>NC_085141.1:241692153-242044959 GCF_024139115.2 Armigeres subalbatus
AAGTACCACAATGTACAAACTAATCAATCACTTCAAATCAGCTTATCAGAAAATCTGATCGCAACATCTGTGTACAATAATTATGTCGTCAAAGCCATTGTTTACCATAGAAATTACCTCGGCAAGGAAGCATATTAGAAAGAATAAATCTTGGCACTAACTCATGAATAAATCCTTAGATTAAATTCCGCTCAAACCTCCTCCAACCATAAGTCGTTCTTCATTCAGTCAACACCGTTTGCGTCTCATCATCGTCGTCGTACTTTCACCACCCAAAAATGATTTGCCGGCAGTATTTTTCGCGCCACAAATAAATTCAATCTTTCCATCGCGGCGTGGCAGGTCCCCCCGGACTCCGGACCGGGGCTGACTTCAACTCTAACGACTCTATTTCATGTTCCAGGAGCATAAAAATGTACATTGACTACCCAGCTGGGACTCATGGGGGGAAGGGGGAGTCAAACCGCTATAGTTTGTGTGTGTGTTTCTAACACCGAGAGAGTGTACACAAAGCCCCCCCGAAGATGTAATCCAGCATAATGATTATATTTCATTACCCGTGCGAGCGCTCATCGGAAGCAAGAAATGCAGCTAACGGAGACGTTTGACACAAATTATAAATATTTTTCTTCCTTTCACAGTAGTTAACCCACAGCAGCAGTGGTGTTCCATAGTGTAGTGTTCCTTTCGTCGAAGCACCAAGAAAGGAAAACGTGGAAAACCGCAATAAGCAGGGTTTTAATTCCATCTTGGCAACTATACTGGCTCTGCTGGCTAAGCTCTGTACAACATCACGAAGACGGGTAAGGAGAGTAAGTGATGTATATTCGTGGCATTTTTTTCCTTCAAGTAAATAGACTTTTTTCACTATGCTGCTACTCTACCTTCTTCGCTGCAATTATATTTCCGTGTATATTACGCCACTACCCGCTGCGTGCTACCAGCAACTACGTGGATGTTATTCCACTGTTCGGAGAGCACATTTTCTCAGTTTTCCTTTAACCGGGTCAGAAAACAGTTTTTTTCTGGGAATAATCCGCTTGAACTTCTCGACCGATACGCTGGGGTGCAGCTATTTAATCCGCTTAATAGTTCTTCAACATGTTTAAGACGCCGAAAATAATGCAGCTTCTAATGGATGACTTTTATCCACTCAAAATAAAATAAGGCCCTTGCGGTCAAGTACTTGCGGTGATGAGTTGAGGTTCACAGATTCTTCAGTACTACAAAACGGTATGCTTTATAGCGGTGAAACGATTTGCTCTTTGGTGTGTGACCTTCTTGGTCAAGTGATGATTTTCTTGTATTACAATTATCACAATTCTCACATCATAAGCTCATGATACATGACGGCTTCAAGTTACTTATGAGAACACTGAATGCCTGAAAGTAACCGACATTAAAACCATTTTAATAACCTTTTTTGAGCCTAATAATCTTTCACTCGTATCTCTATCCGTATCTATAGGTCTGTAGGTCTGTGGTGCTGAAAATCATTAGTCTGTTCCGGTTCACGAGATGTTGCAGCCGCGAAAGACGTGCGATTATGATTGAGCGCTGGATTGGCCAAGGCATTTGTAGCTAATACGAGTACTAATCGACTAGAGTACCTGAACAACTGGTACCTTTTTATTGGTAACAGTGAAGAAAGTGGAAGGGGAAGTAGGCAAGCTGAAGAGGATTTTTTTTCTGATGTGGAGCATCAACTCTTGAAATAAAAGCATTACTCCAAACTACATGATCTCAATTCAGTTCACATCCTTTAACCTTTTTCGAGTCACCACAAGTATGTTGGCCTCTATCCCTCTCTTACTAAATTAATGATGAGATGATATTGATTGTACTTAACACAATGAAACGTGGCTCCGTAAAATCATATATATGCCTAAGCCTATCAAATTAACGAATTCACGATTGAGACATCTCACTTCTCACTCCTCATTTCTCCCATGTCACGGTAAAATGAGAGAAGCGTGAAGTGATTAGTAAGATGTTTCGCTGCCATCTTCGAACTTCTCACTTTTCACAGTGAGGAGTGGGAAACAAGTAGTGAGAAGTGAGACGTCTCACTTTTCACACCTCATTTCTCACTTTATAACTGACCTATTCGGCCAAATGTCCTATTCGGTCGAACGACCTTTTCGTCCAAATGACCTTCTCGGCCAAATGACCTATTCGGCCAAATGGCTTTAGGCCTAATGGTTTGTTCGGCTAAACAATATTCGGCTTAGTGGCCTTCGACCCAATGTCATTCGACCAAACGGCTCTTTCCCATTTAAATCGAACCACATTGGCTGGTATCGAAAGCTTTCAATTATTAACAATAGAAGTTCACCTAGAACTCTAAATTGAACTTTTCAACTCAAATAGCAGTCGCCTAAAATGCAATCATCTTTATTACTTTCTTCTGTTTCTGACACCTCTCGTAAGATGGTCTGTCCCTCCATTTCGCCGAACAATGAAATCCTCTTTTAATGATCATAAAATCTCAATGCGACACTGATTCGAAAGATCCTCCCAACATCATCATAGCAAAATGTTCTCAAGCTCTGTCGCAAAAGCCTTTTAATGAAGCTAATATTGTTTTCTGCATAATTGGAATCAGAAAAGCAAGTGCTGCCACAAAACCTCCGCACCGCAAGGCTCGATTTCATCATGCTCGCAACCTATTATCCGGTACTTTATAATGGTCTAGACTCATAAATACGAACATAGCCATAATTATCCTCCACTTCTGTGTGACATACAACGGCAACGAGTGGCAGTCTGCTTCGGGGGGCCAGCAATGCGAGAAACGGTTCGGTTCTGGACGACTCCTCCGACAAAGCACAGCACAGGTAGGACGCACGCAAACGGGACGACACCGTCCGTAGTCCTCGGGAGCCATTCCCATTCAGTTAGTCATTCATCTGTAAAACAGTTTGAATTCTGCTTCTGTCCGGGGCCAGCGAGGCTGATTTCGCCTCAGACATGACACCCAAGGCAAAGCGAACTCGACACGTTCTGTTGGTTCCGGTGCGTAGAATTTCCAATCCAGAGAGTGGCCGTGCCTGCGACAGGACCAAAGGAAAACGGCTTTCAGGTATGGAAATGACAAGCATTGAAAGTGTGCTGAGGCTGACGCTGGCTGCCTCCTTCGAAGTAGGTTATTGAGAATAGACCGAGTATGGCAACCATATCCCAGCCAACTGTCTTCTATTCGAGTGGACATCGAGCGACGTTCGTCCGGGATATTGTTGTACGGGACGGTGGTTTGGGAGCTTTTTTGTGCTTCAAATTCTGGCCGCTTCAAAGGCGCTAGTTTGGATTTTGCTGATTTTGCCGATGCCGTTGGGACTATGCCGGCTATGGAATAATGGGAAAGCTCCATGCATGCAGGGGGCCAAAATACTTTCACTGTTTTTACGAGAAGCTTGTTTTGGAAATGAAAAGTTATAAGCACCTGGTGGCTACTTATCACAAAAAAACTTTTTATAAAAATGAACAGCTCAAGCATTATTTCAATGGGCCGGTATTACTCAATGTTTTCGCGCTTAACTTTTCAAAAGGGCCTAAGTAAAATTATTTTCGTGAATCAATTTGAATGTTGCAATCAACAGACCAATATGAAAGGTTTTGATTGAAGTACTCAAAAAAAATCAAGAAAAAAATGCCTTTTGTCTTTTTGAAAAGTTAAGTGAGATTTGATATTTTTGTGCTTGGAGCACAAAAAAAATGACAGGCCTAAATGTTTTGGTACATAGCATACGACCAAATATGCACACAAAAAATCAATTTATATCCATTGTTTTAAAACCACATTGCGAGTTCATTTTGTTTGTGTTTATGATTAGTATACTTGATACTTGATGGGCTACAGCTCATCGATGAATTTACGCCGAATGGAGTATCCTTTTCCACTGGACTCGATCTTGGGCCAATCGCTTCCAGTCGCCCTGAACATTGGGCGCCCTCAGGTCCTCTTCAACTGCAAAAGGCCATCGTGTACATCGTCCAAGAAGCCTGCGGCCTCTTCCGGGTTATCTACTTAATATCATCTTCGCTTGACGTTCTTCCGACATACGAACAACGTGACCAGCCCACCGTAGTCTGCCGTGTTGTATAAGTTTAATAATATCCAGCCCTTTATACACCTGGTACAACTCGTGATTTATGCGACGCCGCCAGATACTGTTCTCCTGTTTACCGCCGAGTATTGTCCGCAGCACCTTACGCTCAAACACTCCGAAAACTCTCCGATCAGCCTCTTTTAACGTCCATGTTTCATGGCCGTATAAAGCCTCCGGAAGAACCAGAGTAGTAGCGAATTTTGTCGTTTGAAGACTATGGGACTTAAGCTGGTTACGAAGTCCGTAATAAGTCCTTTTTGCAGCTGCAATACCCCTTTTCACCTCGCGGGTAACGGCGCGGAGATGGCGCTTTCTTTCCTCGCACGCCTTTGACAGACTCATAGAAGCTCCGCATATCGTTCTGCTTCATTTTCCCCTGCGTCTTGCTAATCACTTGTTTTTCATATTCTTTCTTCTTCCTGCGGTGGGTTCTTTTTTCGGCTGCTTGTTACGAAATTTAGAGATTATGCCGACAAAATTGTAAAATATTTTATTCGGGCGCACACCAGACAGCAAAATATACGTTAATCATCATACATCACAGCATCTATCATCCCTCGCACACACCGTAAGATAAATCAATCTCCCCGACTTGTACACGCTCTCGCATCGCATGCATATTGTAATGTGCGGACTGGTCGACTCGCAGCTAGACAATAGAGGAGTCAGAGTGATTTTAGCTGACTTGGCAAATGGTTGGCTTCGGCAAAGTGCATCAAAGTGTTCGATAATATTGCTTTCCGATAATGAAAAATTGTGCCCGGTAGTAATTGCAGAACCGTGGCGTATTTAGAATCTGCATAGAAAACAGATTTCTAAGTACAGAAGACGAAAGCATCACATGACAACCACGTGTTGATTGGGCTCAAGAACAGACGCAGGCCGTACCATCAGACACGAAATAAACTCGGATTGAATTTTCTGAATGTGACCCAAAGCCGCATATGCGCAATGATAGTAAGAGCCATATAAACGGAACAATAGTTCTAGCCATCAAGCATGGACAGTATCGTCTGATCCCGAATAGAAGACAAACCGGCCTTCAGAAGAAGAAGGCCTTTTATTTGCAGCCTGGAACTATTTAATGCACGAAAAGGTGGTCATTTTCCCGAGTACACTTGGGTACACAAGGAACATCAGCAGCGACTATATTGCATGGGATTGCATTGAATGCAGACGAGAGACAAGTGTGCGACAGCTCGTCAGTGGAACATCGTGTGGTTGCGACAGACTGACCGTGCGACTTGCATGTGTGACACCTCGATGGTGCGACATCTCTGCTAGCGACCATTAGTCATCGCATGACATTTTGTGTGGTGTGAGGGTGCAGCATCGCAACAGAGCCATCGATGCCCTTGCTCAAGGGCATTTCATCAGCAGCAGCGACATCGAGCATGCAGTGAGTGCAGCACGGGGCCCCCATCGATCGTCGTCGGTAGTAAGCGGCAACATAAGGTGAAGAGACGCATGTAAACGAATGTATGTATGTAGCAATAGACATAGGATGATCATGAGCAAGTAGTTATTAATTAAGCAGCAAGATTTCCCTTCTCAAGTATTGAGCACTTTTCTCTGTTAATTCGCTTGTCCTTTGGACCGAATGGTGGCAACGCACCTTAGTCAATTTGCGTAGCTAGCCGGAGCAGGGAACACGCGATTCGACAGGTGTGAAGTCACCTAATCGCTTTATTGGGTATATGTGCTCACGATTAGCACTCTCGTTGTATTGAAGCGTTGTGATTGAATCATTATAAAAGATTCCCAGGGAGATAAACAGAAAACGCAACATGCTCTTGCTTCCTTGTACCGATCTCTATTCGATCGGGTACCCGACATCAACATCCGGCTTCTGGCAACGTTCTTCTCATCTGTCACTCTCTGACACTCTCTAACACTCCACATCGAACCAATTTCTCGTGCTGGATCGACTCCCATAGATCGTTGATGGTGTCGCTAACGTTGATTGCACTTATCCATTTGTCAAGCTTCTGGCGGTACTCAGCCGATACTCTTTCCGCCGACAATCGCTGGATATTGTAACGCATCGTTCACTGTGATTTTTTGTTCGATACAGTTGATAACCGTGATCGAATTTTACTGACAACGAGTTTACTGATCAGAGTCAATGTTCGGACCTCTGAATGTCCGCACATCGATAGCATCCGAGAAACGGCGCCCATCCACCAGAACATGGTCTATCCGGTTGCAAGTTTCACAATTTGGGTGTCTCCAGGAGACCCATAGTGTTATATACCATTCGATTCAGCTCGATGAGCTGAACAAATGTCTGTCTGTCCGTGTGTGCGTGTGTGTGTGTATGTGTGTGCGTGTGTGTGTGCACAAAATGCCATAAAAAACATTAGCCAAATTTTCACATAGAAACTCTTAACCGATTTTCTTGCAACAAGTTGCATCCGACAGAGACTAAAACGCTCTTGATCACTATTGAATTTCATAATAATTGCAAATTGCAAAAAATAGATAATATTAAAATAGTGATGAGACATAGTCACGTAGAACAATAATGTGTTATGAAAAATGCCTTGCATCTATGAATATTTTATCCGTGGCTTCCCATTAAGAGTTTCATCGCACTATAAAGATGCTCGTGTTGCACGCATTTAGGCGTAAGTATGCTCTTCGTTCAGTTTCATAGTACTATGAAATTGTCCGAAAGTCAAAATTCGAACATAGGAAATTCGAGAAACTTTTGGCAGCGCCATCTGTCGTCTACTAGTGTAAATTTTCTATCATAACATTAGACGGTGTAACTGTTTTGCCTTTCTTGTACATCATCGAGGTGTAAGCGTAAACACACCCGTTTCAAATCACTCAGAGACTGAGTGAAATTGTATTGCCGTCTCTTTTTTTCCCATGGAAAAGTTACTCAATTTTCGTAAAAAGTGGAACTACTCAAAATTTGAGTAGTTCCACTTTTTACGAAAAATGAGTAAGATTTCCGTGAGAAAAAAAGAGACGGCAATACAATTTCACTCAGTCTCTGAGTGATTTGAAACGGGCGTGAAGGCTACATTTATTACCTTTTTGCGCGAGAAAGGCACCATCACCGCTAAGTGGATTAATCTGGGTTTTTTCTTCTATCTCCATTTTTCGTGGTATTTGAGAGGCTTCAGTAAGCTACCTTAACGGAGTCGCGTTACCTACATCACGCTGGTGGGGCTGCCACCTTAGGTATAGCTGACGCGATACAGCATTTCGTTGATCAGCCGCTGGGCAGACGCTGTTTGAGCCACACCTCCTGGTGAACCGATGATCGAGGCGTACCTTCTCTTCAGCCTCCCTTCAGCTGATGTCAGAAGGACAACAGTGCTCAGACTGCACTACCAGATAAGTACACAAGCCTTAGCTGGCGGTCTTTGTCATTGGACGACCTGTGGAAGCGTGAGATAGGGACTTGTAAAGACCAGAGCTCTGTTGGGCGCTTCTTCCTTGATGTCAACCCACTATTTTGCAGCCCTATCTGGAGGAATATCCGGAAGAATTCCTAGTAGAATATCCGGACGAGTTCCTGAAGGAATATATGGAGGAGTATTTTGAAGAATTGCAGGAGAAATATACGGAAGAATTCTTGGAGAAACATCAGAAGAAATAGGAGGAATTGCTGGACGTATATCCGAAGGAATATTCGGACGAATTTCTGGAAGAATATCTGATGTAATATTAATAGGAAGAATATTAGGAGGAATTCCTGGAGGAATATCCGGAAGCACTCAAGGACTTATATCCAGTGAAATTCCCGAAAGAACAGCCGGAAGTATTTCTGGAGGAATATCCGTAGGAATAGCCGAAGGAATTCGTGGACGAATTTCTGGAGAAATATCCGAAAAAATATCTGGAGGAATATCCGTAGGAATAGCCGGAAGCATTCCTGGACTTGAAGCTGGAGCAATATCAGGAAATAGTTATTTGGTTTATTTGTCTTATTTATCTTATTTGTCTTATTTTTATCGTCCCTTTCCTGTATTTGATTTCGATTTATATATTTGATAACTACGTGTTTACAAATGTGAATGCGCTACTTTCTAGTGTTGTGCTATCTAAAATTGATCGCTTCGTCGTTCCTTTCCTGCTGTGCGCCACGAGAAAATATGCTGTTGGCTGCTCTCCCAAAATGATAATTTTTGTATAGCATTTGGAAAATTTGGTTGAAGTAAAAAGACTTGCCTTCAAAATCGTATGCAGTTTCATATTTGTTTATTTGTTTTTTATAATTCATCTTAAATTTCTACAGTCTTAATGAATAACATGAATATTATCTTAAATTAGGTTCTGTTGTTTTGATCGATTCACAAACTGGGATGTGGAAACTCCAAAATCGAATGCAGCTTCAATCGATGAAAACAAACGAATCATGGTACATATGGACTGATTATAACCAAATAGAGTGCGATGAAATCCAGTGTGCAGCAATGTCCGCTATCTCAGCATTCTTCCAGATATGTACTCGGAATCCAATCAACGAAAGAAGATGGGAGCAATCGATTTCTCTGTTCAGCAACTTTACAATAAGCCTAGCCTGCTGGATTTTCCGTTGCCGATCCAAGGTATCAAGCCCACGGCATCGTTCGGGATAGACAGGGAGATTCGCGGGGCCCTGCTACGGAACATGTCTCAATGCAAGCCTGATGCATCGTTTTTGGATACGCTCGATTCTCAGATTCCATGTGGCGCCCAATACAATGGATGAGTTTTCGAGAATTGGCCTTACAAAGGAGCAATACAGTACCTTTAGACAATGCGGATCAGTGAACTCCTTTGCAATTTTAGTCACAAAGCCAAGTTGACGATTAGCTTTGGAAATGATCGACGTATAATGGGAGTGAACACTAAGCTTTGAATCCAATACACTGCCAAGATCTGTTATATGGTTCACCCTCTTGAGGCAGCAGTTATCGATGTAGTAATCAAATATTATCGGATCCTTAGAGCGATGGAAATTCATCACAGCACATTTTTGAACGCTAATCACAAGCATATTTTCTTATACTTTTTTATTACACCAAAATGATCATTACAAATTCGGTTACCTTAAGCCTCAAATCTTTGGAGGTACTGTGTGTGTTATTACAATGTAACTCCCACTGTCTGGCAGTGGCATTATGGATAAAATATTCGTGCAACCATTTTAATTTAATATAATTGCAAGAATCTTAGATCCGGGAGCTGGAAGGTGATACCTCTATTGTAACTCCTATGGCACATTTCAAAAACGCAAGCATTCCGAAGCTATTATAGTCGTATACAATATGCCCCGCGTGATTACACCCACATATCATATGGATATCTGAAGTGCATTCATACATCCTGGATCAAAAATCAATTATTTGATCCTGGCGCGTATTTAGTAATAAAATCAATATTTGGAAATGCATTGATGATTCGTCATAAATTACTTATCCCTACACTAAACATGTTTGCATTTACATTCCTTAATGACATTCAAACGACAGAATCATTCTCCTATAGCAGAATTCCTACGACTGAACATCTAGCATTCGAACATAGAAAATGTTAACGTAATACACTGATTGCAGAAATCTAGCTCATACTGCACAGTAAACAAAAAAAAAATACTGATAA
The DNA here is from genome assembly GCF_024139115.2 of Armigeres subalbatus. Lineage (NCBI taxonomy): Eukaryota > Metazoa > Arthropoda > Insecta > Diptera > Culicidae > Armigeres > Armigeres subalbatus. Next base: position 241,701,864 of record NC_085141.1, read on the forward strand.
ACCTCCAGTGCGCTTGGTGAAAACATCATAAGATGGAGAAATGGAGATGACCTCGGCCTAATAGAGATGTGCGTTGTGAAGATTCTTCCAGATTTTCGCAAAAACCATTCAGCAAGGGCTTCTCAATGAAGACTGCGACTACTGTTCGACTCGCATAGCCGTACCTTTGGAAACACTGTTAAAGTTTCGAATCCTGTACGAGTGCTGCTGACAATACGGCGGCTGGCAGGCTCGGTTGGATTATCTTAAGCGGCTTTCCGGCAACTTTTTCCGACCTTCTCAGTGGAGAAAAGCGAACAATGCAGAAAGTGGTTTTTTGAAAAATGCTTCCACTGCCTTCTTGTGTCCGAACGGATTCTGCCGGAATGTATTGTTTGCATTCGGTCTTAAAAAATCATACTATTATTATTAAATTGTATCAGTATTTCAAATAAAATAGTATCAGTTTTTCAATCAGTAAGAGCCACTCATATATCTAATGCACACTGAGCTGATCAGGTGTGGTGTAGAGATGGGCGTTAAGATCCAGAACCGTTAAAACGATCCGGATCTTTGATGTGAACGAATGATTCGTAGCTCACTTTTTAAAAGATCCGGTTCACCAGATCAGCGAATTATCGGACCATTTGTAAGAAAATGATAAAATGAAAAGTTTTTTGTAGTATTCCATAAATGTTATATATGCTTGTGAGCGAGAGAAGGATGATATTATTGTATGTACGGGTCAATAGTGTGAGCTTGAATGAAAACCATTTCACTTATTTGCTTTCTCTTTACATTTTGTTTGCAAGATCCGATCCGTATGGAAGATCCGGATCATTAGACTGAATGATCCAGTTCTGATCCGTTCAACAAAGTGATCCGTTTTGCCCATCTCTAGTTTGGTGGGAACCATTGTTGGTCGAGTTTGTAAGCCTAATGTGTGGCCCTCAATCACTACACTTCCAGAGATCATTTTGGACAATACAGAGAACTTGCTATCTGCGGAAAAATCCTTTGCTGGGAATAAAGCAATGGCATAGATCGCTAAATTGAAGGAGATCTTTAAACTTCACGTTTTTAATAATGCAAAGAAGCATTACGTGGCAGCTGTCAACACTCAATCGAAAGTCTGCTTTGAAGAATCTTTTTTAAAACATTGCCAATGCCTCAACCAGCCAGCCGTTGCATCCAAGTATACTGTAGACATCTCCAAGTTGCTTTCGATTTAGATCAACTATGATCTTCTGCTTAGCGAACGGAGATAGTTTTAATGCGAAGTGCTGACCTTGAGTTCAGAGTACAGAATTGAGGTGTATTGGCACCAGAAAATGTCTGTAGATGAGCATAAACACCGTCAGGTGGCTTTAGAATTGAAAACAGGTTTAGCAGGGTTCGTAGTGCTCACTAACAGGATAGGATAATCACTAGCGAGAATTTTCGGTGCTTAATCGCTTTTCGGAAAGAAAATTTACAATGCTCTGAAAACTCTGATGCGAATATGTACATTGTACATTATGTGAAAGATTTAGATTTGAAGAATGTATTGCAGGTAACTACTTTCCTTAGATGGGACTCAAACCCACGACCGTTAGTATGCCAGACTGGGTGATTTTAATCACATGGTCGAAGCACTCACAGTGCATTGCCCATCCAATGCTAGTGTAAGTTTATATCTTTATATAGCACTAAGGGAACTATTTCTTCTAAGCCACGGCTAAATACCACATGGATCTAATAAAGAACGATGGAATCGACGACAAAGACGTTATTTCTAACCTTGTAGCATTACATTCAGAAAGAGTATTGATCCTGCAAAGGAATTTGGAATGCGCTAAGATCAATGGTGCGATCACTTTCAGGGTCACGAACTTACTAACATATATAAGCTTTATAATTCAAATTTGAGTGTAGGTGACATTGAGAGTCAGTGAAATGATGTGTGTGGGTATAAAGGGCGAGTATTACAACTGTCCACGATTTGTAGCTTGGGGTTAACAATTTCATCCCCAACAAGTATTGTATTAATCAGGACAAATACGTGATTTTTTCGATTTATGGCCACCTCCTTTCCCCACAGTGCGGCAAGGTGCAAACATTCGAGCTGGACTAGAGGCAATCGATTTTCTGCATCAACGCGTTTGCATCGTTCTGGTTCGGATGAAGTGAGTTCATTCCTCCGGTCTTATTTAGAAGACCAACCACCAGAAGAACTTTGTCTCAATTCAGTTAATAGGAAAACTTGCTGAGTAAACTGAATTTCAACTGCCAACAGATGGGGTAGTTCTATTGAATGACAATATGATCTTGCAAGGATATAACAATATAGCAAAATTGATGTTATGATTGATAACATGACAGTGAAGCGTACTAAACGACTGCAACTCAAATGCTGCTTTTCTATACTATTTCGAAAGTTTTAACAAATATACTATATTAACAATATGATTCACTCTCACGAAATTTTGGCGACACCACATGTGGCGCCAACTCGCGTCCAAAAGGATCGATACACACGTAAATCGAACTACCCAAAATATGACGATCGTTTTACACACACTTCAAAATGTCATCATGAAAAAAATAGGGATGCTTGATGTTTTTTTGCAAACTTAATCGATTATGTTTAATCGAATGCAAACGGAAAATCAAATGTTGTAGATGAAGTGTGGTAGGCATATTTTTGTGGAAATGTATAATAAATTTGATATAGCTCGCTGAACTGTATCCGGCGGGACCATTCCGGTGCACCAAAATTGAAATTTACGCACGCTGCAGCAGTTGGAGAGCTATACGAGGTTGCTGTGGAAGTTAACATTCTTCTAGCATTGTACCTACTCGCTCTCTGTTTCGCACACCATGTTGCTGTTTGCTCATTTGACTGCAACACTTTTATCAAATATACTATTGTCGCGCTAATCTTTTTCTAGAATGCTGCGGCGGTCTTACACTCGCAGGCTCGACTGCGAAGGTAAACGTCAAGATAGCCGCCGTGTTAAAAGTTAGGCAGAATTTTCCCGCTCAAAAAAAACCACGTGCTTTTCGCGAAATGACAGCAGTGTTCGATTGTTTTAGTGAGAGGCAACCGGAATCACTGCGTACATGGAGAGTGTTTATCATGGCAAGTGCATACAGTGGGTGAGATTTTCATCGACACTGTTGTGTTTAGTGATCGTTGCGATTACCTGAGAAGCAACCAGCAGGAAGCCGCAGTATTCTATTTTATCTCGAGATGCATAATATATTAACAATATGATTCACTCTCACGAAATTCTGCGACTCCACATGTGGCGCCAACTCGCGTCCAAAAAGTTCGATACACGTTATAATTAAACTACCCAACATATGACGATCGTTATACACACACACACTTACGGAGCCGAATTTATTGAATTCAACATTTGGCTAGCAAACATTACCGCTAAGCAATGGTTAAACTCACTGGTATTTTTTAACAGCAAGGAAGTGACCCTGATCAATTTACTTATGTTTTGTTACACTTTACACTTTACACAGCTACGGCAGCCAAATTCCCTTTTTTTCCCTAAATACTCTTACAGGGTATTCAATAAGTTCGAATACACTTTAAAAAAATGTTTAAAAATTGTAATTAAATTATTTCTTTTCCCGGTTACATTTCATTGAAAGTATTGATTATAAGGAACGTTTGTAACATCTCTTCTGGAATGACCTTTATTTTGTACTTCTTCACGAGCTTCAAACGTTTCTAAAACCCAACGCAAGCGACACTTACGGTCAAAATGGGCATTTAGTTCCAGATTTTGAGAATTTCGTCTTTAGCTGGTACAAGTTACTGACCTTGTATTCGTCCAGCTTTGACATAATAAAGGATCAAACAAGAAAGTTAAGAGGGTTCAAATCCGGGAAGCTGGGAGGTCGCAAAGTTTTGTCCAAAAAGTCGATGAAATTGTCCCCATATAAGGCTTAAATCGCATGTTCCGTGTATAAAGGGTTATCGTCCTATTGGAACATGTAGGGCTGATCTCCGTCTTATCACCGGCCCACTGGGGGTATCAATCATCCCCGAAATCTCAGTTTTGTAGTGCGGTGTACGGTGTTGATCTTCAAAAAATGCTGTTTGCAATGCCCCAATCCATTTTCACCGCGCGTAATAAACAAACAACAAGTGACAGAATGTCAACACCACTCACATCCGTTAGCGTATATATACCGCTAACGCTGACACCAATACTTGTACAGAATATGTACATTGGGCTTATAAACACAATGATCAAACATTTGTATCCGAACTTATTGAACACCCTGTATAATAGGTTTATAGTGGTTATCTAGAGAGGGCCACTTGGCCATATTTTACACTTATAGTGGTCATCGGGAAGTTGTCGTGTAATATTGGGTTTTATTATTAGATCCTATAAATTGATCTTGAAAACCATCCCTAGAACGGAATAAAACTTGTAATGTTGCTTGGGATATCACCGCATGGCTAAGAAGCCTTTTATTTTACTATGGTAGATTATTGTTTAGCATGATCAATCGTTTTGAATAATTTTATGACACCAGTTAAACTTATTCATTCGCATAACAAGTTTCAATTTTGGCAGGTGTTGAGAAAGAATTGGGTATATGTGTAAAAAAGATATCGAACCAGTGCATAATCTCCATCCAAGCGTTTCTCAGCTATTTTCAGAGGATTACATACATTTATCGAGTTTGGCTTCGTTATGCTCTTTAACGTTTGAGCTTCAATAAACAAGTTATTTAGACTATAACTTGGTAATAATCGATTCCTCCTTAATTTTTTATATGATGATTGGAAGAAAAAAATCGAGGAAACTCATTTAGTAGTGACGTGGTAAATAATTGACTGTTTTACAACTGAAAGGTTCCGTTTAAGGGAGAAAAAAAAAGTTGTTTGGGACCCCTGGGTAGATTTTTTTCAAATAGTCACGAAAAGAAAGCTTAAAGCACAGACAAACAGACATAACACTCGTCAAATTTCCATCGTTCACTGATTTGCTGGTCAATTCAAATAATCATTAGTTGGCCAATCGATCACTTGTGGCGTGCGCATCGTTTTTGCTCGAGTTTGACGTTTACTCACTACCGCCATCTGGTTCGTGATTTGCCCAACTAACTGAAATCAATAGATGTCGTTAGTGTTTGAACGACGATGAATTTAATAAGTAAATGTTCAATGTGTTATGTCTGTTTGTCTGTGCTTAAAGGGTCAAACCCAATGGATACGTTTGCGTGCGTTTTGACAGTTTTCCCATGGGAAAACTGTCAAAACGCACGCAAACGTATCCATTTTGTTTGGCTCATAAGAGCTATATTTTCACGTAGTGAAAGTATTAGCGATGCTAATAATAAGCTCGCATGCATAATCCCATTTTTGAGAATTCCCAAATTGTTTTAAATTTTTGAATATGATTTGACAGAGAGAAACGAAATTTTGTGAACAAACTGCCCGAAATGAGCGTCTGATATAAATACAATTTAAACATAATAACGTTTGTGGTACAATCTCTCTATATAAAAATGAGTTTCCATTTCCTTTGAGGCAATATAACTCACGAACGGGTTGACCGATTTGTACGGGTTTCTCATTAATCGATTCGTCTTGAGGACTGCGCTGTTATAAAATATCACTAAATTTTGAGGAGAAAGTTCAGAAATTGTAAAAATACAATTTTGATGCGAGTTGTAAGGAAACCCAATACGATCGCGCTAAAAATGTTCTGGAGTGCGGCGCTGAATGAACTCAACAATTTACAGTAAGAATGCAAAATATAGGCGACTCTATAAATCTCGATGTTCCATATCTCGATATCTCTCCCTATGTCGATGGTTTCCTCGGTCCCTTCAATCTACATACATTTTGGATTTCTACATCTCGATAACATCCCTAACTCGAAATCTTTCTCTCCCGATGTGTTGTAATCGTTTTTTTGTTCTGGATTCACTCTCCTTATGTCGATATGTTTCAAATTTTTAGGCTACTAGACCATATTTGGACGATAACAATACAGATCAACAATAAGTAATGATATTTGTTTTGTTGTCGTTTTTCATAGCAACAAGCTGTTTTGGATCTAGTACCCATTAAAATTTTCCTTCCATTCCTCGATCTCTCCCTATCTCGATGGTCCCTTCAATATCGAGATGTGGAGAGCGACTGTAGTATCCAGTTTTCCGCGAGCGGTAATGGCCGCCAGCTTGCTTGCGGTTCAGTCTCTGATTTGACGTGTCTGGAGGTCAACTGCACCCACCGCTCCGAGCATTCTGACCAATGTAGCATATAAGAAGGTGCTGATTCAATGAATTCAAGCCTTCTTTAATACCACATTGATCAAAATGCTCGAATGGTGGGTGCAGTTGACCTCCAGAAATGTCAAATCAGAGACTAACCCGCAGGCAAGCTGGCGGCCATTACCGCTCGCGGAAAACTGGATAATCCTGAGCAAGGTCGGGTACGTTCAACTAGTTTTTCTTGCGAAAGTATCGAAAAATAATCTATTAAATCCCAAAAATATCTGATATTGGATACGAAATCGAGAAAGCACAATAAAATGGGCGTGATTAATTTTAGCGGAAATATCGCACCGTAATGCTACGTTTTGGAAGGGCAAATGTATTGAACAACTTAGTTGATTGCAATTTACTTGCAATAGAGTTGAACATGTTCAACTTACTGTCCGTTCAAGTGAGTTGAGCGAAGGTGTTTGGACGCGTTTAATCCAAGCGACTTGTTCAATTCACTTTCCATGTCTAAATGTAACAAAATAATCATACCCATTATGATCAGCGCAACATAACAAAACGCAATCGGATGAGTGTCATCTTCATGGCTTTTCCACTCAAGATACATATTCATTCAATCAATGGTGGGCAGCAAAAAGTTTTCAATTCATAATAAGTTAAAACGCAGGTGTTAAGTTCCAGTAGGAATTTAGGACACCAAGGTGGAAGAAGAATGATGCATTGGAATAATATCGATAATATTAATCAAATTTCTTGCTCAAGAAAATGATAGAAATATTTACAGTGGAACAATCATTTTAATGTTTGCGGAACGGCTTTCACAGTTTAAACGATTGAAGCAAAGGTGTAGTTTGTCTGCTTTGCACTGCTGCATCGAAATATTTACAGTAGTGTTTGCATTTAACAAAGTCGATATTCCGGTAATCGATTTATTGAAAAATGTATGGACATCCCCACACTGTATGACATCGAACAACTGTATGACTACTCACCGGAAGATGGCAGGAGGGTTTTCCAGCACAAGCTAGAAAAAAACATGTTTAGATTCCTCTTTGCTCGCTAGATGATGTTGTTATCACCGGCAAATTGTTCGCCATTTCGTTGTATGGGAAAACTCGAAGTGAACCATATTGTTAATATAATATATTTGGTTTTAATCAATATGGCACGACATCATCCGTTTGGTGTGGTTGAAGTGGCGTTAACACTTTAATTCGTTAATTCGTTGCAAGCTTTTAAACTTCGGATTTCGAAATGATTTATCAGATTTCTCGTAAATCTTGAATTAACGAGAAATTTCTTACTCTCCAACAAAAAAGGTGGATCCAACAGGATATTAGAGTTCCAATCATTTGGCTCCACCAATATTCATACTCTGCTATAGAATGACTCTCAGAGTTAGGTGTTATTTATGAATAAATAAATGCAATTCCCATCAATTTTCTCAAGTTTACCGAGCAACCTAGAACTAATTAGCTTTCATCTGTTCTCCTCCCCCCTCCAGATACGCCACAATGTCCGACCACCAGCAGCCAATCACGACCCCGCCACGGCGCTGCAACGAACATCCAGCCCTAACAGCCGCAGCCATGCTGGGCAATCTTCACGGGTCCGAGTCGTGCAAAAATTCACCTCTCGTACCGCGCCGGCTGGAGCCCCATCATCACAGTCTGCTGGAAAGTGGCAGCCAAAGTGCACAAAATTCCCCGCTGCCGAACCGGCGACTGGACAAATTACAGGGCGTAATTCGAGACAAAAGCTCGCCCATGTGCGGCCGCCGTGGGGTCCCGGACGAGGTCGACTTCAGCGATTCGCCCATCGTATCGAGAAAGTTCAATCAGGTGCACGAGTGTGTTTGTGCGCAGCAGAAGCTACGTGCCACCGTCGATGGGTCGGGATGCGTGCATCGAATAGAAAGTGAGTTTTCCAAAAATTCCCCGATGATGGCAGTGATGCGGAAGCGGGGCGACTCGGACTGCAGCAGTTGCATGCGGAAAAACATCATCCGAAACCAGTTCAGTGCCAGTGTGATGAAGAGTGAGTGCGGGGGGATGAGCAGTGCCGGGGGAAGTTCCTGCGAAAGCACACCGTTGCTGCGACGGAAGGAACCATTTCCGTACGGGTCACCGGCCAAAGGGGTGCTGGGTGAGCCGGGAGTGTTCAGCTCTCCGGTGCACGGTAAATCACCAATGGATCATCACGCCCCTTTCGGGGGCCTTTCGAGTCCGGCCAAGAGCGTACTGGGGGAACCGGGAGTGTTCAGTTCGCCGGCCAGAAGTGTGTGCAGCCCGACGGGCGAAGATGCGGCCAGTGACGGGGCCGATGTGCTTGCCAACGATCAGACTATTGTATCCGGATGGCTCAAGTTCCGAGACAACAAAAAGGTGAGTGAACTGCAGGAGGGCTTCGCACGACAGAGGAAAAAAAGGGGGAACAATGGCTAGCGGCTTCATAAAAGCTAAAATAAAGGCAATCGTCTTGTAATCAACATTTCACAGGGTTTCGTTTGGAAATTTTGTTGGTGGAAGAAATGTTCGACGATCTATGCAGTAACAAACACAAAAACTTCCGTGTAGTAGGGGACCAGACTGTATGCTATTGAAAGCTACAGTAGCCCTTAAGATGCAAGTTGCAATGTGTTCACTTTCATCATGTTTTATGATACTTTTTGAAGAACAGCCATGTTTATCAAATGTAATGCTTACTTACTTCTTGTTACCTAACAATCTCTTAATTGAAATTGTTTTGTAGATTAACTAAATCCCGAGTTTGGTGATATACGGTAGGATCAATCCTCTTATCCCGCCCTTCATCATTTAGTCACATTTCTTCATGGGGTTCTAGAAATAAAGATTTTTGAAAGGAAAATAGGAGCCCTAAATATTCTATTTATTATCTGGGTGAGTCATTAGTGGGTCATTCTTTAGGATAAAAAATGAGTGTTCTGCGCTCATTCAGTTTGTACAACTAGTCAACATCAAGGTCTTTATGCTTGGCGATTGCCTACTATCGCCTCAACCCTTCGCTAGGTTAGATTATGCTCGTCTTCTCCTATTTCTTTATGGAAACTATACTGTAGTATGGAGTACCATGAATTTGAGTTAGTCCGTGCTGCGACGTCCTGATTGACTCCAATTTAACGTTTGTTTTCTGATTTCGTTTCTGTCCCCCGAGTAGCGCACATATAGCAAGTTGATTGCCGCAGTTTGTAAATAACAGAATTCGATAACATTTGAGTTCTTCTTCTTATTGGCATTACATCCCCACACTGGGACAGAGCCGCCTCGCAGTGTTCATTGAGCACTTCCACAGTTATTAACTGCGAGGTTTCTAAGCCAGGTTACCATTTTTGCATTCGTATATCATGAGGCTAGCACGATGATACTTTTATGCCCAGGGAAGTCAAGACAATTTCCAATCCGAAAATTGTCTAGACCGGCACCGGGAATCGAACCCAGCCACCCTCAGCATGGTCTTGCTTTGTAGCCGCGCGTCTTACCGCACGGCTAAGCAGGGCCCCAAATGTAAATGTAATTTGAGTTACGGCGAACAAATCTAATCAAAATGTGTTACTTAGGCTACGTTTGTTTGTTTGGTGAACATTTTCACCGAAATTTTGCCTTTCATCGTATTTGTTTATAACGTATAAAGAATAGAACTTAGTTGGTAAGCAATGATAAGTATTATTAAATTCATTCAATTTCATTTTCTTTTCCAAAGGCTGAATAATTATTTATTTAAAACAAGCTCAGGGAATGTACAGAACTTCACTAAACCAAAAACATAAAATCAACCAAGATAAAACTCGTAGCACTTTGTATGACGCTGCTAAAAACCGATAGCAGAAAAGTGTGATGTGGATTACGAAAGTTTTAAACTGCTCTGCAACAATGCCTAACCCGCGATCAACTTCAACTACAATCAACCGATTGTCGCCCGCTTCGCAACAAAACTCAAACTCGACTCCCCGAAGCTTAAAAACTCCGCTCCTATAAATCAATTAGTTTTTCAACGATATAGGGACACGGCAGGTATTTCTGTCCATCGTCGTAGGGGCTAAACCCAACGGAAGCAACGTCCATTTGCTAGAACTCCACGAAAAGACGAAAATCAGCATACAACAAGAATCGCGTTTTTTGCTGTTGCCGGCCACTGTGATCAACGCGCAAATAATGGGGAGGGGTCGTTCGGCCGGATATCGTTCAGCCGAATGCCATTTGGCCGAAGGTGGCCTAGAAAGTTTTTAGGCCGAATATATCATTTGGCCGGACAGACCATTAGGCCGAAAGTCATTTGGTTGAAAAGGTCATATAGCCGAATAGGATATTTGGCCGAATAGGACATTTGGCCGAATATGTCATTTGTCTGAATAGATCATTTGGCCGAATAGGACATTTGGCCGAATAGGTCATTTGGCCGAATAGGTCATTTGGCCGAAATGGTCATTTGGACCAATAGGCCATTTGGCCGAATATGTCATTTGTCTGAATAGGTCATTTGGCCGAACAGGATATTTGGCCGAATAGGACCTTTGAAAAGTGCGAATTGATGTGTGAAAAGTGAGGCGTCTCACTTCTCATTACTTATTCCCCACTTCTTACTGTGAAAATTGAGTAGTGCGAAGTGAGAAATAAACGTCTCTCTACTCACTTCTCACTTCTCATTTTTCACAGTGAGAAGTGAGAAATGAGGAAAGAGAAATGAGACTTCTCAATTCTCACTCCTCATTTCTCACTTCTAACTGTAAAAAGTAAGAAAAGTGAAATGAATAGTAGAACGTCTCGCTATCCACTTCACACTACACACTTTTCACAGTGGGAAGTGCGAAATGAGGTGTGAGAAGTGAGACGTCTCACTTAGCACTCCTCTATTTCCACTTCTCATTGTAAAAAGTGAGTAGTGCGAAGTGGGACGTCTCATTACTCATTTCTTACCTCTCAATTTTTAAAGCGAGAAGCGAGAAATGAGAAGTGAGTAGTGGAACGCCTAACCTCATTTCTCAATTCTCGCTGTAAAAAGTGAGAAGCGTGCAGTGAGTTGTGAGACGTATCACTATTCACTTCGCCCTTCTCACTTTTACAGTGGAAAGTATGACTTCTCATTCCTCACTCCCTATTTCTCACTTCTCATTGTGAAAAGTGAGTAGTGTGAAGTGAGAAGTGAGACGTCTCACTACTCACTTTTTGAGTGAGAAGTGGGAAATGTGGAATAAGAAGTGAGAGAAACTCGCTTCTTACTTCTCATTTCTCACTGCTCACTGTAAAAAGTGAGAAGTGAGTAGTAAGACGTCTCATTTTGCACTACTCATTCATTACAGTGAGAAAAGAGAAATGAGAAGTGAGAAGTGAGACGTCTCTCTTCTCACTCCTCATTACTCACTTCTCACTGTGAAAAGTGAATAGTGCGAAGTGAAAAGTGAAACGTCGCACAACTGTGAGACGTGAGCAGTGAAAAATGAGAAGTGAGTATGGAGACGTCTCTCTTTTCACACCTCATTTCTCACTTGTCAAATAACCATTTTGGCCAAATGTCCTGCTCGGCCAAATGACGTTTTCGGTCAAATGACCTATTCAGCCGAATGATCTGTTTGGCCAAATAACCTTCTTCTTCTTCTTCTTCTTATTGGCATTACACACACTTGGACAGAGCCGCCTCGCAGCTTAGTGTTCATTGAGCACTTTCACAGTTATTTACTGCGAGGTTTCTAAGCCAGGTTACCATTTTTGCATTCGTATATCATGAGGCTAGCACGATGATACTTTTATGCCCAGGGAAGTCGAGACAATTTTCAAGACGAAAGTTGCCTAGACCGGCACCGGGAATCGAACCCAGCCACCCTCAGCATGGTCTAGCTTTGCAGCTGTGCGTCTTATCGCACGGCTAAGGAGGGCCCCTATAACCTATTCGGCTAAATGTCCTATTCAGACAATTGTCCTATTCAGCCAAATGTTCTATTCAGCAAAATGTTCTACTCGGTCTAATGACTTTAGGCCAGATGGGTTTCGGCCTAATGGTTTGTTTGGCCTAGTGGCATTCGGCCAAACGACCCTTAAAAGATTATACTGACATGTTTGTGCAGGAAAAAAGTTAAATGCTCCTCAAAGAGATCTTCTCAAAGGATTTCGAGAAACTAATACGACGGGTGATGAAGAATCTCAACTCCGTTTAATGTGAAGGTGTTCGGCGGAATGGCCACATACACGCTCACATCCACACATATCGCTTGAATAGATGGAAATAAATATTCGCATTTGGACAAAGCTTCTTAGTTGTCGACCAATCGTGACTAAGCAGAATGGTAGTGCGGGTTAAATGCAAAAGGTCGAAAGACAAAAGGCCTAAAGAACAAAACGTCGAAAGAACAAAATGTTAATAAAGGATTTCCTTTTTTCTTCTGTCTTCTGTCTTCTACCTCCCTCATTGAAAAAAAAATTGAAATCGATTTTTTTAAGGATAGTGGCAACGCATAGCAAAAACATGCAAAATTATAGAAAAAATTCGATATATTTCCCTACAGTGCTTTTTCGACCGTTCTTGTGTGATTTTTTCAATACATTTTATGAATGCTCGAGAAAGGCATCACGCCGCTAGGTGGATCAATCTGGGTTTTCTTCCTTCTTTGCTTTTCCTGCTCCTTTTTCTTCTCTCTTCTCCCTTCTCCTTCTTCCTTATTCTTTCTTCCTTATTCTGTCTTCCTAAATCTTTTTTGTTTTCCATTCTTTTTACTTTATATATTCTTTCTTCTTCCTTATTCGTTTTGCTTTCAACTTTTTTCTTATTCTTTTATCTCTCTTACTTCTTCCTTCTACCTTAATTCTTCATTTTTCATTCACCCTACATCCTTCATTTTTAATCTTTTTACCTTCTTCCTTCTTCTTTTTTTCTCCTTTTTTACTTCTCTTTTACATCTTTCTGTTTCCTTCTTCCTTCTTACTTATTCTTTATTCCTTCTTCAATCTTCCTGCTTCTTTATTCCTTCTTCATTCTTCCTACTCCCCTCTTTCTTCTTCATTCTTCAGCTTTTCTTTTCCGTCTTCTTTCTTTCTTCCTTCTCACTTTTTTGTCAATATTCCCTTATTTTTCTTCTTCCTTCTGGCTTCCTCCTTCCTTCACACAACACAACTGTACACAAGCTTACACAACCTCACTTGATCAGCACAGTTGCTGATGAAGAATGTGTATAGCCGCCAGACATTCTAAATACTCACGCTCCTCTAATGTGAACGTGTTCTATACACATGTGGTAGTGTTTGCTTGAGATATGGATTGCGAGTGATTTGACTATGCGTCCAATTTGGGAATCTCGAGCTCGTTCAATAGCCGCTAGGTTGCGAAGGCCGACGGAGGTCCTTCGTAGCTTAGTTGGTTAAAGCACCCGTTATCACAATAGATCTAACAAATGGTCTCATTGATTAAAATACCCAACAGGGAAAAAAAGCACCAGTCTAGCGTACTGTAGGGTCATGGGTTCGAGTCCCATCGAAGGGAAAGTGGTTACCTTCAATACAATTTCCAAATCAATATCTTCCACATAACGTACATATTCTTATATGAGTTTTCACAACATTGTAAATTAATGTCCAAGTCGGGAAATCCTCGGAATTCAATTCAAATAAAAAGCACAAATGGACCAAACGTTTTAGTATTTTACAAGTATGCGTAAAGCAAATATGATCATAGGAACTGATTGATTTTATATACACTGTTGTTCATGCAAACACCTCATAAAACCACTCTCCTCCATGCCGCATGACTTATGTTCAATTGGAATATCCCATTATTAGGTGATTTTCATTCTTGCTTACGTAAACGCTAGAAAAACCACACATCAAACATGGGAAACAAAAAGCGAGAGCCAAGCCCAGTAACGACCATAAAGCTCCCCGCATAACATTGTACAACACTCTTGTGAATCTACTTCCGGTTTCAGATGGTGCTATTCTACAACGGCAATAAATAAACCCATCTATCATATTATGCTGATGGAATGGTTTGTTTCGTTTCCTAGCGCGACAACGACATCGCCGCCAGCAGCCCCGGCGATGATGGTCGACCGGGATGCAGACAGCACATATTCCCAGGAAGATGTTGCTTCCGGCGGCTGTTTTTATTTTCCACTGAGCAATAATAAAGACTCAGCTCTGCACACCACCAACAACGTCGGTGCAAAACGGTAGGACGGCATGTGATTATGATTGCATGCTGCTTATGTCCTCCGCTTATGGTCCAATCAAGGTAGTGACGAAGACCAGCGATGGAACAAGCCTTTTTTCCGTTTGATGTTATTCATACACGTTTGCATATATGATTATATTTCCGAGTTCGAGTTCAACATCATAGAGAGGAATCAATAAAAATATATGAACAAACATAGCACCGGACTGCCTTCGCTAACGGCACCCATTCGGTACACAGACTATGGCGAGAGCGTGCGAGGATTCGAGCACGGGGCGATGTTGCAACCGAGTGCAGATCCTTTGAGCATTATGGTTATAACATTTTTATGAAATGAATAAATAAATGGAACTCGCACGAGCTTTGTAGGTGTACTGCGAAGAGAGTGGCAAAGGGACGATACGGATCCGAGGAGGTGCCGCAAAGCTTATACATTGAGAAAACAGGACTATCTCAGCCGCACCGTACATACATAGGTTGATGGTGTATGAACTCTTGTTTCTGCAGTTTATTTTCGTATCACACAGCTGCGAAAGAAGCCGTCGTCGTCGTGGCAGGAAGAAACTCGAGTTGCTTCGTTACGTTTGTCTCATTTCTACGATGCATCGCATTTTCCAGCGGATTCCCATACATTCGCTTTTTTGTTGGAGTGGAGGGTTTTCGTAGTCTGATCCAAGCTTTCGCTTTTTTTCATTTCGCTAACTTTAGAGATTCTGAAACATTGAGAGGATCACATTTTGAGGAAAATTCAAATATTCCGGCATATGCAATGTAAGTGATGTAATAAAAGAATGTATGTTAAGAACTAATCAATGGATATTAATTACATTTGGTCCATTTGGGAACTCTTTCCGTTGTGCTGGTGCACAGATGTGAAAATTATCATCACGTTCTTACTATTATGGATAAGAATGCACAGCTGCAGTTAATATCGCCCTTCAACGACCAGAAGAAAACGCCAGGATTACCAGGAGCAGGAAGCACAAGTTTAATGGTGTGGTACCTTGGGAAATAAAGCAAAAGGAAATTCGACAGCTTTTTACGATTACTGCCATCCGACCCCTAACTCACCTAACCTATCCAACCCAACAAATATCGGAGGTTGGTGAAGTGCTTATTCAGCATGCAACGTTTGAAGCCTTTTTTTTATCGTGAAGTTAATCTGTTTTTTTTTTACATTCGAGGGCATGTATATGATAACTTTTGACGTTTTTGTCTTTTGAAGCAAAATAATTGTGGACTTCGTGGCCGTGCGGTTAGCATCGCCAATCGTCTAGACGCATGTGCTAGGGAGTGCGGGTTCGATTCCCGCCCCCGTTAAGGAGGAATCTTTTCGTGATCGAAAAATTCTCCACTGGTCGACAGGGTGTTATGTGTTCTATCCGTTGTCGAATGCTAGTCTGTACGACCAGTTCCAAAGTAGTACATTTTCATATACTATAAAAATATTTCCTTTTTCATCATTGCATCGCGTATCATCTTTTTCAGATTTTTAGTTGCTTTCATTCATCAAGTGTTTGCAAAGCGCGATAGCATCCAGGTTTATTAATTAAAACAAGTTGAAAAACAAGATTATGTAAGTATTGGAAAAAAATATACAGTTGCAATGGGAGTTCGACTGATCGGGGTAATTATGCTACGTTTCGGCTATGCAGTCTTGGTAATCAAACGATAATTTTGATTTTATCCCAACGTTTCGACCACTTTTCGGGTCTTCTTCAGGGGAACTGTAATTATGTTTCAGTATTATGTTGAATATTACAATTTATGTTTAAACTTACAGTCAGTGTTATCGTTTTTCGTTTGGTTTTGGTTGAACATAAAATTGTAAGTGTCAAGTTTGTGGTGTACATCAGTCTAAAAAGTTAATTCAAAATATGGATCATTGTCAGCTACCAAAAAACTAATAAACATTATAAACTAACAAACATACATTAATCTCCGTAGGGTTCAAAGTTAAATTTGTTATTCTAGTTTTTGTGGGCACCTTATAGTTTTAGCACTTCAACTGTAAAATTGAAAATGGGGGATTATAACTTTTTATTTGTGTTGAAGCTTCTTGCCAATAGAGTGAAGCACGGCTGCATATGTTGAGCTTAGGTTACCAACGTCAGCGCGATGATTTACCGTATTGGGTGTGTTAGTGATATGACACATCTCCATAAAGGGAGTGTGCACAGAAAAAATAAAGAACCTAAAAAAAAAGTTTAAAGAACTCAACTTTGAGTACGTAGTTCAAATTTTTAACTCAAAAGTAAGTAGTTTTCTCACTCCCTCTCTTGAATGATATCACAAACAAAGAGAGCTGCATCGACCCAACGTGAGCTGTTCCGTGGAAGAAACCAAATTTGAGTTGTTTTCACCATAGTCTCGATTAGAGGTGGGCAAAACGGATCACTTCGATGATCGGATCAGATCTGGGTTATTCATTTTAATGATCCGGATCTTTCAACCTCATCGTATCCGTAGAACAAAACGCAAGAAGAATGCAAAATAGTAAACGTTAGTCAATCAGGCTCATACTTTTGAAACGTATATTGGCAATAACTTCATTCTTTTTTGTTCACAAGCGTATGGAGTGCAAACAATGAATTTTTCTATTAATCATTTCCTTACAAATGGTCAAATAATGTGCTGATCTGGTGAAGCGGATCTTTTAAAAAATTATCCACGAATCATTCACTTACTTCAGAGATCCGGATCATTTTAACGGTTCCGGATCTGATCACCCATCTCTAGTCTCGAGTGAGTGAAAATAACATAAATTTGAGATGGTGAAATCATAGTGGGTGAAAATTCAACACGGGAGTAAAGGCAGAGTACTCACAGGATTTTTTCACATTTTACTTATTTTTGGCTTCTTTCACGCAAGGGTGGATTTGAGAGAAAGGAACCATAAAGTGAGTTGTTTCGCGGTTCCGTGTGTGTGGTTTGTTGGTTCTACACGCAAAAAAAGCGTTCATGAATTCGTGAACTAACAAGTTCACGGTGTATTTTTTCGGGAACAACGTGACGGATTCGGGAACAACAGTCACGTTTTCTGGAACGTTCTGGAAATCATGACTGGTGTTCCCGAATCCATGAATTAAATCACGGTGTATTTTTTCTGGTTCACGAATTCAGGAAGTCCGCGACGTTGGGCATAAGTACGTTAGGCATAATGGACGCTAGGCATAACGGACGTAATTCTGCCTTCTTTATGTCATAGGCTGTTCTTTGGGTAATTTTATGCCTAACGTACATTATGCCTATCGTCCGTTATGCCTAACGTCTTTATGCCTAACATACTTATGCCTAACGGGGTATACCCAATTCAGGAACGCTGTTTTGCGTGTAAGGTGGAAGTGGAAAAGGAAAAATCGATAGTTCATGTTCAACTTATTGTAAAACCAGTTTAAATGATCTAAATGCATTCAATCATTATGGGCTCTCAAAAATAGTCCATTTTGCACCAACTGTGCGGGTATTCATACCATTTTAGTCGCTTGAACTTTATAAAAATAGATTTGAAATTTAGGAGTTATTTTTCCACTTAACCTAGTGAAATGGGGTAAGTGGAAAACCCAAGATATCTTGACCTTCAATAGTGATGAGTAGAGATATATGATTAAAATCAAGATGATAATCGCTCTTAGTATCTTTTGTTGAATAATTTCGATGGATTCAAGGAATAGGTCCCCAAGGAACTCTTGTAATAGCTAGGGGTGGGGTGGTTGTGCCTTCTCGAACACTAAGTGTCATAAAATCTGTATGTTCGCCCCAAAGATGAACTTTTTTGAGGAAGAATGAGACTTACAGTGTTATAAACTTATCGACTCAGTTTAACGAATTGAGATGATGTCTGTGTGTGCGTGTTTGTGTGTATGTG
Organism: Armigeres subalbatus; assembly: GCF_024139115.2. NCBI lineage: Eukaryota > Metazoa > Arthropoda > Insecta > Diptera > Culicidae > Armigeres > Armigeres subalbatus. Next base: position 241,720,132 of record NC_085141.1, read on the forward strand.
TGTGCACAATACACGTACAAAATAATAACCTATTTTCACGCACTTGTCCCTAACCGATTTGTTCGCAACAAATTGCATTCAACGGTGAAACTTGTTATAATTACAAATAAATATGTATTATGGAATATATTCACCTATCAGTGCTATTTTTATCTTTCTCATACATTTTTTCATATGTAAAACATGTGAAAGGCATCAACACCGATGGGTGGATTAATCAGGCGTTTTCTTATGTCCAATCACCACTGAAATCATAATGATAACAAAGAAGGAACATATTAAGATTCACAGCTATCGAAATAAACCCCGGAGGGAAGAAAAAAATTGCGTGATCAGAACATTATCCACTTCCCCCGCAGTGTTCAATACCAGGGGTAAGTGTAAAATCTTTGAATTATTTGCTTTCATCGTACAAACCACTACAAACTGAATGTGATTAGTTTAATTGTATTATAATGGTCACCTGTGGTGCAAAATCACAAGAAAAAGGAACAATTTATGCAAGTAAGAATTGATTTTATGAATGCAAAAATTAACTTTTCGCGAAACCTAAAATTTTAACATAGTATTAGTGTGAACATTAAAGTATATTTTTGCACAATGTTATGGTGTGGTAAAAACTGTAAAGTCTGTACAATTGAAATTTTTCAAGTCGATTTTTACACTTACCCCCTTTTTCCACTTCCCCCAGTGTACCTTATCTATTATTTATGTGTTTAGTGCACCATTATTTAAGTAGAATCTGTGGTTGTTATCTATACAATGTCCTATTAATTTTGTAGAAGAACTGTTCCATTTTCCATCTCACTGAACATATATTCGTCTCATCGCAAAACAGAGAAATACAGCACCAATATTGTCGCTTCTTTTTGCCAACATACGTGCTCACTGCTGAAAAAAATCACAAAAAACAAATCAAATTCCTTTTCATTGCTTTGTTTTTTATGAGATGGAAATAGGAACTATGGTATGAAGTGCCGAACCGTTCCCCTATATAACGTTGCTATGCTCTGTTTTTTCTATCGGGTCTTTTACTCTAGTGCGATAATCTCTTACTGTTTTATATTGTTCACAATAGAGCTAGAGAAAAATAACAAGCTACCTTTCCTAGATACTAAAGTGATTAGAAACTTTGACCAAACATTAACGACAGAATGGTACACGAAAGAAATTGCTTCTAGGAGAATGCTGAATTGGTATTCCTGAATGTCGCAAACAATTTCATTCATCGCGTTAGCTATCCACCAATTGAAACTATGAGAGAAAAAATCGATCGTCATTCAACATCTCACCAACAAAAACTATCCTCGGATACTGGTAAATAGACTGTTCAACTTGCATGCGACTCGAAGAAACATCAGGCAACATCAGGGAGCATCGATCACCGAGTTATCACCACCAATATCCTCGCCAATTGACCGTTACACCGAAAACGATTCATCAAGCTCCAGTCATATACTAGCAGAAGACTCAGGAATCCGAGAAGGCGGAGAAATGCAAGAAAATCCCACCGAGCAACGAACAGATCCTGATTACATCGAACCTGAAATCACAACAAATGAATATCAACAGAAACAGTACCGTTCCATACCATACCGTTCAAAAAATCGATTTTGCTCCACAGCGCTCATCTGATTATTTCTAGACCAACATTTGAAAAGGGCGTAACAGCCAAAATTTATTCCTTCTGATTCTTCGTCCACATATATAGCTTTATACGTAGACGAAGAATCAGAAGGACAAGGAATAAATTTTGGCTGTTACGCCCTTTTCAAATGTTAGTCTAGATTTATCATGTTCTGAGTGTCCTCTAAAAATTTGAGCTCATTTGGATTAAAACTGATTTAGCACAAGCCGTTTGAAGTTTACATGAAATTTAGTATAGAATCCCGTCGTGATTGTTCGGTCACGTGTGTTTGGGGGAACCTTAATAGGATTTTCCATTAAATGCAACCAGTTGCAAGCAAATTGGATAAGGATAAGTGCCAAAAAAATGGATAAGATTTTGTGAACTCAAACACATAGACAGCACCCCAATTTGCCGACCATAGACGATCGGTATATAATTTTTTTCTTAAATTGGCGAAAATCTTACAGAATCTCAAAAGTTAGTGCAAATATTTTTTTTTTATTTGGTGGGCTTAGTCGTGTATGACGCTTTGCGGAGACGTAATTTTTTAGTGTGATAATAATAGGGTTATTAAACTCTCCCAAAGAGTGAGATTGCATTTAATTATTTTATAGACCTCACAATATCAACAAATCAGCTTCCTCTCTACCTTTATTAAGTGAGGGATTTTCTTGGACTTTTCAAATCAACTGTCCCTAAGTTGAATACAATATGTATTAAGTAAGTACTTTTAGTTTTACTACGTTTCTATTGCAAGCTAAGCGTAATATAACCGGAGTGAGATTCGAACATTCAATTAGTTTTTTTTCTTCAAATTTCTTATTTCCGCCTAGAAAGGTGCGATACGGATGTCAGTCCGTCTGATCATTATTTCGCGAAGAATTGTGTTCTATGAAGTAGTGTTTAGTGAAAGGCACAAAAGTTAGTTTCAAATATTTTTGGTTCTAACATAAGCTGCTAAAATTAATTCGCGTTGGACCAGCGCATAGGTGCTTTTTGGTATGAGCTGAATTTTGAAAGTTCGACTAGAGTGGAACCGGGCATCACCGTAGAATTCGGACAGGATATAACTCGTGCATCCGTCAAGGCCCGCCTTATCAAACTGCATTACATTACCCGAATGAATGAAATAAATGCAAATTGTATTGTGCTGGAAAACTCCATCCGATCCCCATTACGTTTACCGTTTTTATGTCTGATGTTTTCGGCTTCGTGAGCTTAACACTGACTGGTGTTCGTGAGCTTAAGTTGTCCAGTTTGGGAGATTATTAACGAAATACATGTGGAAGAATTTTTGCGTCCGTTTAGCAGTCGACCCGAGGAAAAGAATCAGCACAAATCGGGCCAATACGAAATTTGATTTGGTGGTTTCTCGTTCGCGGGAGTGGCGCCAAAACCACCAAGTATTTGCTGTTTCTTCTAGAAATCCACCGAACGGTTATAGCCTTTGATATATTCAGAGAGACTCAGTCCGCATGGTTTCCCTTTTCGAACCCATCCATATTTATAGCAATAGCAATCAATAACTATACGTTTTTTGTTGCTGAAATAATGTACCAGTTCAGATCATATACCCAATCCACATCATATGATTCCAATGTTTACGACTATCTTGTATTCACATTTGCTAGATCTTTGAAGCTTTTCGACAAGTGAGTCTTACGATGCATACAGTTCATGGGAATTACTTTTGCGATATAGTTGCGATATAAATTCGGCTGTATATTTTGAGAAATTTCTGTTTTATGAACGAGATCTAGTGGGAAATAATCTAATGCAAACACTCGCATTTCAGTTGCTACGTCAGATTTTACCCAGATATGTTGGAATATTATTATCCTTTGTTACTCAGAAATAATTATCTCCGACTTATTACGAAGCTCTTGAAAAACAAGAGAGCCATAGCTACTTCAGAAAACATCATTGCGTTGTATGCTTTTTCGCAGCATGCCTCAACCGTCAGAACAACATCTATTGGAACGGGTGAGACAAAAACAGTCCAAAATGTTGTTGCAACTTTGTAATTAGATTTTGGAAACATTTTAATCGACTGATAAAGGCAATGTTTTGATTTTTTAATATTCTCATAAGCGGTGTGATACATCACCATAACTACAATTTTTCATAACCGATCTCAGAGGTCAGTGGAGCCTTAAGGACAAGCCTCTCGGAATCCAAAACAGCATGTAGCCGCGTTTTCAAGGGCACCCCATTCAAAGCGGAAGCCACACACAACTGTCATTTTTATTATTCCACGCATGCTGCGATGGAACTTTTTTAAAAACGCGATTGCATACTGCTTTGGATTCCGGGAGTCTTGTCCTTAATTTTCAATTGACAAATTTGTTTAAACCATTTTTCGACCACCAATTTAGAATATTAATACATCGTTGAAAAGCTAAGCCTTCATTGCGCTTTGTGTCTAAAAATCTCAGGTGTATGTTTTTTTTCTATCAAAATATATGAATGATTTACCCAATTATTTTTATAGGCCCATATGACCAAAAAGCATTATTATTAAAGTTCATATGATACTACGATGTCAGTTCCATGACATATTTTGATAATTAAGAGCATGACTACAAAAGTATTTTGTTTGAAAGGCTCAATTTTTTTGAGTATGGCGAAGTCGTATTTACGTTATTGGATTTAATGATTCAAGTATCTTCGATTGAAGGATCGAAGTGTGCCGTGCTCGTGTGTTGACGCGATTATTTTGCCTCTGTCTTGCTTCCGTCACTTTTTTTATTTTTCCCATTTTTGGATTATAAATAATTGTTTGATAGTTATTTTTTCTACGTATTTGTAGCTTTTATGGAGTGGGAAGATTCAAGTTTCGTGAATGCTTGCTGGTTTGGATCCAGGTCCTGGCGGAGTTCCGGAAGGAACGATTTGGAGGTGGCGCAAGAAGGGCGGTTTGTGTTTGCGTGGAGATTTGTATGGGGAACAGTTGAAGTTTTTATTTGTAAGGACAGGACAGGTTGATGGCTCATTTGTTTTGACATTATTTGCCACTGCCAAATTGAGGCTAATTGTACCAATTTATCCTTTTACACTGTCAATAAAACCGTAAATCGACTTAAATCGACGCTAAATTCCTCAGAAAGAGTGACACCTCGTTAGTTATACACGAAACAGTTTCTGCGGTCCCCGGAATCAGGAGAATTGAAAGAGGAGTTTCGTTTTCTCTAGTGATTCGAAAACTACAGCCAAAGACTCCGACATCCTGCAGTAAATATCTTTTTTGAATCAGATGGCAAACAGTGAATAAAAGTTGGGGGAGTTTGTACTGATGGTGCATCATGCTTGGATCAAAATAAAGATTTCAGCGAAAAGAAAATAGCTTGCTTCTCATGCCAAAGGAATTAATGTTCAATGTATGATTGACCGATATGTCTTTGTTTGTAAGACACTTCTGTAACAATTGCAAAAATACTTTTATCATTAATGTGAATCAAATCTAAAGCTTTCAACACATGTTTGTACGAAAAACTATGCAAATAAATAAATGCAGATCACGAGGTCACGTTTTGTTGATTTTCAAAAGGCAATATTCTTGACGTTTTTCACTTGTCAAACTCAATGAAGAAGAATGGCAGAAACGTCTCGCTCACCTATCAGACATCAGCTAAACTCGCTAAACTTTGACAAGAAAACCAATCTGATTCAGCTCAGAGACAATTTGCAAGCAAAGGTTAAAAACTGGCAGCGCAAAGTAAGTGTCGGAAATATTACAATGTTTGATGAACTGTGCATTTGGATTGAGAAAGGGTTAACTAATTTAGACGCAAATCTCAAACGCTCTGTAGAAAAAATTTGATCGACCCGAGCAGTTTCAAGAAGATGCTTTCTTAGTTCGCAGTCTGTTTTTGTTTACTTGTAAATGGAATAAAACTAAAAAAGATAGATCCGATTTTAAACGTGCTTCTATTTTTTCATTTAATAATTCTCGATTAACTTTTTAAAAGGACCTAAGTAACATTTTTCTCATGAATTTATTTGAATCCAGCTTTTTACGCTAACCATAAATCAACTATGGTAATTCAGTTTTGACAGATGCCGTGAACTGATATTATAGCGCAATCAAAGTAGCATTGAAGGCATGCTCAATAACTGACATGTCAAAAATTTTCGCTTCGAACTAGTAGGATCTAAACACATTTATTAATCCTAAAATTTATATACATTTTATTTCCTCATTACTCCGGTACGGTCCACGGTTGTTTTCAACTAGATTCTATAAGAACTGAAAATTGTCTGAAAAGCTGTCTTTATTTTGACCTGAATTTGAAATATTTGGATGGACTTTAGCGATTAGCTTTATTCATGGAAAATTTGTAATATATGGGCTAAGGATAGTACTCGAATAATATGAGGATAATTGAATTATCTCAATTCGAATGAGGATAGCTGTCATATCATTCTGCCCTTAGGATATGCTCATTTAACACCTTCTTCCTTTGCCTCTCGCTTTTCTAGGAATAGTCTAAGCTAAACGTCTAAATCGGCGTAAGAATCGGTTTTAGAAGTGCGGGAAATAACACGGTCTCCGAATTTCTTATAAGTACAAGCGAGGATTGTCTAATTTAAAAGTTTACGCATGAAAACAAAAAGATAAGAATGATTTTAGTCGAGAACTGTCTTTGCATATAGAAAGTAAAGCCCGAATAACCATACGAAATTTCGTTCGGGTAATCTAGGTCTGGGTTAATATATGACATCAAGTTTCTGCTCCTACATTCCCTCCCTCTCGGTCAATCCATCTTCAAAATATTTCTACTCCAATTTCATTTCCTTTGACATGCTCTGTATGCCAGCCAAATCGTAGCTTTGTAAATGATGCATGAACAGTTGTAAATAAAAAGCTTTTCCAACCGGTGTTGTCCTGTTTTGAATGCATGTCCATCTAAAATATAAAGAAAGTATTAAACACAAAGCAAAATATCTTGAAGCATTAATAAAAAATATTATTGGATATCAAAACAATGCCAATATTTTGACGTGTTAGTTTTTTCAGTTAGTCTCCTAAGGTTACTAGGATTGCAAATACCATAAAATCTGTACACGGTAAATGTCAAAATCAACTATGGTAATTATCCGCAGCTATAATAAAAAGCTGGATACTGCAATCAATAGCTTTCATGTGGTTCTGTTGATTGCGCTATTCAAATTAATTCATGAAAAAATGTTACTTAGGATTTTTTGAAAAGTTAAGCGAGAATTTATTGAATAGATCGTCATTATATGTGACGATATACGTTAGAATTAATATACAAGTCAACATAATTAATTGTTTTTGTTGTTTTGTTGTTGTTTTTTTGCATATTTGTTTTTACCTTTTTGAGGATGTATGAATCGCATCACTTACCAAGGTGAATCCTGATCCGTGCAACTGCTTACTTACCCCGTCCCACTAACAAAACTCCCTCCTGTGGCAATTGTGGAGATCAGAGTGTAAAATAATCGAAATTTTTTGGTGAAGTCCACCTGTCTTCACTTGTCAACTCACTTCCAGACACATTCATAGTCGGCTCTGGACTGTCAATATTCGATTGAATATTAGTCATTGAATATTTATGCACATTCTACAAATTGATAAACTATCTGATATCTGAACATGTTTCTGATGAGTAAAGTAATTTATCACATAGAACTGAATCCGATTTTCATCCGCGAGGCACTTTCAACGGTAAACATCAACATGAACAATGCTAATTATGTTTTTATCTGCACATAGTAAGCACACTCAGTGACAGTCGAATGAATGAGTTTGTGCAGTAGTCGTCTGACTATGTCATTCTATGTTTTGAATAATCATGCGATATTTGTCAAAATTCGGACCGAAGTTGGTTCATGGAGATGAATATTTTAGGCTCTGGTGGAGATGCAGACGTGATCTCGGTCTTCATTAAAAACGGTTGTCACATCAACATTATTTCCCTTCCCAGATGATCATAAGGACGTGGCCGTTATTGATCCTTTATTTAGTGAACTCTCGACCTATGCACATTGAGGTTGCAATCAAAATATTCGTCACATGCAATACTACAAACAGGTAAACTATTGATTAAATCGGTTAACGGTTTCTAGTCAAATCCATAAAGCGGTATTCAGCGTTTCGTAATTTACTTGCCGTAATATAATGGCTGATGAAAATCTGACTAAAATCTGATGACTAAAAATGATCATTTAGTACAAAGTATCCAACAGTCAAGTAGCAAACATCAACCCAAGCACCTTTCGTTGGGTTGGTTAATCCAAAATTACTGTGATCCAATGATGTTGGGGGGTGATTTGAACTGAGAGAACAACCACACTAGCAAAAAAACAAGTCGAGCAACAGTAAAACTAAGGCAATGAGCCCTCTCGACCGAACGTGACTGGACCAAAAGCGTGCAAGCAGCCAGTATCAAATTTCCCCGGAAGCGAATCTCTTCACAGTTGACATAATTTAATAAACTCCCTGGTGGATCGCGCCGCCATGCAGCGTAGGAGTGGGTTGGGCAAAATCAGGAAACCGTACACTCTACAGTTTTCAGCTACCCACTAGGAATTCCCCAGCCGGCAGCGGGTGGCCTCCTTTTCGAATAGACGTTGTTAGAGTATATCAACTTCAAAGTGGATTTTCTGCTTCAAAGCTAGCTGGATTATGCGATAGGTTCTCCTTCTCTTTCGTTAAAATTCCGAAACCAGATAAGACAGGAGACACACGGGTTTCGGTTTGGTCCACTTTTGCCAGGACGGTGACGACTTGGGACTGATTCCCTCCTCTCTAATGGAAGCACTGACGAGTGAAATGGAAGCATTCTCGTCAGCCAGGTCCACCGCCCACACACCGGTCCGGAATGGTCCGCATAGCGCAAAGACAGGACACTGGGAGGAGGACTATGATTGCATTCCGTTACCGAATCAATCCATACATTTACAATCTAAATGCAAATCAATGGGATTCAAGTGTCTGACTTCCGGAAGAATGTGGCAGCTCCTGTGGGACTTGTGCCGTGTGTACAGGTGGATCGCACTATGAAGCGGAAGCGCCAGCCAGCAGAAGATAAGACTCGACAGGATAAAGGAACAGTGGATATCTTCCAGACAAACCCAGACCGACGTTAAAGCGAAAACCGAGTGCCGAGTTTGGGTATCTATGAGCAGACCGGCCGACAGTCTCGTGATTCCGAAAAGCATTTTTCTTCGCTGTCGAAGGAACGACGGCGATGACGGCAAAACGATGCGATTGTAGCGAATAAGGTACGAAAGCCGAAGAAAAATCCCCTCCGGATTAAAAACATTCTTTTGCAACTTAAAGACGTACACCTATATGCAATTCGGATCCCTCCCCTTCGAACAGCACAGCGATAAAAAGTCGTTTGTCTTGGCTAACGCTTCGGGCGATTGGCTGCTGCGAGGGATGGGAATTGGTTCGCCAAAGTCAGACAAGCTCACCTTTAGTGTCGAATCGCGATGCCGCCGGAAGGAAAGCAAAGTCGGAAAGAATGCAAAATATTTCAATATGTATGTATCATTCCTGAGGAGGGATTAGATATGCCGTTCGGTTATGTGGGAATTTTGCGCATCGACAGTATGATAAATAATGCAAATATATCAGAGGAAAAATCTTCATTGCCGTAATAAATTCATGGAAACGTTTGGATCTTCTTAATTTAAAAAATGTAAAGCTAAGTCTAATTTATTGGTACATACTATTGTCGAATATTCTGTTTTTGAATATTGAGTTCGCAGTCATCGGACAAGTTCAGTGCGTGTTGTACTCGTCACGAAAACGAAAAGACATATGTACGGTCTCATCATTCGGTGGATGAGGTGCTTCTATTGCGCTTCGCAATATAGTAAGGGTATGCGATAACACCTTTTTTCCTGACGAAACGAAACGAAACGAAACTAGAAATGCTACTGTTGGATCGGAACGAAGCGAATCGAAATTCAAATTTTCTTCCGAAACTTCGAAACGAAACGAAATCCGGGTCCATTTGATTCGAAATTTTACGAAACGAAATTTAATTTTTTTCCGCGAAATTTTTATAAAATAGTTTTAAGCATTATATAAATAATGCAAAAAAAACGAATAAAAAAAATCCGCGTAGAAAATAATTTTGTTGAAATTTTTAGAGTCAATTTTTTCTCTAAAATAAAATTTTGAGGCGACAACAAAAAAAAAGTCGGAGAATTATCAGGATTTTCAAAACATTCTTTAACAACTCCGAGGAGGTTTTTGATTTTTTTTTGTTTTTCATTTTAATATTTATTTTTATTATTTTATTTATTATTATTTATTATTTCATGTTCATTAAATGTAACGTGTTAAGGCCATCAGCAAGCCACCGGGGTGTTTTCATCACACCGCGCCGGTGGACGACATGCCTCATGCTGAGGCCCCAACAAATCACTTTTTCGCCACTTTAAATGTCATTGAATACTTACCCCTTTTTTCATACCTTACTCCACCTTTGGAGCATTACATATCATACCTGAAACGATACAAAACATTATTATTATCACATAGAAAACACAATAATTAATGTAAACTACTTACCTTACAATCTTTCTGTAGATCAACAACATTTGTTTGTGTACAATGCATTGTTATTGACACTTCCAGAACAGTCAGGCAAGCAAACACGAGACACAATATCTTTAGTACAATAATAGAGCTCGCATACAATAGGTTAGACAGATAATAGTTGTATACAATTCTGCAACATTTCATAGGGTAGAGCTACTATAAATAAGACACCGTACTATGTAGGAAAAGTTAGTTCGTAATAAATCATCAAGTGGATCGGATCGTTTTCCTTATACCCCGGCCAGTTGGCCGGGTTCGGATTCCTTAATCCTGTAGCCTGTGTACCAGGCACTACTAAAGCGTTAACATTGGTCCTTCGAGCTGCGGATAGACGCCAAGGCCTGGCGGCCGTTTCAAGATTACAATAGAAGCCTATCTAAATTCTGCATCAACGCCATCACGATTCCTTTGCGAACGCCATCGTCATCTGTGAGTAGAGTGGAATCGTTACCATCAAGTGAAACTGTGCAACATCATTGGACACCAACAAAAGTGGATCCTGAAGTGTGTGTGTCAATCTCCCGTACGTCATGTCATCAACCTCCGTCTCTTCTGTGACTATCCTCCGATCGTAGGATATTTCCCGCAACGCACTCCATGTGGTTGGGCTGGGAAATCCATTTGCGTGTAGCCTGCATCAGACTGTACCACAGGATTAGCCACAGACAGAAAGCAGAAGTCAATCTCCCGTCATGGATTCTGTTCCTCGGCACCTTTAGACTAGCAAACCGGACCGGAGGAATCCATATTTCCGTGGTGCTCATCCCAACGCCGTGTTGAGTATACCACAAGATGCATCTTCTGTTTTGGATTCTGTTCCTCGGTATCTAAAGCGTGGCCGGACCGGAGGATTCCAAATTTGCGTGTAGTTCATCCGAGAATACACCATAAGATTGATTCTATTTCAAGCCAACAGACGATTACAAATGGCGAAGCACACAAGCAGGATAATAATCATCGTAAAACCATCATGGCATCGTGGTAAATCAATTTGGAGTGTCAAGCAACCATCAACACCTGGAAAATCCATTCATCCAGTCAAGTTATTGTTCCAACCCGATCGCTCAAGGTGGGCGGCATGAAGTTCGTAACGAACCCGCATCCAACTGCACATCAAGCACGTCGATTCAAGTTCAATTTAATCGCTCAAGGTGGGCGGCACGGAGCTCGTCCGTATCCTTCATCCACCGAAACATCAATATCAAGAAAAGAATCATCTAGTCAAGTCATTAATCCAACCTGGTCGCTCAAGGTGGGCGGTGTGAAGCTAGTCAACAATTTGCATCCTCAGCATCAACGAAAACTCATCGTCGATTCGATCCAGCCCGATCGTTCAAGAGATTCTATGACGTCATCGCATCAGCAAGCAGAGTGTCATCATTTGAACATCGGCTGAAATCGTATAGCAACATCGCTCAGGGTGAGCGGTGTGCAGGTTATAACAACCCCATCCAAGTTAGTAGCATCAACGAAGAAACACCAGTCAAGCATTCAATACATCGATTCAACCCAATTGCTCAACGTAGTAGCGTGAACCAACACAAGGGAAATCATCATAAATACCAACACAACTGCAGTCTGAGGTCATCATCAAGATAAAGATCGCATCAACCCGTGCCACATCGAAGTTCATCATAAATTGCATACATCGAAAAGCAACATAATCGTTTCCCATCTAAACCCAGTTATTGAAAATTGTAAACAATTTGGTGGGCGGAATGTTGAAGCCATCGACAAGCCACCAGGGTGTTTCAGCACACCACACCAGTGGATGACATGCCTCATGCCGAGGCCCCAACAAGTCATCATATCACCACTTATATTGCATTATATACTTACCCCTTCTGTCATACCTTGCTCCATACATGGAGCATTACATAGCATACCTAGAACGATACAAAACATTATTATAATCACATAGAAAACACGAAAATGATGTATAATAACTTACCAATCTATATTTGTCTTCAACAACAACAATTTGTTTATGTATACAAAGTATTGCTATTGACACTTTCAGATCATTCAATGAGGCACACACTGCGCACAATATATTTAGTACTATAATAGAGCTTGCATACAATAGGATAGAGAATAATAGTTGTATACAATTCTGCAACATTCCATAGGGTAGAGCTACTATAAATAAGACACCGTACTATGAAGAAAAGTTAGTTCGTAATAAATCATCAAGTGGATCGGATCGTGTTCCTTATACCCCGGCCAGATGGCCGGGTTCGGATTCCTTAATCCTGTAGCCTGTGTACCAGGCACTACTAAAGCGTTAACATAACGGTCTTCGGGCAACATCAGCAATGCTCATTTTGAATATGAATCTGAAACATTTATTTGCCCAGCAGCTGTTCTAGATTCATTTTTTTATACCAGTCAACTGGGGCCCTCCTTAGCCGTGCGGTAAGATGCGCGCCTACGAAGCAAGACCATGCTGAGAGTGGCTGGGTTCGATCCCCGGTGCCGGTCTAGACAATTTTCGGATTGGATATTGTCTCGACTTCCCTGGGCATAAAAGTATCATCGTGTTAGCCTCATGATATACGAATGCAGAAATGGTAACTTGGCTTAGAAACCTTGCGGTTAATAAATGTGGAAGTGCTTAATGAACACTAAGCTGCGAGGCGGCAATGTTTCAGTGGGGGATGTAATGCCAATGAAGAAGATGAAGAAGAAGACAACTGTCAAAAACTGGCATAACGCTCAGCTCTATTTTCTGCAGATTTGAACCACGAATGAATCACGAGTTTCAAATATTTTGGTGTGTGAATGCGTCATTTTATCTACGGATCAATCCACTTTGCAATTATCGTGCCTTTCTTGGCAGCAACATAATGATTTCATTTAATTGAAAATTTCAAAAACATGTGTTGGGGAAACCAGCGAGTTCGTTGTATTTTGCTCCAGATTCAAACTAGAATAGTGATCGAACAACATTTGAAATGAAACTGAATCACTACTGATTTCATTCTACATAATTGTTACCCAAATGCCATAGGGAAAGTCTGGCTTAATTTTATAAAAGTACATAGGTAAGTAACAGATCATCTATTCACCATTTTCAATAGTATGGCCCTCACCATAAACAACGTGAGAATATTCATCGTTTAATATCGCTTAATATTTACAACAGATTTCAAATTGATTCGATCTGTTCACCATTTTGAAAAGTACAGATTCAAAGTGCCACCCTTCCATTTCAATCTCAAAACATCTCAAATAAAGTCTCCAGGTAAATTTTCGACCAAATTCATGAAGATTTATTGAATCTGTAAAACTTTCCAATACGGTCTATTAAACAGATCTAAGCAGTTGATTGCAATACAAAACTCGACTTTTTCAAAAAATTTCTAAGGTCTGTTGGAAATATTAATTTTTAAATTTAAAGTAATTTTTTTACGTTGTGAGTTTTTTATGGTGAGGGGCATTTTTCATCCATCACTTTTTTTTTGGAGTTAGCCTTGGAAGATAAACGAAAATCGTGACTGCTAGATTAAAATATTTTTTCGTTTCATCACTTTTTAACAAATATTTGGTGCACTGCGGTGGGCGTTGAACCTTGACAATAATATCCGTGGCAAGATTTTTTTTATGTACAGGTTATCCGACTTTGTCAGTAGATGGGAATAACCAGTGCGGAAACATACATTTTCAGTGCAAAACGTAAACAAACGAGCATAAATTCCATACAAAAATCCAAGATGGCTGAGTTGGGGATATTGACAAGTCGGATAACCGTACATAAAAAATCTTGATCCGTGGGATGCGCTGACTCTAGCAACACGGATAATCGAATCATCATAAAAAAAATTAAATCTACAATTAAAAAACCTATGTTGTATTTTACTTGCAGTGGTGTAGTCAAAAATTATTTAGTAAAGAAAAATCTGAATAATCCACCTGCGGCATCGGTGACTTTCTGGAGTATTATGGAAAAATAGTATTTTTAGCATAACTTTTGAGTCCATAGTCCGATCCAGCCAATTTTCAATATGAAATGATAAGACAGGACTTTTATTTGAATGCAACTTGTTGGTTGAGAATACGTGCAAAAAAATGGCTGGACTATTTACGCGCTTTTTGTACAAAAAATAGTATTTTGGCCATTACTCATTTTATGACAACAACTCGAACGCAGACCTTTACGATTATTGCTTAATATTAATTGTTAAAAGCAGCAGCACGCCAAAACTATCAACAAACGGAAAACGCACCGCACCGGCGCGATTGTGACAGAAAATCGGTACGATTTTGAAGCATTTGAATAATCTGGATCTGAAGGATCTAGAAAATGTGAGAAAATTATAGATTTCCATAATATACGGAATCAAAAATATCAAAAATGCTTCAAATCTGGAGCATTCTTAAATCTGCAGATATCTAACAATCTACTAAATCAGGAAAACTTCTAAAACGTCACCATCTCCATTTCATTGCTTTCAAACAATGGTTGTTTAAATTGAATACTTTCAAAAGACAACGGAAAACGAACAATACTCAGTAGTCCAGTGAGGATTATTTCCCAACCACAACTAGAAGAGCACAAATCAAACAAATGCCTCATAATACATTAGGAAAAGGTGGGTAGAGTTGATCACCGGGGAGACTTGATCACCCCCTATTTTATCGAGAACTAAAGTAGTTTTATTCTAGCATATTTTTTAGTATAGATCCTTTATACAAATGACCTTTATGCAGTGACTAATTTTTTGGATTGACAACCTTATTTTAATACCAAATTTTCAAAACGACTTATCTGCTTTTGTAAACAAAGATTCAAACGTCGATTTGTCGAATCTGAGTGCACTCTCACGCAAACCAACACCATCAACACATAGATGAAGCCTTCGGCTGCCTGTTGATGTGTTGGTTTGCGTGACGGTGCTCTCAGATTCGACAAATCGACGTTGAATCTTTGTTTACAAAAACTATTTATTGCGTAGATATCATAAAAAGGGGAGTCTCCCCAAATTTGAAAATTGCATGTGCCGTCGAATTCAATAATAAAAATCGTTCATGTATACGCACATCAATTCGAAAATTCTGCGTATTTTGAAGAAAAAATATTTTTTAAATCTGGGGGCATCTTTCTAATTTTATCAGAGCAATTTCTTGGAGATGGATCAATTTCCCCCGAAAATTTAAAAAGTCAATTTTTGACAGCACTCAAAAAAAATGGATTGTGTATCAATAACAACAATAATTTAAGGACTGTCATACATCAGTAAAGTTAAATACTATATTTCTTAGAGAGTCTGTGTGGAAATCGCGTATGTTTATTTATTTTTGGCTGGCGGAAATCAGGAAAGAGGATTAAGTCTACCCAGTCTCCCCTACATACTTCATACACAGCTCAGTTAATTTGAATAAAAATATAGCATATCAAAACGATGAGATCTACAAATTATCTATGCTTCACTGAACAATATTATTTAAATTCACAAATGGAAAGCTGAATGCGTTTCTGCTGAAGATACAGAATTTTATTACGTACCGCCATCGGGGGTGATAATGGGTCTGGAGGGATTAGAATGGGTCATCGCTCTCAGCCTGGACTCCTGGATTCCGTTCAATTTTGTTAAAAGAATGATTTTTCTGTCGAAATTTTTGAAATTTAACGATACGAAACGAAATCAGAAAATTAGAATTCGCCATACTAAAATTCCGCGAAATTCCTAATGCCCTAAAACAAAATTTTTCGAAATACCGCATATGCTTACAATATAGGGTGGCAGGCAGGTATTTCCGTCCATCGTCATAGGGGCTAAAACCAACGAAAGCAACGTACATTTGCTAGAACTCCACTATAGCAGAACGTTTCTCCTGAGCTTACGATTTGGTACGCATGAGTTTTACAAAAAAGCGTCTCTTTTATTGGTTTTCGAGACTATGACGAACAGACGAAAATACCTGCCGTGTCCCTACCCTTTGTCATCAACAGAGTTTGTTACTGACAAACGCACCTCGCAACAAGTCCTTATCAAAACCCGAACACAATATGACAAGAATCATTTTGCCTTTCATGCTCGGATATTTCCGATAATATAATGCTAATTTTGTAATCATAGTTAGATTCTCGAATATTTCCATAATAGCAGAAACTATGATAGCAGAAAACCGATATCAAATTTTGCTATAGAAATAACGCAAAATAACGGGATGAAAAGTTAGCAACAAAATTGTCTTCTTTTTTGTTGCTGACAAAAAAAATCAGATCTTTGTCATTATTATCTCCGACAAAAACAAAGCTTTGTCGTTGGTTCTCTTTTGTCGAATGTTTCGCATACGCATCCAACGAAATTGACTTCCTGGTCAAGAGAATCGCGATACTCTACAGTTTACAGTAGCCATCGGAAAGGCTATCTGAAGTAAACTAATTACATAGTATGCAACAGCTCGTATTTTTGCTTGTCCGGTGAAATACGTTAATATAACTCGAATATAACTGCGAATAGGATGGCGAGAAGTATAAAGCAAGAAGTGAGAAGTGGGAATTGAGACTTAAGAAGATTGAAAAGAAAAAGAAAAGTGATAATTGAGAGGTGCGCAGTTAGCAGTGAGAAATAAGAAGTAAAAAGTGATAAGTGAGAAATAAGAAATGAGAATTTCTAAGCGTAAAGTGAGAAATAAGAAGAAGAAAGTGAGAAGTAAGAATTGAGAAGTAAGAAAATAGAATTTTTATGGAAACTCATATGTGAATATGTACGTTATGTGGAAGATATTGATTTGAAAATGTTTTGGAGGTAACCACTTTCCCTTCGATGGGACTCGAACCCATGACCCTACAGTACGCTAGACTGGTGCTTTAACCAACTAAGCTACGAAGGACCTCCGTCGGCCTTCGCAACCTAGCGGCTACTGAACGAGCTCGAGATTCCCAAATTGGACGCATAGTCAAATCACTCGCAATCCATTTCTCAAGCCAATACTTCCACATGTGTATTGTACACGTCCACATTAGAGGAGCGTGAGTATTTAGAATGTCTGGCGGCTATACACATTCTTCATCAGCAACGGTACTGATCAAGTGAGGTTGTGTAAGCATTTGCCAGTCGGTCGTCAAGCTCAGACCCGACCGCATTGCGTAGGCAAGAGCACGCAACTCAGGTTCAGTTCAATCAAAGTTAATTGCCTATTTCCGGGGATTAAACCACCCGACTTGGACGTTAATTTACAATGTTATGGAAACTCATATGTGAATATGTACGTTATGTGGAAGATATTGATTTGAAAAATGTATTGGAGGTAACCACTTTCCCTTCGATGGGACTCGAACCCATGACCCTACAGTACGCTAGACTGGTGCTTTAACCAACTAAGCTACGAAGGACCTCCGTCGGCCTTCGCAACCTAGCGGCTACTGAACGAGCTCGAGATTCCCAAATTGGACGCATAGTCAAATCACTCGCAATCCATTTCTCAAGCCAATACTTCCACATGTGTATTGTACACGTCCACATTAGAGGAGCGTGAGTATTTAGAATGTCTGGCGGCTATACATTCTTCATCAGCAACGGTACTGATCAAGTGAGGTTGTGTAAGCATTTGCCAGTCGGTCGTCAAGCTCAGACCCGACCGCATTGCGTAGGCAAGAGCACGCAACTCAGGTTCAGTTCAATCAAAGTTAATTGCCTATTTCCGGGGATTAAACCACCCCGACTTGGACGTTAATTTACAATGTTATGGAAACTCATATGTGAATATGTACGTTATGTGGAAGATATTGATTTGAAAAATGTATTGGAGGTAACCACTTTCCCTTCGATGGGACTCGAACCCATGACCCTACAGTACGCTAGACTGGTGCTTTAACCAACTAAGCTACGAAGGACCTCCGTCGGCCTTCGCAACCTAGCGGCTACTGAACGAGCTCGAGATTCCCAAATTGGACGCATAGTCAAATCACTCGCAATCCATTTCTCAAGCCAATACTTCCACATGTGTATTGTACACGTCCACATTAGAGGAGCGTGAGTATTTAGAATGTCTGGCGGCTATACACATTCTTCATCAGCAACGGTACTGATCAAGTGAGGTTGTGTAAGCATTTGCCAGTCGGTCGTCAAGCTCAGACCCGACCGCATTGCGTAGGCAAGAGCACGCAACTCAGGTTCAGTTCAATCAAAGTTAATTGCCTATTTCCGGGATTAAACCACCCGACTTGGACGTTAATTTACAATGTTATGGAAACTCATATGTGAATATGTACGTTATGTGGAAGATATTGATTTGAAAAATGTATTGAGGTAACCACTTTCCCTTCGATGGGACTCAGAACCCATGACCCTACAGTACGCTAGACTGGTGCTTTAACCAACTAAGCTACGAAGGACCTCCGTCGGCCTTCGCAACCTAGCGGCTACTGAACGAGCTCGAGATTCCCAAATTGGACGCATAGTCAAATCACTCGCAATCCATTTCTCAAGCCAATACTTCCACATGTGTATTGTACACGTCCACATTAGAGGAGCGTGAGTATTTAGAATGTCTGGCGGCTATACACATTCTTCATCAGCAACGGTACTGATCAAGTGAGGTTGTGTAAGCATTTGCCAGTCGGTCGTCAAGCTCAGACCCGACCGCATTGCGTAGGCAAGAGCACGCAACTCAGGTTCAGTTCAATCAAAGTTAATTGCCTATTTCCGGGGATTAAACCACCCGACTTGGACGTTAATTTACAATGTTATGGAAACTCATATGTGAATATGTACGTTATGTGGAAGATATTGATTTGAAAAATGTATTGGAGGTAACCACTTTCCCTTCGATGGGACTCGAACCCATGACCCTACAGTACGCTAGACTGGTGCTTTAACCAACTAAGCTACGAAGGACCTCCGTCGGCCTTCGCAACCTAGCGGCTACTGAACGAGCTCGAGATTCCCAAATTGGACGCATAGTCAAATCACTCGCAATCCATTTCTCAAGCCAATACTTCCACATGTGTATTGTACACGTCCACATTAGAGGAGCGTGAGTATTTAGAATGTCTGGCGGCTATACACATTCTTCATCAGCAACGGTACTGATCAAGTGAGGTTGTGTAAGCATTTGCCAGTCGGTCGTCAAGCTCAGACCCGACCGCATTGCGTAGAGCAGAGCACGCAACTCAGGTTCAGTTCAATCAAAGTTAATTGCCTATTTCCGGGATTAAACCACCCGACTTGGACGTTAATTTACAATGTTATGGAAACTCATATGTGAATATGTACGTTATGTGGAAGATATTGATTTGAAAAATGTATTGGAGGTAAACACTTTCCCTTCGATGGGACTCGAACCCATGACCCTACAGTACGCTAGACTGGTGCTTTAACCAACTAAGCTACGAAGGACCTCCGTCAGTCTTCGCAACCAAGTGGCTACTGAACGAGCTCGAGATTCCCAAATTGGACGCATAGTCAAATCACTCGCAATCCATTTCTCAAAGTGGTTACCTCCAATACATTTTCCAAATCAATATCTTCCACATAACTTACATATTCACATATGAGTTTTCATAACATTGTAAATTAACGTCCAAGTCGGGTGGTTTAATCCCCGGAAATAGGCAATTAACTTTGATTGAACAAAATAGAATTGTAAAGTGAGGAGTAAGAAGTGAAAAGTAAAAAGTTAGAAGTGAGAAGTGCTGATTAAGGGGTGAGAGATGAGAACTGAAAAGTGATAAATTAGAAGTGATAAGTAAGAACTGAGAACTGAAGTTCGAGGAGTAAAAAGTGAGATGTGACTGATAAGAAGTGAGAGCAAAAATTGTGAAATTAATCCTAGTTTCTTTATTTTTCTTTCTTCCTTATTGTTACTCCCTTCTTCCTTCCTCTTTATTTTTACTTTACCTATTTTTTAATTTCTTTTTCCTCATTCTCTCTTCCTTCTACTTTCTCTCTTTTGGATTTTTCTTTACCCTTTTCCATATTTCATCTTCTTTCCTCCTCTTTTCTCCCTTTTCCTCCGTAAGTCGATATCTCCTTTACTCGATATTCCCTAAGTCAAAGTAATTTTCCAATGTATTATTATCTCGCTAACTCGATGTTGTCTGAAACAGTTATATGCACGATATAGTAAGAAATTAAAAGTGAAAGTGATAAGTGGAGAAGTGAGAGATAAGCAGTTGGAAGTGAAAAGTGAGCAGTGAGAAATGAGAAGTGAGAAGTGCGAAGTAAGAACTGAGAAGCGAGTAGTAGCAAGTGTTAGATGTGAGAGATTCGGAATGCGAAGTGAGTTGTGAGAAGTAAAAAGTGAGAAGTAAGAAGTTAGAAGTGGAAAGTGATAGGTGAGAAATGAAAAGTCGGTATTGAGATATAAGAAGGTATAAGTGCGAAGTGAAAAATGAGAAGTAAGAAGTATGAAGCAAGAAGTGAGATGTGTAAAATGAGAAGTGAGAAATGAATAGTTAGAAGTGAGAAGTGAAAAGTTAAAAGTGAGCATTGAGAAATCTGAAGTAAGAAATGAGAAGTGAGTAGTGCGAAGTGAGAAATGAGAAGTGAGAAGTTAGAAGAGAGAAATGTAGCGTAGTGCGAAGTAATAGTGAGAAGTGAAAAATGAAAAATGAGAAGTGCGAAGTGGGAGATGTGAAATGTGTGGAATGAGAAGTGAGAAATGAATAGTGAGAAGTAAGAAGTGCGAAGTGAGAAGTGAATAGTGGGAAGAGGGAGGTGAGAAGAAAGAAGTAAGAAGTAGTAAGAAATGAGAAGTGAGAAGTGAGAAGGGAGTAGTAAGAAATGAGAAGTGAGAAATGAGGAACGAGAAGTAAGAAACGAGATTTTTTCACTTTCCTTCTTTTTTTCTTCTTCCTATTTGTGTCTTCATGGCTTATATCCCTCCACTCACTTCAAACTACTCAACATCTCACTTCTCACTACTCAATTATCTTCTCTCACTGCTCATAAATGCTTCCGTGTATCTCACTACCCATATCCTACTTTTCACTTTGCAACTATCACATCTCACTTCTAACTCCTCACTCTCACTTCTCATTTCTCACTTTCCACTACTCACATGCTACTGCACATGGCCCTCTTTAGCCGTGCGGTAAGACGCGCGGCTACAAAGCAAGACCATGCTGAGGGTGGCTGGGTTCGATTCCCGGTGCCGGTCTAGGCAATTTTCGGATTGGAAATTGTCTCGACTTCCCTGGGCATAAAAGTATCATCGTGTTAGCCTCATGATATACGAATGCACAAATGGTAACCTGGCTAAGAAACCTCGCAGTTAATAACTTCGGAAGTGCTTAATGAACACTAAGCTGCGAGGCGGCTTTGTCCCAGTGTGGGATGTAATGCCAATAAGAAGAAAAAGAAGAAGAATGTTACTGCACACATCGCACTACTCAATACTCACTTCCATTTCTCAATACTCACTACTCTGTGCTCATTTCGAACATCTCATTTCTCACTTTTCAGTTCTCGCTGTCCACTATTCACTTCGATCGTCTCTTTTCTCACTTTACCTAATAAGGAAACCGATTTAAAGTATTCGTTCAAAAGGCATTCGGTCAAATATAAATGTGTTCCCTATCTCGATACCTCCCTAACTCGATGGTCCCTTCAATATCATGTAAGGGAGAGTTCACTGTAGTGACCAGTGAGAAGAGAGAAGGAAAAAGCGAGAAGAGAAAATTGAGAAATAAGAAATTCGAAGCAATAAGTGAGAAGTGAGAAAAAATGTGAAGAGAAAAAACTGAAAACTAAGAATTAAGATATGAGAAGTAAGAAGTGAAAAGTGAGAAGTGAGATTTGAGAGATGATAAGTGAGGAGTACTAAGTGGGAAGTGCGTAGTGAGCAGTAAGAAGTCACAGGTGAAAAGTAAGGAGAGAGAGGTAAGAGGTGAGAAGTGAGAAGTGGGAAGTGAGAAATGAGAAGTGAGAACTCGACACCGTTTTTTTTTCATAAGGCGAAAGTCGCAAACGTTAACAATCCCTTTTCCAGCAAATTCCCTAACAACTAGGACCGCTTCCAGCTAACAACTACTTGGAATTGGTGGAGCTCCGCGCCTTCTACCGCACATAAGTGAAAAATATCACCAGAAGTCTTTAATCTTCCTGAAATCAGCAGAAAAAGTCAATGTTCACGTTTGCGACTTTCGCTTTTATGAAACATCAGTGTCGAATTCTCACTTCTCATTTCTCACTTCCCACTTCTCCCTTCTCACCTCTCGAACTGGGGATCGAGAAGTGAAAAGTGAGAAGTGGTATGTGACTGGTGGGAAGTGAGGTGTGAGAATTGAAAATTGTGAAATAATTCTTTATTCTTTCCAATTTCCTTCATTCCTCTTTTAGCTTCCTTTTTCCTTCTTCTTTCTTATTTCTTTACCAATTTGCTTTTTCTTTCTTCCTTCTCTTTTCACTTTACCATTTTCCTTATTTTTTATCTTAACTTTCTTCCGTTTTCTTCATTATTTCTCCTTCTATCTTCCTTACTCCTTTTATCACATTTCTTCTTCCTTCGTATATTTTTTCTTCATCCAATTATCATTCTTGACTTCTCATCTACTGCTTCTGTTTTCCTTACTTCACACTTCCTACTTTTCACTTCGCATATATCGCAACTAAATTCTTACTTCACAAAAATAACTTCTCATTTGTTACGAGATATAACACTATAAACGCGGAAGATATAAGAACACCTTACTTTTTGTATGGAGCTTCACAAAATTCCTTTTATCAGTTATTTCAATTCGATGCCTACACATATCAAACGTGCAACTACATTTTCACAGTTCAAGAGACTTGGTGTTTCAGACGCAAAAGCTGCCTTTTAAGCATTTACTTAGTAGACTTTTTTTTTTAATTTTTGTATCTTGACGAAGTTTGATCAACAGATTTTTTGTTTGGACAATTGTTTTTTTTATTTATTGAGGCACTGATAAACTATTTTTTTTTTTCGCCTCGGTGATGATGATGGATTTTATATTTTATTGACGTAATTGTAATTTAAACTTTTTCTTGTAAAGTCTACAAACGTTTGAGTTTCAGATCGTTTTTGTTTTTTGCAAATCTGATTAAATTGTTATTATATCAGATTCAATTAATAATTAAGAGATAAATCGTCTAGTTCAAACCTTTGTAGGGATATGTAGCGGGACCATCTTCATCATCATCATACTGCACACATTTGTTACTCACTACTAAGTACTCACTTCTCACTTCGAACATCTCACTACTCACTTTTCTCTGTTCACTTCGAATATCCCTTCATATAATTAGGAAACAATTTTAACTATTTGCCCAAACAAATGGCGTTCGCCGAAATGACCCTTTTGGCCAAAATTACCCTTTCGGCGAAATGACATTCCGTCAAATTACCTTAAACCACATTACTACATGCTATGAATATTATTTGTTATTTTAGGAAAATAATTTAGGAAAATAATCTCGATGCCTCCCTTACTCGATGGTCCCTTCAAAACCGAGTAAGGGAGAGTTCACTGTATTTAGACATATAAAATATTTCTTGCACTTCATTGTTCGCCTTTTTTTCAAAAATTTCCCACTCTACATTTCCCAACCACTAACTTTACCATTAAATTGAAATTTAAGAGACCATGAAACAAGACACTTGTCATCACGAGATAATGCCCTGCCCAAACCACCAGAAGAAGGCATTCCAATTTTGAATTCGTCAACTAGTGGCAGCAGCCGTTCCTCATCATCCCGCCACCTACCGGGGGCCCACGAAATTTATCCATTAGTCGACAATTTCCCGGCTGTTCCGAATCCGCCCGCGCCCGCACAAAACACTTGGCATCTTGACATGCCGCATCTTTGCTGGGAATTTGCACACTCCCTCGAACGTACGGAAACGCAAAAGTCAAGCGAAATAATTAATCACAAAGTCCCGGCATATCATTTTGATTGGATTAATTTTTCCTTCTGCCGTCCTACCTAGCCACCTTTCTTGCAACTTACCATTTGGCGGCTTGTTTTCCCCGATTTGAAAGGAAAATTTGCAGTCTCCCTCCGCTTTTGTTTTGCATTCGCCCATTCTTCTGCAGCGCTTCCGTTTCCTACAATGCCAACGATAGACGTTTGAAGAATGCTTCCAAGAAAAGTGACTTTCCGCTTGATGCTTTCCCGTGATACCGACACAGGAAGCTCGCAGCAGAATGGAAAAATTAGAGCAGGAAAAATGAGCTCATTTACCGCGACGATTTTCCTCTCACAGCTTCCCCACTTGGGCTCGACGAGTTGAACTACTTTTTTCATCACCAACTTAGTCTTCTGATATAATCACGCGTGGGATGAGATTCGTTACTTCTGATATAAATTAAGAAGAGAGGAAATCATTTCATTACATTTACTTTACTCATTACGGCCTTTGTTCCGAACTTTTTTCACCCTCGGCATTGTGTACAATGCCATCTTGCGTTTTCTTTCGCTTGAGCGAAAGGAGTTCATTAATATCAATTTGAATTTCTCCTGCTCCACTTTGTAAAGCAGTAGGTTACAGCGAGGCCATAACTGATGAATGTATATTTCAACGGAGGCGCAAGTCTTGCACTGATGAAGAGCATATTTGCCTTCAAGACCACCCACCTAATGGCGCTGATGAGTTCTGCGAAAAATTCCTGTCGCTAGGAATTCACTCCGCCCTCCAGGGACGCTTCTACGCGGAAGGGTCAACCAGGAAAGGGGACCGGCAGCGATGATGCTGTGCAATCAGAAATGCATTAGTGCAACAGCGCGGGAGCCGTTATTTTTCCTTCGCCGATAATCACCGTCATCTATTATCGTCGTGAGGCTTATTGGATCGGATGGTATCCATTCGGCGTTGGAGTTATTGTGTAACATTCAACAAATGGTGCTTTGAAGCAGAGGTGCATACATTCCTACACTTTCCTGAAGAAGTGATATTCCACCGGATTGTTTCTGAACTAGACATCCTTCAACCGTCTAAGACGAGTTAAGTAACTCCATTTAATTCCACCAATTATTTTGATATCTTTGCAGATACGTATTTCGACCACAACCTGGGCAGAAGCCATACAAATATTGTATAAGAATCTAACTATTTTGTTAGCTTTTCTTACATTTTTTGTATAAAAATCTAACAATTTCGCATATGCCCAGTTCTTATACAGGTTTTGGTAGATTCTTATACAAATTGTTGAAAAATCTTACAACCGCCGGTTGGGTGTAGGAGTTTAGGAGGATTACGGTTCTTAGAAAAATCGGAGTACTTTTACTTCCCTTCATCTGCTACCGTAGCCGCAAACTAATTTCTAAATATCTTAATTCTGAAGATCGGACGTTGTATATTTAAATAGTCCTTAAGCCAGTTGAACAAAAAAAAAGTTTCAGCTGCTCTAGTTTTGCTACCGCCGACAACATGCGGTATACTAGTGCTCTTGTCCCTGATTATATCAGGAACTGAGCAAACCCCTACAGTCGCGTTCTCCACAGACATCTTTGTTCAACATCGTCGTTCCGGTCCTAAAGTTAGTAACGATATCAGGGGCTTCCGGTCTCCCGCGTCAGGCAAGTGCAGTTGCGATATTCCGTACTCCACGTTCCAGTTGTGAAAGCCCTGCTGGACCACTGAATGTTGCGTTTACATCTAATCTAAGACCAATTCACATCCGTTGTGTTGTGATACTCTACGGTCTGAAACTCCAGGCGACACACTCGAAAGGTCATCTAATGTTCTTCGAGTCTTCTGTTAAAAACTTTGAGGACTATTGGGTAGTATGCATTTCATAAGTACTGTGCAAATAGATATGACAGGATTGACAGGGATTGAATCCAAAAGAGAATGAAAAAGTCTCTCACTTATCATCTCTGTTACATATACAATATGTAGCAAACCGTGAGAGACTCTTTTCACTTTTGCTATCTGTCATGATAAAGAACTGATTTGGGAGGCTATACCTTATGATAAATTTCTGTTAAAAAAATTCAAACCACGGGGAGCACTGGTTCTGATGATGCATTTCAACTTGTTCTACACAGTTGTGCGGTCCCAAACACAAAATGAGCAAGAACCAAGCAAGAATCATCGCTTCTCTATTGGGGCTGCCTATCCAATTCTGTTTTTTCGCTTTTGTATACAAGTTTGGTAAATCTGTTATCTAGTGTGTTTTTAAATTTGATAACCTAACTACAATGAACACTAATATTTACAATAATAATTTGATAACCTAGATTGGAACAAACGCCCTAATCGCTTCTTGGTCCAAGAAGGCGCAACGAACCCTAAACTTTTCGTTACACTCACCAAAGCGTTCATGTAAGGTTTTTATCCCGGCCAGACGGTGGACTTCGGATGTTCTTGTCCTGACAGGGGTGTTGAGGATCATCCTCAGGAGTTTGTTTTGGACCCGTTGAAGTTTGAGGTGGTGGGTTTTAGCGTAGCTCTCCCAGATCGGCATGCCATATTCGATTACAGGGAGGATGACTTGCTGGTAGACAGCAAGCCTATTTTTCAAGGACAATGACGATCGACGGTTGATCAAAGGGTACAGTAGTTTCAACAACACGTTACACTTCGTTACCGTCTTGTTAACCTGTTGCTGTCGAGGGTCAAGCCAAGGTAGTCGGCCTCATTGGCCCATTCCACAGTCGTGCCATTGAGGATGATATTACAGTCCCCAGGCGGAACATGTTTAGGGGATTTAGAGTGGGGGAAAATGATGACCTGGGTCTTCGCCGCGTTGATACAGATCGTCCAGCTGCTGAGGTAATCTGTCAGGGCATCCAGGCCTCTTTGGAGTTTTGCCACTAGCGCTCTGATCACTCTACCGTTGTAGACGATGGAGCTGTCATCTGTGAACAAAGACAGAATGCCGCCTTTTGGAGGTTCTGGCATATCGGAGGTGAACAGATTAAACAGCAGGGACCCGAGAATACTGCTCTGGGGGACGCCTGCGGCAATGTTGTGCGCATTGGAACTCGCTCCGCTGATTGAGACCTGGAATGTCCTTGCTGACAGGTAATTGTTGATGATTTTCACCAGGAAGATTGTAGCGTTGTAGTTTCCCGGGTAGAGGTGAATGGCAAACCAAGAACAAAAAAATATCATATTTTAACATCATAACTGATTTTGTAATTTTCAAGATATGCCTGACTGCCATTGAATAACAAATAAATTACTTAATATGTTATCATAACAGAGTTTGTCATTTTCTTGATATTATTGAAACAAAATGAAAAAGTGACTACAGAATAATGATTAATTTTGTTATTAATCTTTGTTTTTATTGATGAGATATTTCTAGAATGTTTTTCAATAAAAATAACTATATTTTCCGATGTCTATCACATCTTTCCCTTCGTTCACATTAGTGTTTACATCAATCAACTTGAGTGCGAAATTTGCACTTAGATATAAAGGAAGTTGTCTTGTTGGTGAGCGTTATGCACATGCTTATACATTGTTGAATTGTGTCATTGATTTTCATAACTTTGATAGTATCACTTAGCATAAATGAATATATGTTTTCGTACAATTTTTCTTCTAGTAACTGTTGACCAACAACATATGTATTATTATTTTGATCACACAAAATGTCTACAATATTGAAGAAATTACCGTTCATGTGAATCCATGAATCGTCATACTGATAGCCTTGACATGCCTTTTTAGTACACACATTGAAACCCTTCACATGTGTTTTACTATGAGTACTGAATAATCTTTCAACTAGATCTGCTTCGAAAATGATTGAATCATTTAGTGCGTATATCATTTGAGAATCAAATAGTGTAAGAGTGAGCGGTTTCAACCATGTTGTACGAATCCATTCTTGTACTCGAGTGTGTGTCTCATTATTGGTACGTTGACAAAACTTATTCATGTAGTATTTCTGCTCAATTTGCAATACAGGTTTTTTGGTTCCAGTGCGAAAACCTTGCAGCATACCATTCCCTGAAAAAAAAAAGTTTAAAATTTAATAGATTAAAACATTTTGCCGAAGTTACCTGCTTCATAAGGAAATAATGAAAAGTTGAATAAGGCTCCAAAGTTTCGAACTGCCTCAACAATATGACCCAGCAAATGAACGTTGTACGACATGTTGTCTTTGCCATACAGTTGTTCGAATTGCTGTACAAACAGGTCTAATTTTAACTCACACGAACTGATCATCGAATCGTTTAACTTTGGATCTAAAAGTTGATAAACTGATGATGACAACATCATTGCGTGATCCAGGTATTTATAGGGTAGAATATCGATAAGCACTGGGTACAAATAGTAAAGTAGTAGCGGCTCCCATTCATTCGCTTTGTCGAGGGTTCTACATTACTGGTATCGAACGAAATGGAGTAGGGCTACAGGTGAAGAAGAAAAGAAGATGCGAAGAGAGCTAGGTCAAAGAATTGAGACGATCATGAAACACTACCAGTTTGGACCACCACAGACCCCAGTTATCAATCAGATAAATAATATAATTACGGGTACAGAAGGGGCTGTAGGCGGTCATAAGTCGAATTCAGCAACACCCGAACGAGGAAGCGATAAAGAAAAAAATCTTTTGTTATAACCCGCCAACCCGCACGTTTCCCGGGAAAATAAGATAGGTGGTTTAAGCGCCACTCCTTTCGGAGACCACCTTCCAGATATAGGGCTGCCCGGCCGCTGAGACCCCCAGGGAATGGGTTTAGTTACTCCCGTTTTCAGAGTGGGAACGAATCGGGTGACGTAAGACTGGGGGAAAAACAATGTAGGGGAAACGGGGAAGGGAATTCGACTTTACAAGCGTTGGAATTAGCGATTACGAAACAATACTTACGCCCTTTTTATCATCACTGGATGACCTGACCAATCCTGCGAATCCTGCTAGGAAAGAATAGGGATAAATCGTGGTTGTTTCGGGGAACCGCCCCAGCAAAATATAATAAATAATAAAATAAATTAACGACCGATTAACATGCTAAACTTTAATCAATTTTATTGTCACATGCTATTCGGGATAGGTTTTCCTTAAACGGCTGTTCGCCTGCATTTACTCTACCAGCATTACAATAATAACATCCCACTACAAATGTTCATCCAATTCATACATGTATTTCGTATTTATGTTTCTACATACTACTTCTGCCTAGGCCTACTGTGTGCTTTCCCTTGCTACTCTCTTTCTCTATCTACCTCTGTCTTCATTCGGGGCGTGTGTTGAGTGCTATGCGTGCAGTGTGTTCATTACGGTTGGTCGTGTGTGTGCTCAGACGCGACTGTCAGCGCAAGCGCTTGGGCTAAGGACAGTCACGTGGAAGATGTATTGGCACGCTACTTACTCTTAGTTCTTCGGTAGCGGCGGGAACTGAGCCATGCGCATGGACTTATCTAATCATGCATGATTACTTACGGTTTGCGTACGCTTGGGGTGGAGGGAATTACGGAAATCACCACGGTCGTTCATTCGATGCAGAGACGCACCGTGGTTCGAAACTCGCGTCGATGAGCGTGACGCTGATGATTCCCTCCGGTATGTGGGCTTCACGCGACGGCGTCGATGAACTACCGACAGTTGGCGCAATTTGACGATGAACTGGGTTTCTGCTAGCCTCTGCCTAGGGTGCGATGAACGTACGCAGGCCCTCTTCCGGTCGACGTACTTCCGGGAAAATGCCTCGTAGCTGACGGTGGGGTCAGAAGCGATCGTTGACTTGGTGGGTGATGTGTTCGGCTCCGCAGAATGCCACAACCTAATATTAAGCACGTGTGTCGTTTGACGACATGATTAGCACACACACACAAAATATACACACACTGTAGATCGACCAATTACCTGCACAATTTATTCACACGCACGAAACTAATAACTTTACGCACAACTTGGCGACTAAACAAGTTACACTCAACGAATCTAAACAGGAAAGACTTGATTAAAAGTTAACTAAAGACAAACATGTTAGTATGGACCTTCAAAAACACATCACGGCGCGACAATTATAATCCGATCACTCCTGCCTCTTCCACTAGCCAGAACGAAGTGATCGATCAAGTCAATTTTCCTCAGATCAAGGTGCGCATTATTAATTAGCCTCGTTATCATAACCTTCGGGAAATCCGGGCGGAAATCCGAAGGTTGAATAATTCCACGCTCGCGAAACGATCAAGGTTAAAAGGAGGAGGATTTGTCTTCGCCGAAGGCTTACATCAAACGGCTCGCTAGATCTGAGAGAGCGGACCCATTCAGGATAAGTTCAATATCCCCTGAATGCATTCCTCCGGGGTCAATGCACAGCAGCAAGCGCGCAAATTTCATATCTGCTGCTATCACTTTTCCCTTTTGGGCGGTTACAGCATGTGCGAGTTGGCTAGGGTTGGAACTAGACCTGTGCGCCGGTCATATCATCGGCGGCGGCGGCGTGGTGGTCACTTTTGCCCCGGCGGCGGCGGCGTCACGGCGGCGCGCCGTTGACTTTTATCGGCGGCGGCGGCGGCGGCGTGAACCGGCGTGGATGAAAAAATCAATGGCTGAAAAAATCAATTTTACCGTGGATTTTTGGATTAACGCGGTTTGATTCACACGGTAGGAATCGCCCGTATAAAAACCGACTTCAGTGGATTAAAATTGCAATATTCTGCGTTTGCCGATCATCAAACAGCACATTCAAAATAGTCAATTGCCGGCGATACTAATCAATACCTGATTTCAAAATGTTATTTGAATTACCACTATTTTGATTAATCAAATTTTAACAATAAATTTTTTCGTGACCCCAAAGTGTTAAGAATTAGATTTCGGTGTCATAGAACAAATTGGTAATAACTTTTTCAAAAGTTATTTCCAATTTAGGATTTAGATACATTTCAGTCGTTTTGATCTCAAAATAACTAAGTTTCAGAAAAAATCTAAAATTTTCCTGAAATTTGCCTAAATATGCCAACAGGTGAAGTTTCTGAATGAATTTCTGATTTTTTTTTATTTCTACAGGCATTTCTCAGTAAATTTCATTAGGAATTCCTTCGTAAAATCCTATGACAATGTCTGCAGAATTTTTCTATTAATCCTTTCAGGTTTTCTTTGGAAAATTCCTTTAGTAAAACTTAAAATATTCCCACAGGAATTCATTCTGAAATTTATTAAAAAATGAACTATTTTCTGATGGAATTTCTAAGAGAATTTTCTAAAGGACTTTCCGAGAAAATTCCTGAAGTTGTGTTGGAAAGTGTAGTAGGAACCTTTTAACAAAATTTTGAGCAAATTCCCACAGACATTTCGAAGGAATTCCTAACAGTATTTCCAAAATGCATCAGCGGCTGCTTCCGAATCTTCCTCGATTGCACACCCCAGAGTCAACGTCCTGTTCCAGGTTCTCTGCAAGTTCTTTTGCTAGTCTCTCTTCCTGCATACGCACTACATGTGCAACCGACTGTAATCTACCGTATTTTATCTACCTGCCTATGTCTGCATTTTTGTATACTTGGTTTAACTTGTGGTTCATTCATTCGTCTGCTCCATTTACCATTTTGCTCCTAGTATTGAGCACAGTATTTTCAACTAAAACATTTTGAGAATTTGATAATCTGCATCTTTTAACGTCCATGATTCATGGCCGTACAGGACGACTGGACGAATCAACGACGTGTACTGAGCTAGTTTTGTCAGTGTCTGTAAGTAGCATCATGAAGTTACCAAAGATTTTTCCGGAGGAATTTTCAAAGGATTACCCTGAGAAATTCTATATTAAATTGCTTAAAGTAGTTTTGGAAGAATTCCTATGGGAATTTCAGGAACAATTATTGTCAAGGAACTTGCTAAGGAACAAAAATTTCCGAAAGAATATCAAATTGATTTTCAAAGAAATTCGAAAGCAAAATTCCGAAGCTGACAGAAATTTCCGAAGTAATCCGTTACTAAATTTCTGAAGGAGTTTTTAGAGATTTGGAATTTTGAAACAATTTCCTGAGGAACTCCTAAAACATTTTCTGTAGATATTTCAAAAAGAAGGATTTTCAGAAGGTATATCCGAATTTCTGAACGTAGTCTTGACAGAATGTCCAAAGGAATTTTCGGAGATATCTAAGGCTGTCAGAAGTTTCTTCAGGAGTTACTTTGAAAAAAAAAACCTGCAGGGATTTCTACTTCAGGAACTTGTTCAGGAATTCTTAAGAAAATTTTGCTCTAGAACTTTTCAAGGAATTCCAAAAGAGTTCTTAGAAGAATTTCTTGAGGAATTTTCGGGAAAACACCTTAAAGATTTTCCCAAGGTTTTCAAACAAATCAACGAATTCCAAGAGTCCCTTTACTTGGTATTCATTGACTACGAAAAAGTTTTCGACCGTCTCAATCACGAGAATATGTGGGGCGCCCTGAGACGCAAGGGAGTTCCTGAGAAAATCATCGGCCTCATCGAAGCACAGTACGAGACCTTGTCGTGAAGAGTGCTACACAATGGGGTCTTGTCCGACCCTATCCGGGTCGTAGCTGGTGTGAGGCAAGGATATATTCCAGTGATCCTCAAAGCGCGGCCCGCGGGCCGCATGCGGCCCTTTAAGCCTTTTCCTGCGGCCCGCGAAGGATTTCTAAGAATACACTACATGTGGCCCTTTGATAAGCATTATACGACAGGAAACGTTTTGTATCATTCGCAATATTTTGTTGGACATGGGAATCTGTCAAGTTCTCATCATTATGATGTTGAAGCTTGATTCAGGTTATGTAGGTCGACAGTAAATATATTTCGATGTTATCGGCCCGGGTTATAATAGAAGCAAATTGGTATTTAATCGCAGATTTAAAGGAAGTACAGTTTGAACTTCAGGTAAAAATAATGTCAAACACTGCTCCGCAATAAGAATGCTTTTATTTTTCAAAATAGGTAAGGTTTTAGCAAAATTTAACTGATATTTTGCTCGATTTTTACTTCTTGCAAATACTATGGACTCCATTAAAAATACCATTCGAATTCTATTTAGAACTGGAAACAATATCTGTTCAGAACCTTCAAACGGATTCTGTTCAGTATTTCAAACAAATTCCTAATCGGACTCTATTCAAAGTTTCAAACGAATTCCGAAAGGAAACTGCTTCAAATCTCGATCGGAATTCTGTTCAGAATCTCGAACCAGGGATGGGAAAAATCAAATTTTTGAAAAATCGGGAAAGATCAAACTCACCCGCGATCTTACTTTTAAATAATCAAGTGATTAAAACTTGCCAGCGATTAAAAATCGTTTGAAAATCGTATCGTGGTTTGAAGCATTTACTGTTACTTTTTGAACTCTTTTTCCTTACTACCACGAAACCATAACGCCAAATAGAAGATATAACGTGACTGTTGACAATTAGCTGATATTAGTAAAGATTAATGTTTGAATGAAAATTTTGTGTTCTTTATCGTTTGAGTACAAAATTTGAGAAGTTGTCGTCGGAGACAACTCGTCTACTGTTTTCACGTGGAAGTTTTCACATAAAAATTGCAATCATTATCGTCTGATCATGATTCAGCACAACACTGTCTCGAACGGATACTCTTTAGGATTCCAAACGAATTCTGTTTGAAATTCCGAGCGGATTCTTTACAGAGTCCCGAACGGGTTCTGTTTAGAATTGCAAACGAATTATGTTCAGAATATCGAACGAATTTTGCTCAGAAGTTTGAGTGAATGCTTCTTAGAATCTCAAGCGGATACTGCCAAAAAAAAGCATATGGGATTTTTCCAGAACCCTCCGTTATTTGTTACGACAAGTTATAGTGCATAATAAACCAATAAACCATAGAAAACATAAGATCTAATGATATGGAAATGCTAATATCATCTTCCTAACTTGGACGTACATGTTCATGATTGAATTAGAGGCGAAAGTATAGAATTGATAGGTTCCGTTAGGATACGGCAGGCATGAATAATGTTTTTATAGAAGTCGATTTGAAAGCGAGCGGAGGGCAATATTTGTGATGGCACATATCACACGGCCTTCCTTCTGCCAAGCTCCCGTATCGAGATCGAAACTACAGAATCGATCGACATATGGTCATATGGGAAAATCGCTTAAAATATGTTCTTCCAACTAAGCCAAAAAGATGCTTTGGAGAAGTTTTTTGTTAAGTCCGCTTCTGCAAAAAGGGACTAAAAGTCAGCTACGATGATAAAACCTGTAGAATGAAATGTCCTTACAAGTACACTTTTTTTTGAAAGAGATTCACAGGAATAAATATTTACTTCATATATTTATAATTTTTTGTAATATGCAATTTGAGCCGTAAAATAAATGTTGCAAATATACTGCGGCCCGCTTCAACAGCTCGAAATTTATGTGCGGCCCTTGATAGTAGGCATGTTGGGGACCACTGATGTATTCTATCACCGTTACTGTTCCTCATCGTAATCGACGAGATTCTGGTAGGTGCGATTGACCGAGAACCAAACCGCTAAGGCAGCCTATAACCATGGAACACCTAAACGACTTCGAATTGGCTGATGACGTTGCACTCCTTGCTCAACGGCGCTCTGATATGCAGAGTAAGCTGAACGACCTTGCCGAGCGCTCCTCTTCGACAGGCTTTAGTCATCAACGTCAACAAAACCAAATCGTTGGATGTAAAAACGGTGTCTCCATCCAGTTTTAGAGTAGCCGGGCAACCAGTGGAGAATGTTGAAAGCTTCCAATATCTTGGTAACAAAAAGGCGTCAGACGGCGGTACCAAGATCGACATAGGCGCACGGATCAAGAAAGCAAGGGCTGCCTTTGCGAGTTTAAGAAATATCTGGAAAAACAGGCAGATAAGTGAACGCACCAAAATACGAATTTTCAACTCTAACGTGAAATCTGTGCTGTTATACGCTAGCGAAACATGGTGTGTATCAGTGGAGAACACTCAACGGCTGCAGGTGTTCATTAACAGATGCCTGCGGTATATAATTCGGGCCTGGTGGCCTCACAACTGGATCTCAAACAACGAGCTCCATCGTCGTTGTCACCAGAGGCCGATAACAACAGAAATTCGGGATCGGAAGTGGGGCTGGGTCGGCCACACTCTACGTAGGGGCGGAAACGAAATCTGTAAGCAAGCATTAGACTGGAACCCAGCGGGACATCGCAGCAGAGGCAGACCCAGAGGCTCATGGCGACGAAGCCTCAATGAAGAAATAAAAGAAGTCGACCGAAATCTAACCTGGCAACAGGTTAAAGCGATAGCCGGGCAACGCTCAGGATGGAGATCTTTCAAGTCGGCCCTTTGCACCACCGGAGGTGTACAGGATCCATAAGCGTAAGTGTTTCAAACAAATTTCTGAAGGAACTTTTTCTGAACTAATTCCTGAGAGAAATTTCCGAATATAGTTGAGAGAATTTTCGAAAGACTTTCTGGAATTCGTTTCCGGAGGAGCTTTTGTAGAACTTCTTGAGGTAATATCCGAGGGAATTCCTGGACGAATCTCCATAGGATTTTTTGGAGAATTACTAATTCCCTCTGAAATTCTATTAGAAATTTCTTCATAAATTCCTTTGAGAATTCCTCCGGAAATTCCTTCAAATGTTCCTTCAGAAATTCCTTTAGGGGTTGTCCATAAACCACGTAGACTCTTGAGGAAGAGGGGGTTCGAAAAAGTGTATGTCAGTATACGAAGGGGGGCGGGGGTATACAAAAAGTCTACGTAGACTTATTTTATTTTATTTTATTTTTTTTCCGTTTTTTTTTTGCAAGACTTCACCGAAATAATCTCTCGAAACTCTTATGGATTTCACTGAAGTAATAGTCTGAACTACGGCTTAAAAATATCATGATTTTAACAGCAAATTCTTCTGTGTTGAGCAAGAAAATTCTCCAAAGTATTCTATAAAAAATTTCGATTTTTTTTTTTAAATTCCACTTGGATTACATTGATTACATTGTGGATTCTACTAAAATATCTTTTGATTTTCGGCAGGAACTTCTTTAGAAACTACAAGTGATTCTTTAGAATTTCCACGGGGAATTATATCGCACTTCGACGAAAAATTATTTAGAATTTACAAAGGAAGCATTCTGGAATATCCAAGAAGAAGTCTTTGGAATTTCCAAAAGACATTCTTTGGAACTTTCAAGGGGAATTCTCCGAAATTTCCGTGAGAAATTCTTCAGAATTTCCACTAAAAATTTTCTGGGAAGTCCCCGGGAAATTTTTCTTAATTTCTGAAATTCTTGGAATTTTCGCGAGGAATTCTTTGGACATACATATAAGC
This sequence comes from Armigeres subalbatus, assembly GCF_024139115.2. Taxonomy (NCBI): domain Eukaryota; kingdom Metazoa; phylum Arthropoda; class Insecta; order Diptera; family Culicidae; genus Armigeres; species Armigeres subalbatus. Next base: position 241,756,465 of record NC_085141.1, read on the forward strand.
GAAATTCTGCGCCAGTTCGTATAAAAATTCTTTGGAATTATCGATGGAAAAAGAAATTTTTGAAAACTTTCACGAGAAATTATTTTAATTTCCCACCAAAAACTCTTTGAGTTTTCACAAAAAAATTATTGCAATTCTTGTAAGAAAGCATTAGTAATTTTCATGAAAATTTATTCTATTTTTTACGATAAATTCACCACAAATTCAACTGAAATTCTCCATAATTTCCACTGGAAATTATCTGGAAAACTCTTTGGAATGTCCATATGATTTTTTATAAATTTCTTCAGGGAATCGCTTCTACTTTGCAAGAGAAATGTCAAAATATCGGAGGAAACCTTTAACACCTTTAGCACCTTTAGTTTCAACGGGAAATAATTCAAATTTTTCACGGAAAATTACTCGACATTTTAACGGGAAAACTTTTGGAATTTAGAAAAAATTCTTGAGATATCAACGGAATGGAATTTTTAAGAAAAATATCGGAATTATCACAGAGAGTTCTTTGGAGTATTACCTGGAAACTTTGAAGGTTATCAACCGGGAAATTCTACGGAATTTCTACGACAAACTTTTTGGAATGTAGACTTGACGTTCTCGGAATTTCAACTCGAAATTCTGAAAATTCTTGGGTTTTCTACAAATTTGAACCGGCATGCAGAATTATAATTCAGATGCGTGACAGATTTTAAGCAGTGGCGCGCCTATGCAAGTGCCGGTGGCGGTGGCGCACACCTCTAGGAGGAATCAAATCCAACAGAAATTAAATTAATTGGCTTCGAGATTTGGTTTCAGGTGCAATGGACAGAGGATTGAATTTGATTTCGTTTTGAATTTTTAATTGATATTGAGTTGGATTTTATTCAGTTTGATTTTGTTAGGTTTGAAATGGTTGATTTCCAACGTGGTTTGAAAACGTGGTTGATTTCCAATTTTTTCCAATCACTTATGACATTTTATTAAATATGAAAAAGTCTACGTAGACTTCAAGGGGGTGGGGAAGGGGTTTTGGAAAAGTCTACTAGGGGGGAAAGGGGAGGTGGGTTTGAAAATGTGAAAATTCGGCCTACGTGGTTTGTGGGAAGCTGTCTAGGAATACTTTCAAAATCTCTTAAAGTAGTTCAAATGGGAATTATTTTCGAAAATCCATTCAGGCTCTCTTTTAGAAATGCCTTCGGAAACATATTTAGAAATTCCTGCACAAAACACTCCAGGAATTTCTTCAAAAACTTCTCCAAAAATTTATTTAGGAGCTCCTCAAAAAATTTTCCTTGAATAATCTAAAAAAACTCCAACAAGAATTCACCAGGGGTTTCCTTAAAAATTTCTTCGAAAAGCCTCCCGGATTCCTTCTTAGATTTCTTCCAGGAAGTCCATTGAAAATTAATTAGATAATGAAATAGTTTTCGGTGGAGTTGCCAATTGAATTTTTGAAAAAATAAAATAAATTAATCAAACAACTAACACTGAAAAAATCCGAAGGTATTACTGAAAGAATTTTGTAAAGAACCCATGGAGGCATTTTCGATGGAATTCCTGCAGGAAGTTCTGGAAGAATTATCGAAGAATGTTTTAAAGGAATTGCTGGAAGAAGCTCTGAAGAAATTCCTTAGGAAAATTTGGAAGAAATCCCTTATGCAATCTCTGGAAGAATTTATTTGAAAAATTCATAAAATAATTGCCAAAGACATTCATGAGGAGGTATTCCTTAAAAAAATTGATTTAATTGCTAAACAGTTTTTGAAGAAACTCCAAATGGAATTTCTTGAGAAATTTATTTAGAAATATCCGGAGGAATCGCTAAAGAAACTTCCGAAGGAATCCCTTAACGATTCTCCTAAGGAATTGTTAACAACATTTTCGTAGAAATTATTGACATAATTTTTTTTGTATGCATTCCATAAGGAATTTCCTGAAGAAATTCGTGAAGGATTTTTTGAAGAAACGTAATGGAATTTCTGAAAGAATTTTCGGAGAAATTTGTAAGGCATTTCCGGAAAAATACATGAAGTAATTTTCCAAGGTTTTTTATTGAAACTTTTCAGAGGAATATCTGGAGGAATTTACTAGGAAATATACCAAGTGGTTTTTGGCGCTTTAGAGATGTATTCAAGCCTTCACAAAAGCTTATGTGCCACAACAAACATAATTTGCGAGTCACCTACAGGCAGTGTTGTCTTACACTCTGTGCAAGAAATTCTGCTCTTTGATTTTACTCCATCTATACGATGGACATTTAGAAAATTCAAATAGCCTTCTATTAGTTGCACTTACTTAGTTAAGATTGTAAAATCGTAAAAAAAATTTGCACAGAGTGTAGGACAACACTGCCTACAGATTTAGGTGCCTGACTGAATGAGGTTTTGGCTTAGACGAATTCCAAAGACCATTTCAACATTTTTTGTATTATTCTACTTAGTAGATTAAATCCACTAGATACAGCCTAATTCAAATTCACAACTAATCAACCAATCAATTCATTATCCAATGTTTGTCACCACACTGTCTTAGAGGTACCATCACTTGAGGTAGATTTGAAATTGAATTCTGACGAGTTCCACCTCAACAACATTCTAACAACTAACTAACAACAACAATCATAACACAAGTTTAGTACTATTCCAATCAATTCCACCACGTTGTATTGTCTTACAAATACGTATTTCGTCTCTGTAAGGCCATCTTCAGTGTATCTTATTTTACACGACTCGACTCAAATTAATTGATTTTTTTTATTGCGATTAGTCATCGGCGTGGCAAAATTATGATCGGCGGCGCGCCGACCCAAAATCGCCGGCGGCGGCGGCGTGAGTAAAACCACCGGCGGCGGCGGCGCGGCGCGGCGGCGCACAGGTCTAGTTGGAACTCATTTAAATGAATGTCTGTGGGACGCTACTCGTGAATTCGAAGACAGATTCATGCAACGGGTGTACTTTCCAGTGTTAGCCTGGTTCAAACTAATTACAATATTACGGATATTTAATGCTGAAGGAAATACGATAACATTTAAAGAACGGACATGCTCGTTACACCATGTATAGAAAAAATGTCACGTTTCCCTGTGCAATTATGGAAAGGAATATTTTTCCGAAAGGAAAAGTGGCAGCTTCATTTACTTGACATAGCTGGCGTTATTAGCGTTACGAAATTTACTCTACTTGGCAGCTCCATACTAATCAAGGAATATCAGTAGCGGAATCATTCCTTGGCCATTTCTTGTTCTATCTTTTAGCACAGTAGTTTTGAAGTCCATACTACTTTTTTTGACAGATACATGGCCGTCTAGACCATATTTACTCTACACAACGTTTCGGTTCACTTTATACCGTCTTCACGACCAATCGATCTAACCCGAATAGTAACAAGTTACGCGGTGTAAGAGTTTTAATAGCTGTCACCATTAAAATGGCCAGCTACATCGACCAGGGGGCCATCTCCAAAACGCTCGAACAGTTGAAGATTGTTGTTGAAATGTTTCAAAGCCTAAATGTTGGCGTAGTTTTCCTGTCCCCTGTATGTTGATGCTCAGAGATGAATTCTTGACAATTGTGGAATAAAAACTTGTAGACTACTTGTTCAAACAATTTTGAAGTGGCGCATAATGCGGCCTTACCATTGCTGACTTCACGCTTGTTTCCTTTCTTGAAGACAGGGAAAATGGAAGACTTCTTCCAATGCTCAGGAAAAATTCCGCGTTGAAGCGATGCGTTGAAGAGACTAGCTAGAGGAACGGATAGACTACTGCAAATTTTTTTCAAGACGAACGCAGGGATACCATCTGGTCCACAACTATCAAAAGGTTTCACGGTACAGCAAATGCTCGCTACTGTGTCTACATCGACAACTGGGTGGTTTCCAATTGGAGGACGAACAGGGACGTTGCTAAAGCTAAGCTAAAGCTAAGCTAAAGCTAAGCTAAAGCTAAGCTAAAGCTAAGCTAAAGCTAAGCTAAAGCTAAGCTAAAGCTAAGCTAAAGCTAAGCTAAGCTAATAAAGCTAAACTGAAACTAAGCTAGAAGCTAAAGCTGGAGCTGAGGCTGAGCTAGGCTGGTAAAGGCTGGTGGAGGCTGGGAGGCTGGGCTGAGGCTAAAGGCTGAGGGGCTGAAAGGAGCAGAGGCTGAGTGGGGCTGAGGCTGAGGCTGGGAGTGGGCTGGGGTGACAGGTGGGCAGGAGTGAGACAGGGAGTGGGAGCTGAGGCTGGGACAGGGCTGGAACAGGGGCTGGGGCTGGGCTGAGACAGGGAGCTGAGGCTGGAACAGGAGTGGGAACAGTGGGGTGGGGAGCTGGGAGTGGTGGGTGGGAGCTGGGGCTGGTGGAACAGGGGGCTGGGTGGGGGGGTGGACAGGAACTGGGGAGGTGGTGGGAACAGGGCTGGAACAGGTGGGGAACAGGCTGGGAGTGGGCTGGAACAGGGAACAGGTGGGAACAGGGGCTGGTGGGGCTGAGTGAGTGGGGCTGAGTGGGAGTGGGCTGGGGCTGGGGCTGGGGTGAGTGGTGGGAGGCTGGGAGCTGGGGCTGGGCTGGGGGTGGGGTGAGGCTGAGGCTGGAGCTGGTGGGGCACAAGTGAGGTGGGGCTGAGGCTGGGTGGGTGGGCTGGGGTGGGCTGAGCTGGTGGCTGGGCTGGGGATGGGTGGGGGACTGAGGCTGCTGGGGGCTGGGAAGCTGGGGCTGGAGCTAGCTGAGGCCTGAGCTGGGGCAGGCTGAGGCAGGCTGGAGCTAGCTGAGGCTAAGCTAAAGCTAAGCTGAGCTAGCTAAAGCTAAGCTGAGGCTAAAAGCTAAGCTGAGGCTAAGCTAAAAGCTAAGCTGAGGCTAAGCTAAAAAAGCTAGCTGAGGCTAAGCTAAAGCTGAAAGCTGAGGCTGCTAAGCTAAGCTGAGGCTAAGCTAAAGCTAAGCTGAGGCTAAGCTGAAAAGCTAAGCTGAGGCTAAGCTAAAAGCTAAGCTAAAAGCTAAGCTAAAGCTAGCTAAAGCTAAGCTGAAAGCTAAATGGCTAAAAGCTAAGCTGAAAGCTAAAGCTAGCTAAAGCTAGCTGGGCCTGAAAGGCCAAGCTGAGCTAAAGCAAGCTAAAGCTAGCTGGCTGAAAGCAAGCTGAGGCTAAGCTGGCTAAGCTAAGCTGGGGCTGAGCTGAAAGCTAGCTGAGGCTGAAAGCTAAAGCTAAGCTGAGGCTAAGCTAAAGCTAAGCTGAGCAAGCTAAAGCTAAGCTGAGGCTAGCTAAAAGCTAAGCTGAGGCTAAGCTAAAGCTAAGCTGAGGCTAGCTAAAAAAGCTAAGCTGAGGCTAGCTAAAGCTAAGCTGTGAGGCTAAGCTAAGCTAAGCTGAGGCCCCAGCTAAAAGCTAAGCTGAGGCTAAGCTAAGCTAAGCTGAGGCTAAGCTAAAGCTAAGCTGAGGCTAAGCTAAAGCTAAGCTGAGGCTAAGCTAAAGCTAAGCTGAGGCTAGCTAAAAGCTAGCTGAGGCTAAGCTAAAAGCTAAGCTGAGGCTAAGCTAAAGCTAAGCTGAGGCTAAGCTAAAGCTAAGCTGGCTAAGCTAAAGCTAAGCTGAGGCTAAGCTAAAGCTAGCTGAGGCTAAGCTAAAAGCTAAGCTGAGGCTAAGCTAAAGCTAAGCTGAGAGCTAAGCTAAAAGCTAAGCTGAGGCTAAGCTAAAGAAAGCTAAGCTGAGGCTAAGCTAAAGCTAAGCTGAGGCTAAGCTAAAGCTAAGCTGAGGCTAAGCTAAAAAGCTAAGCTGAGGCTAAGCTAAAGCTAAGCTGAGGCTAAGCTAAAGCTAAGCTGAGGCTAAGCTAAAGCTAAGCTGAGGCTAAGCTAAAGCTAAGCTGAGGCTAAGCTAAAGCTAAGCTGAGGCTAAGCTAAAGCTAAGCTGAGGCTAAGCTAAAGCTAAGCTGAGGCTAAGCTAAAGCTAAGCTGAGGCTAAGCTAAAGCTAAGCTGAGGCTAAGCTAAAGCTAAGCTGAGGCTAAGCTAAAGCTAAGCCAAGCTGAAGCTTTCACCTTTTTTATTTATTTTTTGTTGTTGCTAAAATAAAACTTAAACTTAATGTAATAAAATCATCACTTATTAAATTTTAAACAGGATATAAATTAGCGAAAATAAAACACAAAAAGAAACGATGCTTTTGAAACATTTTGTAATAATTTTCTCACTTTTCACTTACAATCACCATCAGCTCTCGAAACAGCGCACATAACAATGATTTACTACCACCAGACAGATCGACTGCCGTTTTTCCCCCATCCCGCAGCTGGCGAACATCAACTATTTCTTTGTGGTTTTTGTCCCTCATCATCGTAGCGAACAGCACTGCTGGACACTGGAAACGACAAGCAGCCGAAGTGGCTCTGCAACGGATACCCCACTACCTACTCCAAACGAGGAGAAGTGTCTTACATCCCATTGAGCAGCAACCACCACACCGCGCACGCCGGAGAATCGTTTTTCGGAAGGCTGTTTCCCGGAAGTGGTACGCTCTACTCTAGAGGAGGACAAAGGACACGCAAGCCATTGAGAGACAATTTTCTTGCCGCTTAATTGCAGAAGAATGGCAGCAAGCGAAAATGCGAAACAAGAAGTACACCGTAAGTCTGACCTACTCAAAATTGCGTAGAGAATGACTCTTTTCCGTTAAATACGAAATAAAAAAAAAAAAAATAAGTGAAAGATCAATAAAAAGAAAAGTTGAAATAAGTTATAATCGACGAAATTTTGAGCAGGTCAGGCTTATCGTGTGGCTCCGGCAAGGAGGATTAGGATGGTGGATTGAAATTGAAGAAGAAAAGCTGAACTGAAATTGAGATAAAGGACTTGTGAGATTTTTTTTCTGCTTCCGGTGCTTTGGGGGTAAATGGGTATTTGACTTGATTGCTTGCGAGGCACGTAACGGTACGGGAAAATTTATGTTCTGGGGAGTGTTCCGAAGATTGAGAGTATTGGCGATTTTGAATGCAATAAATTGATTTGGATTGTTATCGTACAATGTAGTTTGCTTGAATTAATTATGCGATAAATAGGTCAGCGTTCTTTATTAGGGTAAATAGATGACTATTAAACACTCCAATAACACTTCAATCAAAGTTTATTGCTTTTTTTCAGGTATTAACCATCCTACATGGACATTATTTCAAATGTTCAGAAATTCGAAATGAATAGATTTGCATGTAATAGATTAAGTTCGAAAAAAATAATGGGGATAATCATCTTCCTTCTACGGAATTCGAATCTTATCGAAGGAATTGGTTACCTCCAATATATTTTTAGAATTAAATCTTTCACATGTTGAGCATAGGCACATTTAGTTTTCATATACTTTAATAACAAATATTGTATTACGGCAACTCTGTCATTCTATGATCACTTTCAACTCATAAAAAGGTTTTTTTTGTCTTTATTATCGAGACTTCCAGCCCAAGGCTGTCTCGTCTCGAGGAGCATAAGGGTCCATTTCAAAAACAAAAACAGTATTTTTAATAAGTACAAACCAAAGCATTCTTAAATTTGAATAATTCACTTATATGGGTCAAACCACTTCATACACTTGATCCAACCTCGCAAAAAAATGTTTGTTTGCTATTCCAACTCTTTAAATGCCAATTTCCACCCCGCTGCAAAGTTAAAAAATTCAATCCACAACAAAGTGAATAGAGAGAACACAACATTCACAAAAAGTAATCACCCAAATTGCTTCAAATTTACTCTCATTTATGGTTGGCGCACCACGTCCATCACATTTCCCTCCCACCCTTAACGTAGTTTGCTGACTGCGGATGGTCTATCGGACCACAACCAAGCGATCTAGATAATGGCATACCACGATACAAAAAGTAATTCCGAGAAGCGACCACGGAGGTCCAAGCGAGATAAAAAAAAGTGTTCTATCGAATATTTTGTGCTAGCTAGGGTTGAAAATAGTTTAAGCACAGATAAACAGACGTCTCACTTAGAACAAAATGCAATCAAAATCATCGTCATGAAAACATTATCGCCCAATGCTAAATACCCTATGTGTGGTCAAGCGGCAACCAGATGGCGGTAGTGAGCAAACGTCAAATACAAACAAAACCGATGGAAGCGCCATCGGTGGCCGATCGACCACCTACAAAAATTGAATCCACCGTTAAAAAGCTGAACGATGGAACATGTGTTGAGTGAGACGTCTGTTTCTCTGTGGATTAAATATAAATATAGAGTAATTTCGCAGAAAATAGTTTCACGATCTTCCAGAATTTTGTAATATTTGGCAGGTCCGGAATCAGGAACGTTCATTTTGCTGATACAGCCTTTTCCACATTCATCAGGTTCAACTCAAGTTGTGCACCTGCTGAACAAGACAGGAGCAGTACAGGTGAATGCCTGGATTGTCTTTCTTCTTTCTCCCTTCTGGAATATTCTCGCCACAGCCGTGGCCGCCCTCCACCTCCGCCAAAACAGGAGAAGCAGCAAAAGCTATCATCGGATTAACATGATGAAATCCGAGCTGAGCCGTCACTTTCAGATTACTTTTCCGGTTCAGCTGTGTACGTGTCTGCATTTATGTTGTAAAAATAATGGCACAATAATGGTGTGTGTGTTTTTGGCAATAATGGGTGACGGGACTTTTATTTCGTTGTTCGGCGGAGAAACAAATTGACATCCATGGAAGGTGGAATGGAAACTGAAGTTGTACACCCGAATGGAAAATTGCTCTTTCGTGTCGGTATCACCCCGCGCGACAAAAGCCGGTTCCATTGTTTTGGTAATCGAAATTGGGTTACCGAAGGTTGGTTCATAAAGTGCTAATTGCCGAATAATGAATTTATTGTTATTGGGCTTTGTTATTGACGTTTGGGATGTTAGAGGTGGAAGCGGTACCTTCGTTGGTACGTGCACTTTGCGAGTTTGTGAAACTGAAAATAGATTGTGTTCGTCATCTCAAACTAATTTTTAATATGTGTTGTTAAATATGTTTAATAACAAATGAACTTATCAGTAGAGATAGCTTAAAGTTTTAGGTGAAAGCGTAAAAGCAGTATGATTAAGGGTATCAATAATGTTAGAACTATTTGGGATTCCAAAACATCTACCCCAGAACTATTTGATCATATCGCAAATGAAGTATTCATTGCATAAGTTTCCCCATCATCTAAAAAACTCAACACACAGTAGACGTCCCATAAAAAAAGCAAACTAATGCGAATAATGTTCTCCATTAGTTTTTCTACTTTATAATCAAACTTCCACGGTTCGCGTTGAAACTTCAAACTCAGGCTGCCTTATGAAACCGTCTTCAGCTAAAGTCAGGCCGAAAAAAAGAAGTCTAATTAAAATTTGATTCACCCAATTCAATTCATCTTCCCTGCTTAAAAAGGGGAATGCGAAAACTTTGCTTGGTCTGAACATCCAAAGCCAACAGCAGCCGAACAGAGCGCCGTGCAAAGCTGAGTGAGTAATCAAAGAGACTTCTTCCCCCCAAAAAAAAAGAAGGGCAAAACAGCGCGGACTACGACACACCACTATTTGCTCACTTGAATAAAGTTTTCTTCGATTCGGGGAGTTTTCAAAGCTTTGCGTTTGTGTACTGCCTTTATGCCATTCTTGTTTCGTTGGCTCTGATCAGAGAACATTCTACGTACTTTTTTTTCCACCCGAGGATCCTACTTCGCTCAAAGGCTTTCCCACTACAAATCCGAACAGACACGGATTGGCGTTTCCGAGTCGGAAATTCAAAAGCGCGACTGCCACTGACTCACTGCCGCCAGCAAGAAGCAAGCACACAACACTGACTAGTTGGAACCGATTGCTGCAAACGAACTTTACTCATTTGTAAAAATAAATATAAAATTATATGAGCAAAGTACTGGCTGAGCAAACGCGGGCTAACTGTAGTAGAAAGTCTTGCTGTACGGAGCCCTGTTCGGCGGATGGGGGAACCGAGAAGAGTTTACAAAACTACAATCTTGCGTTCCTCTTATATCCTTGTTTAACTTTCCCCTTTGCTCTTTTGGTACGAAATTTGTTCAACTTTTCGCCAAGACGTTGGCGAGATTTCGGAATTTCGGCTGTGACTGAACCGGGAAGGTGCGGGCGGACAAAGCGAATAAAATTCCCCTTGAACAGGTTTCAGATTCGGCGAGGAAATTATCTCGCCGACCGGAGGTCGGTAGGATCTCACCTCGCCCACCCGGAAAACGAGGAGGACCAGGTGCGAAGAAGAAGGGCAAGCAATATTATCACCCGCGGAGAAAATTAAGTGGTGGTGTATTATGTGGCTTACCGTGGCTTAATAACTAGCGCTTTGTTGCATGAATTCGGTTTTCTCATTTTTTTTTCTTTGTTTCAGGTTGGTATATTAAAAAGAGAATGATACAGTAGTACGCCTAACGACCACTAATTAATTCATGTAGAAGAAGGAAATTAAGGTTGAAAATAAATTTCAACGAAATGGAGAAACGTAATTGTTCCCACATTTAGTTTCGTTTTCTTTTTATTCATTACGGTTCAAGAAAGTGGCCGGATGCATCGTTTAACCGATTCAATCCGGATTTTTTTCATCGAATTTCAACATAAATTTTGGATATTCTGCTTCAAAAACGTATGCAAACCATGAAAAAGTAGAAATATGGGGTAAAATATTTTTTTGAGGGTCTTCTAGGGCTTCCAAACCTTCCTTGAGATCAGATCTTGATGATCTACATAAACAACAAAGCGTTTTACGGGGCCTCAATCCTTATTTGAAGTTGGCATTGCTACTTGAGACATAATTAAACTATTTTTTATCAAATCGCAGTGTTACCAAAACATAAACGGTACTCCAAACTATTCTTGAGTTCAGATCTTGGAGGTCTACAAGATCAACAGAGCAGTTCATAGGTTCCCGAGCTTGTGTAATAGTTGGAGGAGCCCCATGGAACATTATTACAGTAGTATATACAAAATACAAGACTCCCAGAATATCTACGGTACTCCAAACAATTCTTGAGTTCAGATCTTGGAGGCCTACAAGACCAGCAGAGTAATTGATAGGTTCCTGAGCTTGTGTGTTAGTTGTAAAAAACCCCATGGGACGTGATTATGTCAATATATAAATACATCCACATTCCCAGAATATCTACGGTACTCCAAACCTTTCTTGAGTTCAGATCTTGAAGTTCTACAACACCAACAGAGTGATTCATAGGGTCCTGAGCTTGTACGTTAGTTGGAGCAACCCCTCGGGACATCATTACACCAGAATATGCAAATCACATCATTCCCAGAGTTCCCGGGGGAAATCCAAGTCATTCTTGAGTTCAGATACTGGAGGTCTTCAAAACCAACAGAGTGATTCATTGATTTCCGAGCTTGTGTGTTAGCTGGAGAAGCCTCATGGACCATCATTACACCAGTATATACAAAATACAATATTCCCAGAGTATCTACGGTACTCCAAATCATTCTTGAATTCAGATCTTGGGGGTCTACAAGACCAACAGAGTGATTCAAAGGCAACTCAGCTTATGTGTTAGTTGTAAAAAGCCCATGAGACATCATTACACCAGTATATGAAAATTGAAACATTCCAAGAATATCTACGGTACTCCAAACGATTTTTGAGTTCAGATATTGGAGGTCTACGAGGCCAACAGAATGAATCATAGGATCCTGAGCGTGTGTGTCAGTTGTAGAAACCCCATGGGACATCAATATACCAGAAACCCCATGGGACATCAATATACCAAATCATAACATTCCCGGAATATTTACGGCGCCATACATGAGTTCAGATATTGGAGGTCTAAAAGACCAACATAGTGATTCATGGATTCTGAAGCTTCTTTGTTAGTTGGAGAACCATGGAACATCATTACACCATTATATAAAAATCTTGTTAGTTGGAATTGTTCAAATGGACATCATTACGTACACAATACGTAAGTACGAAAAAAAACGTATTATTGTGATCACAAACATCGCATCCACAATTTTTTTCGTTCCTTTTATCATCGATAGTGTTATAGAGGGTCCCTCCTTAGCCGTGCCGCGCGGCTACAAAGCATGACCATGCTGAGGGTGGCTGGGTTTGATTCCCGGTGCCGGTCTAGACAATTTTCGGATAGGAAATTGTCTCGACTTCCCTGGGCATAAAAGTATCATCGTGCTAGCCTCATGATATACAAATGCAAAAATGGTAACCTGGCTTAGAAACCTCGAAGAAGTAGAAGAAGAAGTGTTATAGAATAAAGCTTGGTACCACGGCGTCTCTTGATGACCGGCTGGGCTATACATGTGAATTATTGCTACTCCATAATCGATCAGAATTAGAGTAAGTTGCACCCTGAAGGCGTTGGTACTCTCATACTTACTTGTTTCATACTTATTATACATATTATATATTTTATACGATATGTTTACCCAAGTGTTTACCATTTCTATACGTATTGAAACCACCATGGGGTATCATGAGATGACAGTCTAACCAATAAATGAGGATTGCGTACCAAGAACTGAATAAAGCTCGCAATACATTCAATCGACAATATATGTAATTGGTTTTAGTATTGCACGAAGTGGATGTTACTAAGACTAACATTTATATGTAAGAGTAAAGTAATTTACGTATGAATAATATTACAAAATTTCATTTCAAATGCTTTTCTCCATACTTATCCCAAAATGAATTAAATGTAATAGCTAAATCATGTTGCTAAAAAAATCTCTCTCTCGGTTCCTCTGCAACCATTTGATGTGATTCTGCGAGATCGTCAACAGAAGGCGTTTCAGTAAAACTTTCGAATCGACATGTTAAGCTCTGGTGCACTGCTGCAAACATGCAGCACACTAGGAGTAAACTTTTTGAAAGCAGTGTACCAAAAGGAATCAATAGTTAAGTTTCTCAATAATAATCTTCTTCATCGAAAAAATATTTAGTAGACTAACAGGTAACAGGTCATTGTTTTTTTTTCGAGAAATGCTCTCATTATTGATGAAATTTGTGTAAGGTGGTTATTAGACTGGCCCAGGAAACAAAAAGTTGTATAATTCCACGGGGCACCCCCCAGGATTGTGTCTTTGGGTGAGAAAATCAATCTCTGAAAATTTCAGCTCAATCGCTTGTTGCATAAGCTGGCGCATTTGATTTGAAGTTAGTATGGGGATTTCAGCCAAAATGTATAGGAAAATACACCTCCGTCACTCATTCGATCTGGAAATTGGTTCTGATTGCTCGATTGACCTCAGAATTGCACAAACGGCAGTTGATATGCTACAGAACGATTTCACAGAACATTGTATGATGATTAAATGAACTTTTATATAGGTTTTGTCTGATACGATTCGATCAATAAATCCAAAAATACACAATTTAGCTCCAAATAAATCAGCCGAAAAGTATATAAAAGTTCGTTTTATCATCATACAATGTTCTGTGAAATTTTTCTGTAGCACACCAATTGCCGTTTTTGCAATTCTGAGATCAATCGAGCAATCAGAGCCAATTTCCAGATCGAATGAGTGACGAAGGTGCATTTTCCCATATATTTTGGCTGAAATCTCCATACAAACTTCAAATCAAATGCGCCAGCTTATGCAACAAACGATTGAGCTGAAATTTTCAGAGATTGATTTTCTCACCCAAAGACACAATTCTGGGGGGTGCCCCGTGGAATTCGACAACATTTTTTTCTCACCATACTGAGCTGGGCCAGTCTAGTGGTTATTCACAAAGTGCGTGACGAATAATAAAAAAACTAGAGGTTCATTACAAGAAGCGGCGAAGGGGAGAGGGGTGTTGCAAATAGTAATTGTACGTACTATATCGATCTTTCCTAGATGTCCTTCACCATACAATTTTTTGGCGGTAAATTCATGCTAGACCATCGTACATCTTCTTGTTGATCGATTTGAATATAAAGAATTGAACTCATGGACAATTTGTATTGTCGTACATGTTCAACGAATTCTACAATGTGCCTATAATGGTGTAACGAAGTTCAGCAGAGCTATTCCAACTCATAAAAATAGATGGGATGACGTAGATCTTCATGTTGATCGATTTGAGTATTGAGATCTGTACTCATGGATAGTTTGGAGTGTCGTCGATGTTCAACGAGTTCTGTAATGTATCTATAATGGTGTATCGAAGTCCCGTGGAGCTATTTCCACTCATAGAAATAGTGGAGACCTCAAAGATCTTCGTGTTGATCGATTTGAATATTGGGATCTGAGCTCAAAGACAGTTTGGAGTGTCGTAGATGTCGAGCGAATTTTGTGGCGTGTCTCTAATAGTGTAACCAAATCCCGTGGAGCTATTACAACTCATAAAAATAGTTGAGACATCGAAGATCTCAATGTGGATCGTTTTGAATATTCTGATCTGTACTCATGGATAGTTTGGAGTATAATAGATGTTCAACGAATTCTGTTCTGTATTTATAATGGTTCAATGAAGTCTCATGGAGCTATTCCAACTCATAAAATTAGTGGGGACATGAAAGATCTTCTAGTTGATCGATTTGTAAATAGGGATCTGAGCTTGTTTGGAGTTTGGAGTGTCGTACATGTTCAACGAATTCTGTGGTGTATATCTTACTGTGAACCGAAGTTCCGTGGAGCTATTCCATCTCGTAAAAATAGTTTAGACATCGGAGATCTTCATGTTGATCGTTTAGAATATTAGGATCTGCGCTCAAAGACAGTTGGGAGTGTCGTAGATGTCAAACGAATTCTGTGATGTGTCTATAATGGTGTCACGAAATCCCGTGGAGCTATTCCAACTCATAAAACTAGTGGGGACATCGAAGATCTTCATGTTGATCGATTTGAATATTAAGACCTGTACTCAAGGATAGTTTGGAGTGCCATAGATGTCGAACGAACTCTGGTGTGCCTGTAATGGTGTTACGAGGTATCGCGGAGCTATTCCACCTCATAAAACTAGTGGGGACATCGAGGATCTCTATGTTGATCGATTTGAATATTAGGATCTGATCTCAAGGAGAGTTTGGAGTGTCGTAGATACCGAAAGAATTCTGTGGTGTGTCTGTAATGATGTTACGAGGTATCCTGGAGCTATTCCAACTCACAAAACTAGTGAGGACATCGAAGATCTGCATGTTGATCGATTTGAATATTAGGATCTGTACTCAAGGATAGTTTGGAGTGTCGTAGGTGTCGAACGAATTCTGTGGAGTGTCTGTTATGGTGTTACGAGGTATCCTGGAGCTATTCCAATTCATAAAACTAGTGGGGACATCGAAGAGCTGCATGTTGATCGATTTGAACATTAGGATCTGTACTCAAGGATAGTTTGGAGTGTCGTAAGTGTCGAACGAATTCTGTGTAGTGAGGAATGGTGTTACGAGGTATCCTGGAGCTATTCCAACTCACAAAACTAGTGGGGACATCGAAGATCTGCATGTTGATCGATTTGAATATTAGGATCTGTACTCAAGGATAGTTTGGAGTGTCGTAGGTGTCGAACGAATTCTGTGGAGTATTTAATGGTGTTACGAGGTATCCTGGAGCTATTCCAACTCATAAAACTAGTGGGGACATCGAAGAGCTGTATGTTGATCGATTTGAATATTAAGATCTGTACTCAAGGAGAGTTTGGAGTGTCGTGGATGTCGAACGAATTCTGTGGTGTGTCTGTAATGGTGTTACGAGGTATCCTGGAGCTATTCCAACTCATAAAACTAGTGGGGACATCGAAGATCTGTATGTTGATCGATTTGAATATTAAGACCTGTACTCAAGGACAGTTTGGAGTGTCGTAGGTGTCGAACGAATTCTGTGGAGTGTCTGTTATGGTGTTACGAGGTATCGCGGAGCTATTCCACCTCATAAAACTAGTGGAGACATCGAGGATCTCTATGTTGATCGATTTGAACATTAGGATCTGTACTCAAGGAGAGTTTGGAGTGTCGTAGATGTCGAACGAATTCTGTGGTGTGTCTGTAATGATGTTACGAGGTATCCTGGAGCTATTCCAACTCATAAAACTAGTGGGTACATCGAAGATCTGCATGTTGGTCGATTTGAACATTAGGATCTGTACTCAAGGAGAGTTTGGAGTGTCGTAGATGTCGAACGAATTATGTGGTGTGTCTGTAATTATATTACGAGGTATCCTGAAGCTATTCCAACTCATAAAACTAGTGGGGACATCAAAGATCTGCATGTTGATCGATTCGAATATTAGGATCTGTACTCAAGGATAGTTTGGAGTGCCGTAGATGCCGAACGAATTCTGTGGTGTGTCTGTAATGGTGTAATGAAGAACCGTGGAGCTGTCCCAACTCATAAAAATAGTGGGGACATCGTAGATCTTTTTGTTGACCGATTTGAATATTAAGATCTGAGTTCAAGAACTGTTTGGAGTATCTTAGGTATTGAAAAAGATCTGTTATACTGCAGGACAGGTGCGGGATATTATCATAAAGCATTTCAATTTCAATTATTTAATCAGAATGTGGTAAAAAATGGTGTTGATTCCTTAGAACATCAAAATTAGAACTCAAGGATAGTTTGGATGCTCTAGATCATCCTAGTGACCATAACCTGACCTGGGAAATATTTTTCCTGGATGGAACAGTCAGAACATTTCTGCTGAAGAAAGCAAGGCTCTATCTCTTAAAACTGATTTTCGACAGCTGATTTTCGTCTTGGGTCATATATGACCCATCCGGATTGAATCGGTTAATCTGCCCATGATCTTAATAGCGCTTTGTGGAGTACATGAGGTCATTGGATATGGTGGATAATAGACTTGAAAAAAAACCCAAATTTATCCCCCAGTGATGATTATGCCTTTCTCGATTCAATGTGTTGAATTCGAATAAGTATGGTAAATGCAACGTAAATTGCCTACATTTAGGCGGTTAATAGCTTTGATGCGATTATATCACGCTGCTTAAAAATAACTCAACTATGAGAGTAATGGATTGCGTCACGGCTAAATTGATTAATGATTTAAAATGTGCATGTATTTGATAAAAGAAAAATAGAAATATAATTCAAACCGCATGAGATATTGGCAAACAAAAACAATAGTGTCCAACTAGGAAAGTTTCTCCGTCGAATGAAACTAGTTGCACTCGAATCGGTCAAGTCCTTCTATATGAAACGTGTTTAACAATAAAAAAATCCCGGGGCTACACACACACACACAGTCAGACATGTGCTCAGTTTTTCGAGCTGAGTCGATTGGTATATAACACTATGGGTCTCCAGGCCTTCTATCAAAATTTGGCTTTGGAGTAAAATTATAGCATTCTGGTACAAGTTTGTTGTACGAGAAAGGCAAACGCAAGATTGTCTCAGGTTGCATAAGAAATTCAGTTTAATTTTTATTGCACTATAGCACAATACAGTAAGAAATCGTTCTGAATGCGAAGTTAAACAAAGCTAACTACATAAAAAGTAGCATGTAATTGTCTTCATTGAGGGAAATACATTGTATGCTTTTTTATAAAAGATGCATTAGAGTTTTTAGGAAAAAATCCCTATTTTGTCCGTAACCATCATCTTCACTCTTTTCCTTCAGAACTGTGGATTTTTTATTCTGTTAATCTTTTAGTAGGCAATCGGGAGTCTCCAGGCTAAGATGTTTTTTTATCACCGCTACTATTCCTCTTCTAGGGGCTCTCCTTAGCCGTGTGGTAAGATGCGCGGCTACAAAAGCAAGACCATGCTGAGGGTGGCTGGGTTCGATTCCCGGTGCCTGTCTAGGCAATTTTCGGAAAGGAAATTGTCTCGACCTCCCTGGGCATAAAAGTATCATCGTGTTATCTTCATGATATACGAATGCAAAATGGTAATTTGGCTTAGAAACCTCGCAGTTGATAACTGTGGAAGTGCTTAATGAACACTAAGCTGCGAGGCGGCTCTGTCCCAGTGTGGGGATGTAATGCCAATAAGAAGAAGACCATTCCTCTTCGTAATCGACGAGATCCTGGTAATCCGCGGACTGCTATGGCAGCCTATATTTATGGAGCACCTGAGCGACTTTAAGTTGGCCGATGACGTTGCACTCCTGGCTCAACGGCACGCTCAGATATGCAGAGCGGATTAGGTAATCATCAACGGCAATAAAACCAAATCGTTGAATGTAAGCACAGTTTCACAGTAGCCGGGCGTGAAATCTGTTCTGCTATACGCCAGAGAAACATGGTGCGTATCAGTGGAAAACGCTCAACGGCTGCAGCTGTTTATCAAAAGATGCCTGCGGTACTTAATTCATGCCTGGTGGCCTCACAACTGAATCTCAAATAACGAGCTCCATCGTCGTTGTCATCAGAGATCGATAGCAACAGAAATGGGATCAGAAGTGGGGCTGGGTCAGACAAACCTTACATGGGGGCGGTGCAGCCGTTATAAAGAAATAAAAGAAGTCGACTGAAATCTAACCTGGCAGCAGATCAAAGTGATGGTGATGTACAGGACCCATAATCTCCGTAGATCTGCGGAAGAACCTATTACCTTTGATAATTCACCACATGTGTCTCTGACAACTAAAATTCCCATGACTACTTTGATTATTATTTGACCATCAGTTGTGGTCCGTTTTATGCCCAAATCTACGATGTTAAAAAGTCAGCTAGACAGTTGATTCAAAAGTACAAGATGTCGCTAGAAATCGCGTGACTAACATCTAGTTTGCCGCGGTCTGGCAGCCAAACTGCCGGTACTCAAAGTGTCAAACTAATGTAGTTGACAAAACAAAACATTCACTACAATATGACACACAATTAGTGGTCAAATTTAGTATATTGAAGCCTTTATCGGGAAAACATGTTTAATGCTAACAGCGCCAATAGGATTCTAATACTTATGCTTCTACTATCTAGACGAATTAATCTATAACATAAGGACTTAATAGCCAACCGTCAACAAAGCCTTAGCTCAATGATGAGCCCATGATGGCTTATTCACGCAAACCAACATCGCAAACCAACATCGCAAGCCACTTGCAGAAAGATGAAGGTTAACAGTCACACTACTAATCACTCGTTTCGTGTGCTTACTTGTTTGGTCATTCGTACATTCTATTAGTCACTCCGTTGCACGGAAACAAATGCATACCTTATATCATAAACTGACAAGTAGAATTTAAAATAAAATTTTGAAAATGATTCCGAAGCCTCCGTGGTATAAAACCAATGAACTTCATAGAATTTCTAATATTGAAACATTGCAACAAATTTCCAATAAAATAATTTCCCAATTTAGACAAAAATCGTTGCAATCTTCTATTTGTACCCTTAGTATAAATTAGGTTAAGTTTGAAACATTGTAATTCCTAAATGGTTCAATTCAACCAGAGGAAAAATCCTAACTGCCAGAGGCAAATTGAATATATTTAAAAAAACTTAAAATGTATCATAGCAAATAAGCATAATAGTGTTAAGATAATACCTGGTTTAAGAGATGCATGATAATAAGCTAATAAAATTAGTTTAAAAAATGAACTGGCAGGTCATGAAATCATGATTATAATTCATGATTACAGGAATATTATTCATGATGCTGTGCAATCCCCACCAGTCGACAAAATGCATATTCGGTTATACTTCTAATAGTACGCCGGACTCTCAGTCAGTGGACTCGAGTTCGACTCCGCATTAAACTTTTTTTTATCAATTCTTCAATCCTAACAACCAAATCGTATCCCTTTGAATGCGTTACGCGAAAATAAATCATGAAATAATGAATTATATTCATGGTGCATTTTCATAACATGAAAACATGAATCATTTTCTCATTTCTGGGAACGGATGTCTACCGAAAGAGTCGTTTGGCCGAAAGGGTAATTTGGCCGGAAGGGTCGTTTGGCCGAAAGTGTCATTTGGCCGGAAGGGTCGTTTGGCCGAAAGTGTCATTTGGCCGGAAGGGTCGTTTATTCGGAAAGGCCATTTGGCTGAAAGGGTTATTAAGCTTATTCAACACGGCAGACTACGGTGGGCTGGTCACGTTGTTCGTATGCCGGAAGAACGTCAAACGAAGATAATATTTTTGGCTTTTTGCAGTTGAAATGGACCTGAGGGCGCTCAATGTTCAGGGCGACTGGAAGCGATTGGCCCAGGATCGAGTCCAGTGGAGAAGGATACTCCATTCGGCGTAGGTTCATCGAAGAGCTGTAGCCCATCAAGTATCAAGTAAGTAAGTAAAATAAGGAGTAAGAAGGAAGACGTCAAAATTCTCATTCCTCATTTTTCACTTCTCACTGTAAGAAAATGAGGAGCGCGAAGTGATTAATGAGACGTTTCACTTCTCACTTCGCGTTTCTCTCTTTCTACAGCGAGAAGTAATAAATGAGGAGTGGGATGTAAGACGTCTCACTTCTCACTCTTCATTTTTTTTCTTCTCAATTTTTACAGTGAAGTTCGAAGTGAGTAGTAAGACGTCTCGAATAGGTCGTTTGAAAAGTGAAAAATTAGGAGTAAGAAGGAAGACGTCTCAATTCTCATTCCTCATTTCTCACTTCTCACGTTAAATGAGGAGTGCGAAATGAGTAGTGAGACGTCTCGAATAGGTCATTTGAAAAGTGAAAAATTAGGAGTAAGAAGGAAGACGTCTCACTTGTCACTCTTCGTTTTTCTTTCCTTACTTTTTACAGTGAGACGTAAGAGATGAGGAATGAGAAGTGAGACGTCTCACTTTTCACTCTTCATTTATCACTTTTCAAATGAACTATTCGGCCAAATGTCCTATTCAGCCAAATGGCCCTTTCGGCCAAATGACCCTTTCGGCCAAACAACCCTTTCGGCCAAATGACCCTTTCGGCCAAACGACCCTTTCGGCCAAACGACCCTTTCGGCAATGACCCTTTCAGCCAAACGACCCTTTCGGTCAAACGACCCTTTCGGCCAAACGACCCTTTCGGTCAAATGACTTTCTGCCAGATGGGTTTCGGCCAAATGACTTTCGGCCAGATGGGTTTCGGCCTAATGGCTTGTGGCTAGTGCCCAGTGGCATTCGGCCAAATGGCTTTCGGCCAAACGAACCTTCCCCGAAAAAAAAGTGTTGTGAAAAATATCAGGAACAACAATGAACCGAAATGTTATTTTTTGTGCAATATATCTGTTTTGTTTCTTATATACAACATATTGGACCCATTGGATTATCCAAGAAACAGAGCAGATTACGATGTAGGGTAAAACGGTATAATATGCCCCCCCCCTAAGGCAACTACTTGATAACTTTTTAGTTTTCAACGCAATTTATGCAAACTTTGTGTTATTTGGTAGTCCAGGAAGTCGCAAATGCATTGCCCGTGAGTAGTCATATAAAAATATTACAGATAACACGTAATAAAGCTTTTTTGAAAAGTCGTGAAAAAATGGATTTCAAAAAGTGCCTGGGCAATACGCCCCACCTTAATCAAAGACGTTTCATAGCCATTTATTAGCATTTAATCAATCCCATAATAAAAAGGTTACAAATCCTCATGTGCTTGACATCAAACAACCAACAAAGGTTCATTTAATCAGGTTTGAATTACATTTCAATAGTTTCCATATAATTTGGAAGCAACTGCTGCAAGCTCGCCGCGCTTGTGTCCAGTTGGTAAGGGTATATTGTCCTGCCTACACTGGGGCGTTTTGACCAGTGAAACATATTTTCGAAAAACGTTTCATTTTTGAAGATGAAAGCAATTTTATATCATACTAGTCGACCCGGCAGACGTTGTCCTGCATAGTAGGCGAAAATGCGCGTTCTGAACTGCCAATGCGAAATTTCCATACGATTCTTAATTTTAGTTTTTCACCCGTCGGAAACGACAATGAACATATTTGCTGAAGTAATGAAGAAAATCCATCCAGCCGTTTTCGAGTTATGCGGATACGAACACAGACCATTTCCTTTTTATTATATAGAAGATTAACCACTGAGAAAAGTTATTTTGTTGTCCAACTGAGTGTTCCAGTGCAAGTTTTGCGGACAGTATGCTAGCGTCGCTCCAGAATGTTGAGCAAATAAACATTAAAAGTTTCATCAAAACTGTAACTTTTTGTATTTTGCTATTATTTTCATTATGTAATACAAAAAAATGGGCTGCAAAATGGTGGGTTGACATCAAGGAAGGAGCGCCCAACAGAGCTCTGGTCCCCACAAGTTCCTATCTCACGCTACGTCCGATGACAAAAGACCGCCAGCTAAGGGTTGTGTACTTAGCTGTTAGTGCAGCCTGGGCACTGTTGTCCTTCTGACATCAGTTAGAGTGAGAAGGTACGCCTCGAGCGTCTGTTCACCAGGAGGTGCGGCTCAAACAGAGTCTGCCTGGTACCCAGCGGCTGATTAACGAAATTCTGTATCGCGTCAGCTGTACCTAAGGTGGTAGCCCCATCATCGCGATGTAGGTAACGCGACCTCGGTAAGGTAGCTTACTGAAGCTTCTCAAATACCACGAAAAATGGAGATAGAAGAAAAAGAGAATGTTATGTTGGCAATCGACCCGGCAACGAAATAAGGACTATGATTGGAAACTCGGTACCTGGATTGTCAGGACCCTAAATTAACCTGGACGAGTGAGCTTTCTGGCTCGCGAAGTGCAGAAGGTTGAAGTGAACGTGGCCTCTATTCAAGAAGTCCGATGGCCCAGATCCGGAGAACGTGAATTCCGAGCCGTGGACCACACGACCAACACTGCACTCAAGTTTAACATCTATCACAGCGGCGGCGAAAAAGCAGAGCATGGAGTTGGGGCAAGCAGATGAAGCGAGTGATGCGGTGGAAACCCATTAGCGAGCGAATGTGTGTGTTGAGGATACGGAGCAAATTCTTCAATTAAAGCCTAATCAACGTTTACGCACCGACAAACGATAAATCCGACGACGTGAAGGATACGTTTTATGAATGTCTTGATAAAGCCTATGGAGAGTGCCTAAAGCATGACGTGAAAATTGTTATCGGAGACACTAATGCTCAGGTCGGACTTTTACCGTCCCATAATTGGTAGGCAAGTAAATTTCGCTGATGCCAGAGGGATGGCCATCAGTAGCACCCACTTTGCACGAAAGAACATTTGAAAGCACACCTGGAGACACCCAAATGGTGAAACTTGCAACCAGATAGACCATGTTCGATGAGCGGACATTCAGCGGAACATTGACTCTGATCACTACCTCGTTGTCAGTAAAATTTGATCACGGTTGTCAACTGTATCGAACGAAAGATCACAGCGAACGATGCGTTACAATATCCAGCGATTGTCGGCGTAAGGAGTATCGGCTGAGTACCGCCAGAAACTCGACCAACGGATAAGTGCAATCAACGTTAGCGACAACATCAACGATCTATGGGAGTCGATCCATGGAGCGATGAGCACAACAGCACTAGAAGTGGTAGGCACTTCACAGAGGCGACCCAGGACGGGTTGGTTCGATGTGGAGTGTCAGAGAGTGACAGACGAAAAGAACGTTGCCAGAAGCCGGATGTTGGTGTCAAGTACCCGATCGAATAGAGCAGCCGAAAAACGAACCCATCGCAGGAAGAAAAAAGAGTACGAAGAACAAGTTATTAGTGAGGCGCAGGAAAAAATGGAGCAGAACGATATGCGGAGGTTTTATGAGTCTGTCAATGGCGTGCAGAGAAAGACAGCGCCATCTCCCGTCATGTGCAATGACCAACAAGAGAATTTGCTGACAGACAAAACCGAAGTGGCTGCCAGGTGGAAGCAACATTTCGAGACTTTTTTTATCTATTGCATTTATTTGACAGGCTCAGGCGTGTATAACACTTAACGGAGCCGAGACTCTTTATGATATTTACAAACTGTATCATTATTATTAACAATTAGTAAGGGGAAAGGGACATTGACCAAGATACTCGTGGCGACTCAAGGTTAGATTGCGTAATTTCAGGATGGACAGGGTTGGGATTTTGGTTTGGGGTATTACAGCTGCACATCCGGGTATTTGACGTCAAAAACGTTGTATCGTAGCGTTGTGTTCGAGTTGTGGTTCGTCAATGAGCATCTTCCGGATGGCCAGAGCTTCATGGTACATGGAACAATAAGACAGAGACAAGAAAAAAAAACTTGGAAAGAAAAAAAAAAGAAATATTAGACTTTGATGCCAGACGAGCAAAGAAATGCATAGATAGCATGCATATATACCACATCGCGATCCCCCAAAACACTTCTTACTTCCCTGTAGGGTTGTTTACCTCGGGCCACAAGGGTATCCAATAGTTGCTCTCTGGAGGCGTCGTTTTCCGAGCAATACCAAACTACGTGATCGATGTCATCGTAACCGGCTCCACACCTACATAGGTTGCTATCGACCAAGTTTATTCTATAGAGATGTGCGTTTAGTGAATAGTGATTGGACATAAGCCTCGACATCGTGCGAATGAAGCCTCGGCTCAAGTCCTCACCTCTGAACCACGCTCGCGCAGAAACTTTAGAAACTATGGAAAATAGCCACCGTCCAAGTTCATTGTGTGACCAAATCGTTTGCCAATTTTGAAGAGTACTCTGACGAACTAATGGGAAAAACTCGTTGCTCGAGAATTGTCTATCATAAACCTCACCTTCGAAATCAATACCTTGTCTAAGTTTAGTTATTCGACAAATATGATGTGTTTGTAATAGCCATATGAATTCCTGACAATACCTCAATGAGGTACCATACCTACTTGAGGTACTTATAGTGCATTTTGCCTCACTCGATGTACTGTTTTTTTATTCTTTATTAAAGTGATTTTTAAATTATAAATAAACTCGATGTACTGTGAATCTATGTGAATCCTAGCTAGCATGACCAGTTTCTTGATAATAATTTCGCTAATAATAACGAGTGGCCAATCCCAACAAACATTGAATGCTGTTTAAGGTCTTATTCAACAAAAAAAACGTAAATTACGGAATTTTAATGGGATGTAAGAAACAAGTTTTTTCTGCATTTCCAATTCTAACAGTTACTGTTAGACTAGTCAAGTTGAAGGTACAGGATTGAAATGGAAACGCTACGGAAATCCATTTCCTGTTCTAGCGAATATACAGAAATATACAAAACATACAAAGTAGGCGAATGAAATGGGCCTGAGATCGGCCTCCTGTGTATGAGGCAGAAACGGTAGTTATATGACTATCAAGCAAACTTTTCTGAACACATTGGTTCTAAAATCCCAAATAACTGTAAATGACGGCACTTTCTAATCCCACATATCCTGCGATATCTAACGAAACTGGTTGATCCATATATCACCACCCAGCGTATGAAATCCAAACTAAACAGTTCTTCAGAATAATGGTTTTTATCCTCGAAAAGCTGTAAAGTAGACGGCCACTCTCTAATATCACAGATCCAGGGTTATATATTCAAACTGGTGGTCTCACATTTACTATCACTACTCTACGGATGAATTTTATGCATCACAATATTTCAACATATAAGTTTCCAATCCCCGAACAACTTTGTAGAAGATTGCAATTTTCTAAATCCCTCAGATCCCAAGATTCGAAGAACTGATATCTCATATGCAGTAGCACCCCCTTGCGGATGAATTCTAAATTATTCAATTTCTCAACATATTAGTTCCCAGTCCTCGAACAACTTTGTAGAAGACGGCAACTTCCTAATTTTCACAGATCCCGAGATATCTAACCAAACTAATGACTCATGTACACTAGCGCCGCCTTACGGCTGAATTCTGAACTAAACAGTTTCTCAACATATTGGTTTCCAATCCTCGAACAACTTTGTAGAAGACGGCAACTTTCTAATTCCCACAGATCCCGAGATATCTAACCAAACTAATAACTCATATACACTAGCGCCGCCTTACGGCTGAATTCTGAACTAAACAGTTTCTCAACATATTGGTTTCCAATCCTCGAACAACTTTGTAGAAGACGGCAACTTTCTAATTCCCACAGATCCCGAGATATCGAACCAAACTGGTATTTTCATATACACTAGCGCCGCTCAGTGGGACAATTCTAAATCATTTTTTTTTGACTCATGGGGCCGCATGAGATTATAGAGGGTTTAGAGTTTTTTCGGAGTTTCTAGAGTTTTTAGAATTCTTATAAGAAACATTGCGCCATTATTGAGAAGATTAATTATTTTCACCGGTGTTCCATTGGTTCCGGATCTTCCGGAAGACCAGCAGAAGATCCAGTGGACTTAAAAAATGTCCTCAATGAGAGTATATTTCCCCTTTATTATTTTCCCGAAAAAATCACGTAGATATCATTTGAATTGGCTTCATTATAACGGATGCGAGTTGCGGAAGGTTAAAGACATTACGCATTACATGTTCGGATCAGAAGAGCCAAGTGAGCCAAGGTCGATGAGACTAAAGCTATTTTTAGAGTAAAGATCCTTCCCAGACTGGATGGGGCTTATTTTTACTGACTTTCAGTTAAACGGAAAGTAAATCATGTGTTCGAGTGAGATTTTCATGTAGTTGTCGAAGCCTGGGGTCCTATGGTCCACGGATCATCGGCTTTATTATTTCTTCCGAAAAGCTATATAGAGTCAAACGAAGGTTTTTGATATTCTCCTTAACGGTTGCTTCATATAGACTCAAATAGCTACCATTATATATATGCGAGCTAACTCGTTCACAACCAAGTTGATGTATCCAAGTTTGTTAGAAATGTTTACTGGGGCTGACGGGTTGACGATCTTCATTGGCGGTCTTCTCTGTATGATTTATCAAGCGATACGTAGAGCCATTTCTATTTTATTGGATCAAAGGTGGAATGGGCCAAGGCATGGAATCCAAAATGTTGGTGAGATGAAAATGAAAATGAACTGTGCTTCAAATCGAACAAAAAAAACTCTCCTTGAAATACGATCAAAATAATCTGAAATCATTTATCTCGTAGATATCAATGCTTAAAAAACAAAGTTTGTGTTTTTTCCTATTTTGTTGCACTAAGTTGCACTGAAATCACCATCTGACTACAGCAGGCACCTGAAGATACAACCGTGATGATGGAATCACCAATTGTTTACCCAATATAATATGGTGGATCAGTATATTGATTTATCCACCAACATTCAACTCTTGAGTATAACCGTAATTTATTGATCAACTGATTCACCAGAAGCAAACTTCACAAATGAGAAACAAACAGCAAAAGTCATACGTATGCTTCGCAGTTTCTGCTGCACGAGATAATTATGTGTACCATGTTGGAAAATGGAGCCATCTCCCTCCTTCTGGCGGCTCATCCACTGGACTACACTTTGGGTTTCGCACACTTACCGCTTCATCACAGCTGGTGAAGCTGTGAAACTGACGGATGTGAGACATGGAATTTCAATTTCCAATCAACTGATTCCCTCCCTGAAGTCCGCACACGCAGAACAGAGAGTGGCGTCAAACATCCCTGACGTTCGCACGTCGACCGGTCGTCGTCGGTGTCGGACGTGCAGACACCATTCGATGACCAAACAATGATCGATCTACATCTCTGGAGGAGAGCATACGGTGAGCTAACAAGCGGACTGACCCGAAGAAGCACATTAAATAGAAATTTAACTATTTACCATGCTATGCAGTGGTAACATTTGCTACAACAGCAGGCTCAGACCGATAGGGTGGCAATCATTTATTACGTAATTCTGTCATTGGAAATTCGACAACATCACAGCGTCAATACAACGTCATATTTTAGTAAACCTCTTCTTACAAAGCGTTCAGCGATTTATGAACATCACCCAGAAGCAGCAGGACGCAAGTTACATCCAAAAGTTTAGCTTCTGAAACCGAACCCCCCGCAGCGCTGATGTATCCAATATAAATTTTACATCGATAATGTGGCATGTTCGGTACGGAAACCACTCATCAAAACCACATTTCGATCGGAGCCGGGCGTCAGATCACACCGCGGGGGAGTCTGCAGGCTGGAGGAAATTTCCGATAATCTGATGATGATGACGATGATGTAGTGTAGCTCCAATTGACGGCGATAATTCAGTGGCCGTGATGAGGCCAACTTGCACTGCCTCTACGTTGGTGCTGCTGTTGCTGATGGTGTTATTTAAGTGCTGCAATTTCCCATCAATCCCAATGACAGCTTGGACAGGTGTGGACCCGAGCGCAGCACCGGAAAACCACACATCCATCCATGCATAGTTCGAATGGCTGGTCAAATTCAGTTGGGGGAATTGTCCTGCTGCTGCTGGTCCTGTAGTGGTCGAATCTGTAACGCACTTTGTCCGACGAGAGAATACCTTGTTACTGTTTAAGGGGGTGATAGAATTATAATCTCACTAATTCATGAAGCAAACGATGCAGATAGACCATCGCATCCACAGACCGAGAGGGAGAGGGCAAGCTGATGGAAAGTTCTTCGTTGGCAGTGAAAATTGATACGTTCGAAACAGGTGAACGGAAAAGGTCGTCCGAGAAGGCAAAGGGGGACAGGCCGCAGGTAATTGCGTGTACCAAGTGACAGATACACGACACGTTTTTGTGCTCGATTCGGCCTCAAATTGTGGTTACATGTAGCAGTGAAATGGGAAATAAATTGCTATTAACTTGTTTAATTGACACGTCTCCATTTTCGGAAAACGATACAAATGAGGGGGATTTGTTTCGATCACTTTAGAATTGAAGATGTGGTTGAAGTTCAGTTTGTTTGTGGATAAGGAAGCATATGAAGATATTTGTAGAATTAGATATTTTGCATCAGAAGTTGCCTAGACTGTATTTCAAGTAAAAGGTAAGCATTCTCTTTGAAACGTTCGAGATTTTCGGCAATAGTCCCCTGAAAAAGTGATTCACACTAAACGAAAGAAATTTTGTGGAATTTGAAATGTTATTAATAATTAGTATACATAATAGAATTAATAAATCAAATTTATAAATATATTATAGAAGATACATAGGTCTACAAAGAAAACAGTTTTCAAAATAGCCACAGTTCATGCATGGTAATAAACTTTCGTATTCGATAAATAAAATTTATTTCTTCAGCAATTAGTCCAACAATGTCGTGCGTGTTCCGTCTAATATCGTATTGCAATACAACGAAACAATGTCATACTTGTAGGAATTGTTCTGATTGAGTATGAAGTAATTCCAAGAAAAACATTTGAAACAAATTTATTTGGTTAGGATATGCCCGCACGAATGAAACCCAAACCTAATCTTTCAACGCCGATCAACCAATTCAGGTTGAATGATGCGAAGCAAAACATAGCACGCACGAAATATAATTCAATTTTCTCCCTTGTACATTCTCGAGATGACCCTCTTCAGTCGAAAAGATATCAGTCTCAACATTCAGCATCTTTCTTCGCCTTAAACTTCCATAAAAACAGCACTGAAAAAGTTTCTGTTCGTTCCATGCGCTCCCATCTCCGCTCTCAAATCCCATAATTCCTATTCGGAATCCATTCATCACCTATCAAATTATGTACCTAACAATCCCATTTTGTACCTTCCGTTCGGGTGCCTTTCTCTTTTTGTTCGCCCCGCAACCAAGAGAAGGGCAACTCCGAGAATGTAGATGTCCGTTTTAATGCCCGGCCCTCAATCTACGGAACCGGATAACGAATGGTTTCACCCATCGCTGACCCCTTAATTTCAATAAACCGTACACCTAGGGAAAGGCACGGTGCGCCGCCCGATCCGAGTGGAAAAAGTTTTCAGCTTCGATTTCATTCGGTGTCTCTCAGATTTGCATACCACTCAAGCTCAAGCTCCGAATATTTTGCTACCCCGGAACCGCACGGAAAGGTTGGCCTGCAGTTAGTGATGAGGCAAAACAAACGACAAAAGACTCTCTACCCAAAGCTGGGTCGATGTCTTGCTGCCTTGCAGAAACGGGAAAACGGCAATCCCAACAAAGCCATTTCTTTCGGGGCTACAACTCCGAACAAAGGTAAACAAAAGCAACCAAATCCATGCGGTGCATTGTGGTTTATCAGGTGGTCAAAAATTGGATTATTTTTGCATGTCTGAATTTATTTTTGAATTATCGAACATTCATTTCATAAAGCATTTGTGACTTTTCAAGAGGCTCGGAAGTCTCCTTTCAAGAGGCTTGGAAGCCTCCTTTCAAGAGGCTTGGAAGCCTCCTTTCAAGAGGCTTGGAAGCCTCCTTTCAAGAGGCTTGGAAGCCTCCTTTCAAGAGGCTCGGACGACTCCTTTCAAGAGGCTCGGAAGCCTCCTTTCAAGAGGCTCGGAAGCCTCCTTTCAAGAGGCTCGGAAGCCTCCTTTCAAGAGGCTAGGAAGCCTCCTTTCAAGAGGCTCGGAAGCCTCCTTTCAAGAGGCTCGGAAGCCTTCTTTCAAGAGGCTCAGAAGCCTCCTTTCAAGAGGCTCAGAAGCCTCCTTTCAAGAGGCTCAGAAGCCTCCTTTCAAGAGGCTCGGAAGCCTCCTTCCAATAGGCTCGGAAGCCTCCTTCCAAGAGGCTCGGAAGCCTCCTTCCAAGAGGCTCGGAAGCCTGCTTCCAAGAGTCTCGGAAGCCTCCTTCCAAGAGGCTCAGAAGCCTCCTTCCAAGAGGCTCGGAAGCCTCCTTCCAAGAGGCTCAGAAGCCTCCTTCCAAGAGGCTCAGAAGCCTCCTTCCAAGAGGCTCAGAGCCTCCTTCCAAGAGGCTCAGAAGCCTCCTTCCAAGAGGCTCAGAAGCCTCCTTCCAAGAGGCTCAGAGCCTCCTTCCAAGAGGCTCAGGAAGCCTCCTTCCAAGAGGCTCAGAAGCCTCCTTCCAAGAGGCTCGGAAGCCTCCTTCCAAGAGGCTCAGGCCTCCTTCAAGAGGCTCGAAGCCTCCTTCCAAGAGGCTCGGAAGCCTCCTTCCAAGAGGCTCAAGCCTCCTTCCAAGAGGCTCAGGAAGCCTCCTTCAAGAGGCTCAGAAGCCTCCTTCCAAGAGGCTCAGAAGCCTCCTTCCAAGAGGCTCAAGCCTCCTTCCAAGAGGCTCGGAAGCCTCCTTCCAAGAGGCTCAGAGCCTCCTTCAAGAGGCTCAGGAAGCCTCCTTCCAAGAGGCTCAGAAGCCTCCTTCCAAGAGGCTCAGAAGCCTCCTTCCAAGAGCTCAGAAGCCTCCTTCCAAGAGGCTCAGAAGCCTCCTTCCAAGAGGCTCAGAAGCCTCCTTCCAAGAGGCTCAGAAGCCTCCTTCCAAGAGGCTCAAGCCTCCTTCCAAGAGGCTCAGAAGCCTCCTTCCAAGAGGCTCAAGCCTCCTTCCAAGAGGCTCAGAGCCTCCTTTCAAGAGGCTCAAGCCTCCTTCCAAGAGGCTCGGCAGCCTCCTCCCAAGAGGCTCAGGCAGCCTCCTTCCAAGAGGCTCGGAAGCCTCCTTCCAAGAGGCTCAGAAGCCTCCTTCCAAGAGGCTCAGAAGCCTCCTTCCAAGAGGCTCGGAAGCCTCCTTCCAAGAGGCTCGGAAGCCTCCTTCCAAGAGGCTCGGAAGTCTCCTTCCAAGAGACTCGGAAGCCTCCTTCCAAGAGGCTCGGAAACCTCCTTTCAAGAAGTTCTGATCCGGAATTTCTTCAGGATGTAGTTCTTTGCGTAAGGAACTAAAAATGGTCATTACCTTTCTTTTTGCCTTTTGTACAATCCTGAACTAGTAACTTCTCTTGAGTTTGGTTAAATCTAGGTCCAGTGGTTTCATTTCAACAACTCAGAACCGAAATTATTCAAATTTAAATAAAAACTTTCTTCATTTTTTTGGTGCGCAGGAATTCTTAGCATCCGTTTTTGAGCACGGCTCACTGCGATCCACCAATGACGTCAGAACAGTTTCCTGTGGGAAATTAGAAGACATTTTATCCTTAAAATCAGGAAGTAATTTCTCCGGAAAAATTTGGAGAGTTTTCCATTTCCAAAGGAATTTTTTGTAGGAATTGGAGAGAGAGTTCCAGGAATAAATTTTACTAAAAAGTATCATCAGATTTGTTTTAAAAAACCCAGCAAAGCACAGGAATGATACAAAAGTGGCTTCCTCCGGATAGAAAGCAAAGACGCAAATCTCGGCCCATGTGGTGAAGACGTAAAATAGACGCTTGTAATGCGAAAACTGCCCACAGTGCATCGGTGAAGCGCAGTCAGCTTCCTTACGGGCAGAGGTCCGATTCAAACGGATAAGTGAGATATTGCTATCCAGAAAGAAAGAATCCACATCCGAGAAAAAGTGGAAAAGTAAACAAATGATGGTTTCAAGTTGGCCTCTCTGTCTTTATCCCCGGCAACGGGATTTCCCCTACCATCGAACGAGGGCCGGGTGGACGAATGATGCCCGGATCACTAATATGCAAGTCTCGGCCGGTGAATGACGACGACGACGACTGGACGTGCATGAGAGATCAAATCTGCCTATGAAGGCAAAAAAAAAGTCTTCGAGAGGATTGTCACGGTGCGGAATATTGGATGTGGGCTAGGAAAACATCATGTAAATGATAGAAAAACATCGTCATTCGCAGACTTTTCGGATTGCATGATGGGTTTTCTCTATCAGGGGCAAGATTGGCGAGAATGATGGTTGGAAGTGGGTGGGTGTTCCGTTCGGATGTCACTCGTTTTTCTCTGTGGTCACTCGCTTTGAATGTCAATTTTGCATTGTAAGGGACGTGTGTTTTTAAAATGGGAAGTAAAGGTTTTACAAATTCTTTCATCTCTGCTCTGGGAAAGAGCCGTTTGTACTTTTAATTCAGAATTCTTCACGATTGACTGCCCGTGATGACGAAAGGGATGTAACTAATGCTGAAGGTATATTGCAAGTTTTACTGCATGTGACTACTATATTTATTATTCCCAGGCCTCCGGCAATTACGTCTTCTCTTGATGCGAATAAAGCACATGTTTTCAATTTTCGTTTCCCAAATAGTATTGAATAGCTTATTTTAAAACGGTTGGATTTATAAATTCTTAGTACTGTTTTAAATCGCCATTTTATTTTCAGTTCACGTTCCAGCGCACGAAAAAAGATTTCTCATGAACTGCTTTCCGGTTACAAAATACATACACTACCCGCCAAAAGTATGGAAGCGCAAAAATAAGTATTGCAACACCTGCTTTGAATATTGCAACACTCCGAAAAGTTTAGCATCACTCCGGAACTAACATATTCGTGAAGATTTATCGTTGGATCCTTTACATTTAGAATGGTGGAACCTTCTACAAAATTTAACACGGCGATAAGTGC
Organism: Armigeres subalbatus; assembly: GCF_024139115.2. NCBI lineage: Eukaryota > Metazoa > Arthropoda > Insecta > Diptera > Culicidae > Armigeres > Armigeres subalbatus. The sequence continues at coordinate 241,789,484 of NC_085141.1, forward strand.
ATTGCGAAAGAGGACAATTTAGCTCTTTGGAGTGCCCTGGCCACCAGGTAGACCGCGGATTATCCGGATTCTGAACCACGTGGGAAGTCACCGCTTAATCCATCTATTCATTTTAGCGACATGCCAAATGTTCATCATCTTTCGTAATCGCAATATGACAGAAAAATCAATGCTGATTGACGCTAGCTTGACCCTTGGCGTCCTCCCAGTGGTCCTCCGGGAGTTTCGGAACATCCGGTAAACTGGTTAAATTTTGAAATTCGTAACAGAAAGCTGCGACTTTTTCAAAGCCGATTGTGGCAGAATTATCAGAGCAAAATCAATGCAAGCATCACTCATTGACCCCAGATGGCCTCCCAGTGGTCCTCCGCAAATTCCGGAACATCCGATGAAGTGGTCAATTTTTAAAATTCGCTCCAGGAAGCTGCGACTTTTTCTAAACGGTTTGAGGGAGCATTGCCAGAGAAAAATCAATGCAAGCATCACTAATTGATCCCAAGTGGCCTCGTATTGTTCCTCCGGAAGATACGGGACATCCGGTGAAGTGGCCAATTCTTGAATCTCGTCCTAAAAAGCTGCGACTTTTTCTAAGCCGATTGTGGTAAAATTGTAGGAATTCCTCCGGAAGTCCTTCTAAGAATTCTTGCGGAAGACTTTCCAGGAATTCCTTCGGAAGACCTTCCAGGAATTCCTTCGGAAGACCTCCCAGGAATTCCAGGAATTCATTCGGAAGTTCCTCCAGGAATTCCTTCGGAAGTTCCTCCAGGAATTCCTTTGGAAGTTCCTCCAGGAATTCCTTCGGAAGTTCCTCCAGGAATTCCTTCGGAAGTTCCTCCAGGAATTCCTTCGGTAGTTCCTCCAGGAATTCCTTCGGAAGTTCCTCCAGGAATTCCTTCGGAAGTTCCTCCAGGAATTCCTTCGGAAGTTCCTCCAGGAATTCCTTCGGAAGTTCCTCCAGGAATTCCTTCGGAAGTTCCTCCAGGAATTCCTTCGGAAGTTCCTCCAGGAATTCCTTCGGAAGTTCCTCCAGGAATTCCTTCGGAAGTTCCTCCAGGAATTCCTTCGGAAGTTCCTCCAGGAATTCCTTCGGAAGTTCCTCCAGGAATTCCTTCGGAAGTTCCTCCAGGAATTCCTTCGGAAGTTCCTCCAGGAATTCCTTCGGAAGTTCCTCCAGGAATTCCTTCGGAAGTTCCTCCAGGAATTCCTTCGGAAGTTCCTCCAGGAATTCCTTCGGAAGTTCCTCCAGGAATTCCTTCGGAAGTTCCTCCAGGAATTCCTTCGGAAGTTCCTCCAGGAATTCCTTCGGAAGTTCCTCAAGGAATTCCTTCGGAAGTTCCTCCAGGAATTCCTTCGGAAGTTCCTCCAGAAATTCCTTCGGAAGTTCCTCCAGGAATTCCTTCGGAAGTTCTTCCAGAAATTCCTCAGGAAGCTCCTCCAGAAATTCATTCGGAAGTTCCTCCAGAAATTCTTTCCAGGAATTTTTCCGGAAGATCCTTCACCTTTCAGGACTGCTTCCGAAAGTTTCTCCAGGAATTCGTCAAGAAGTTCCTCTGGGAATTCCTCCAGAAGTCCCTCCGAATTCCTCAGGAAAATTCCTTAAGAAGTTCCTCCTCCTACTAGAACTACTCAAGAATTTCCTCCAGGAATACCTCCGGGAGTTTTTCAGGAAGTGTACCGGAAGTTTCTCCAGGAATTCCTCCAAATGTTTTTCCGTCCGTTCTTCCAAGAAATACCCTTGAAATTTTTTGCAGGAATTCCTCCGGAAATTCCACTGGAGTCCGAAAATTCCACTAGGACCTACTCCAGAAATTCCCCAAAATCTCTACATAAATTACTTTGAGAACTATACAGAAATTTCCTCTGAATTCGTTTCTAAATACACATGGAATTCTTTTAAGCCGCCTCTCCGATCTCCGATATTTTTTCCTGAAATTTCGCATTCCGCATTCCGCCAGAAAACCGTTTTTTAGAAGTTCTTTCAGGAATTGCCCAGAAATCACCCAGAAAACCGTTCACGATTTATTTTCAGGAAATACTCTTGCAATATTATAAAGAAGTTAACCTGAAAAAACTCCCAGAAATGCTCCCACTTTTTCTTCCACAAGGAGGGGCTTGTATTCCACAAGGAATTCTGTCAAAAAATAACCAGGAATTTCTGCGGAAATTACGTGGAGAATTGTTCCAGATATCCCTTTATAAATTCGTTTCGGGAAATTCCCCCAAAAATTTCTCAAGGTATTCTCAAGAAAAATCCAGGAATAGCTCCAGGAAATTCCCCTTCCAGATAGATTTTACGATAGAATTTTTATGCGAATATCTGAAGGAGTTCTTAAAAGAATTCATAACGAAATTCCTGAAGGATTCTTTTAACAACCTTCTTAAGAAATTCTCGAAGATATTCCTGATTTGAATCTGAAGAAATTTTTACAAAATTGTTTGAAATAATTTTGGGTGATTCCGATTTAAAAACTATATTGGAAATGAGATTATATTCTGCATCATTAGAAGTGGAAAAATGTCATATGAACATGGTGGAAAATATGTATTTCTGACAGGAGTTAGATGAAACTGGAAAACTGAACTTGACTTTACTGTTAATGCTCTTTTGGAAAAAAGTTCGAAATCCATAATCCTACTGCCTACAATAGCCATCGGCGTTGTAAAAAATATTTGGACGTGGTAAATTTTCATACAATTTATTTTGATGGTGGCGGCGCACAGGTCTATTCCTGAGGACCACTCAGTGAAATTTTGCTTTCATATTGCTACATCTAACTTACGAGGGAGGATTCTAAGACGAATAAAAAAAATGAACCACTTCACCGAATGTTCCAGAACTTCTAGAGGACCATCCGAGGAGAACAACTGGTTGTTATATTGAATTAGCTCTGACATTTTTACAACAAGCGATTTTCAGAATGTTGCAGCTTTCTGAAATGAATTACAGAAATTTACCACTTCTCCGGATATTCTAAAGCTCCCGGAGGATTACTAGGTGGCCACCAGGTGTCAATGAGAGATGCTCACATTGATTTAACTCTGGCATTACTATTACAGTCAAACCTCTTGATGTTCTATGACTCGATATCGACTCATGGAGGCAAAATATGCCATATTGAAAAAATATTCTGGGTTACTGTGATGGTCCCTTCAAACAGATTTTCAATGATTCTCTATTCCACGTCTCGATATTTAAACGAGTCTTCATTATCGACTCATTGAGGTTTGCCTGTACAAACGGTATAGGAAAAATCGCAGTTTTCTGGGATGCATTATAAAACCATTAAATATGACCACTTCACTGGATTATCCACTGGTCAATTAGTGATGCTTGCTCTGATTTTTCTCTGACAATGCTTCCACAAACCGTTTAGAAAAAATCGCAGCTTTCTGGGACGAATTTAAATAATTGACCACTTTACCGGATTTTTCCGGATCTTCCGGAGGAATACTGGGAGACCACCTGGGATCAATTAGTTATGCTTTCATTGATTTTTCCCTGACAATGCTTTCACAAACCGTTTAGAAAAATCGCAGCGTTTTGGGAGGAATTTAAATAATTGACCACTTTACCGGATATTCTGGATCTTCCGGAGGAATACTGGGAGACCACCTGGGGTCAATTAGTGATGCTTTTATTGATTTTTCTCTCACAATGCCTCCACAAACCGTTTAGAAAAAATCGCAGCTTTCTGGGACGAATATTAATAATTGACCACTTTACCGGATGTTCCGGAACTCCCGGAGAATCAGTGGGAGGCTACCACTAACTGGTCAAGCAAACGTCAGTCAGCATTGATTTTCCTGTCATATTGCGATTACGAGGATGATGAAAACCGCATCTCGCTGGAATGAATGCATTTATTAAATTGTGACTTCACACGTGTTCCAGACTCCGGAGCATCCGGATGTCCACCAGTGGCCAAGGCACCCAGGGAGCTAAATTGACGTCCGGCCTAATGCACTTATCGTCGTGAACAATTTTGTTGAAGGTCCCATTATTCTAAATGGAAAAGATCCGATAGGAATATGGGAGTTCTGAAGTGATGCTAAACTTTTTGGGGTGCAATGTTCAAAGTAGGTGTTGCAATACTTATTTTTGCGCTTCCAATTTTTTGGCGGGTAGTGTATGCGCCTCAATCTATCAGATTAAGCATCACGACCACGTACAGCTGATAAAAATAGTTCCAAAGATTTACAGCCAATAAAGCTCGATTCCAGTCTTGTTAAAATTCCGTTTTGCCAACCAAGGCAATGGGCAGTGCGCTGAGTCCTTCTGCTGCTGCAGTAGCTCAAAGCGATAGTGTAATAAAATATTACAATTATAAAACGACTCCCGGCAGTATCGTTCCGACGGAAACTCTTCCATATGTCTGCGGCCAACCAGCTCCAGCCACGGTATGTGCTCCTCTATCAGTTTGCAAGTTAGCCGGCAGCTGAAATTACTTTCGTGATTCGGGAAATCTTCCTTCCGACTTTCGTTCCACGGGACCTGATACACGACTTTGTTCGCCGGCTCCCGTCCCGCATCCAACTTCTAAGACGGGGTTACTCACACCGAGCCATTCCCTCATTAGTCTGCATAATTTATGCTGTCCAACAGACAGAGAATACTGATCTTGGCTCGAATTTATGTCTTCCTGCTTCTGCTGCTGGGCGATGGAAAGAAAACCGAAAAGAACACCCGAAAAGTGAGGCGCGGAAAAGCTCGGTGCTCGTTGCAAGGCCGGCCAGAACAGGCGGGAAATTCTTGCTACTAAATTATTAAGGTTCCGCAGCATAGCAAAGTCATACCCTTCCACCTTATGTGCTCTTCAAATTGTTGGCCGACGGAGGTCGTCATCGCAATCGCCACTTCACCACCACTGCATATGTGAAACGTGAGAGTTTCTACATGTTTTGTATTGTACATGGAAAATTCTTGGTAATTTTTGCTGATGCGGCTCAACAACAGTTTCCATTACTATCAAACATACGAGAATAGCCTAAGACTAAATGTGTAACACCGTTCATGATCGGTCCTCTATGGTTGTAAATAAATAAATATTTAAATTCCAATTTCGCCACTCCTATGAAACCATTTAATATAATTCATATTGAGTTTCAGTGAGTGGCTTGATTCTGATTGATAATATTAACTACTTAATGTGAATTAAAAGCCATCCTATTCCATACATGTAGAAAGTAAGAACAAACAAATCTATCTGATGCTTATAACTTATTAACCAGCTACGGTTAGTTTTTTCTTCCCATTCATGTTTCACATGGTCCACACATAGGGGCCCTCCTTAGCCGTGCGGTAAGACGCGCGGCTACAAAGCAAGACCATGCTGAGGGTGGCTGGGTTCGATTCCCGGTGCCGGTCTAGGCAATTTTCGGATTGGAAATTATCTCGACTTCCCTGGGCATGAAAGTATCATCGTGTTAGCCTCATGATATACGAATGCAGAAATGGTGATCAGGCTTAGAAACATTGCAGTTAACAACTGTGGAAGTGCTTAATGAACACTAAGCTGCGAGGCGGCTCTATCCTAGTGTAGGGATGTAATGCCAATAAGAAGAAGATGGTCCACACATAAAAGGTCACGATGCGATGTAATTTTTTCTTCCGCTTTTTTGTTCAAATGTCTCCGCAAACATCATGTCTATTCATATCCTCCGGGGATCACCCCCCGACTTCATTTGCAAGGATGAATGAGCGAACAAATTTCAACCACTCTGGACCCTAATGTCGGCCGGGTTGGCATGCTTTCAAGTCTTATTCTCCAGTGACATCCCGACCCGAGCGAAAAGAGCGGCGGCCAGAGTGAAGAGGCCCTCAAGCCGTTGACTTCTCCGCCTTTCCCGGACAAATATGTGCTACGTGATTATCACTGAGGCCCATTTTTTTTCACGTCGGTCCATCGGAGGATATGCTCCAACTCTCCAACAGGACTGCGAACGCTCCAGGTTGAAGGTGAACATGATGGGCGAGGACGAAGTCTGTGTTTGGTTTGCGCCGGCTTGTTTTCCTTTTATTAAAACCGAGATATGGGCAGTTGAAAATGTGCCGCAAGTAAACAATCAATTATGGACGGATATTGGATTGGAGGAAGTACGTGGAAACAACGATGCAATTACGCAACAGCCCCCTTTGGAGTATCCTTTTGTTACTGGTTACTGTTACTGATGCGACAGTGAAGATGCACTCTGCAATACGCAATCAACTGGGAAAAGGTGCATTCAGTAGGGACTGTTGTTTTATACTGTTATTGCATCCGTTTGCATTAATTTAACACAGAGGACAAGGTGTTTATGGGAAAAATAGAGAGCGACTGTAGCAAGTATAACGCTTTAAAATAAAATCTAATGGTGCTGTTTGGACTTAGTGCTGTGTTTCAAACGGCGGCAAGTAGGTAGTCGATTATGGATACAAACGGCAGAACATTATTCTGAAATAGGTGGACTAAAAGGAAGAATGTACAACAAGTCGACAATACTGACGCATGACACAGTTTGAAATATCACGTGAATGCTTTACCAGCTGTTGTGAGTGACTAGCGATGACTCACGCTTTTAAATATTTAGTGAACTCACTTCTTTGATGAGTTCCTTGTCCTTGATTCTAGTCATAAAGGTTTGTTCAATGAGTGAATCAAACTGTTTTTAGTGAAAAACAAATTAATGACAGTGGAATGGGTTTTTTGGCATGCAGTCTTTGAAGGGAAGCTGAATGATGTCTATTGAATCGTCGCCGACGTTTCGGTGTTGGATTTACACCTTTTTAATCATTCAGCTTCCCTTCAAAGACTGCATGCCGAAAAAACATTCCGTTGAACACAAATCAGTCAATTACAATCATGGAAAATTATTGTCGCAAGGCTTTCGGGCAATCGTTACAGACCCAAATAGCATAAAAGCTCCCCCAAACCTAAGTGATTTTATCGCCGCGATTCTATCGTTGGGTCCCTGCAGGCAACGTTACGCTTCTATATAAACGGCTACAGAATCGCAAGCGCCTAGCGATAGAACCACGTCGCAGTTGTCGTGTCGCGTGTGTTTGAGGGAACCGTAATAGTGAAATCAGCAGTGACTCAAATTGTTCGGGCTGTCATTTTGAATATGAATCTCAATCATTCATTTTCCCAGCAGCTCGATTATTTTTTTTTATAATTTTCAACTGTTAAGAACTTAAAAGTAAAAGTGGTATAACGTTCAGTACTATTTTCTGCACATTTAGAGTGAAATCAGTAGTGATTCAGTTTCATTCTAAATCTTCGATATTCAAGTTTGAATCTTGAGCAAAAGAGAACAATCTCGCTGGTTTCTCCTGTAGTGTTCCACTCATGTTTTTTTTTAATTTTCAATAGAATAAAATAATTATGTTGCTGCCAAGAAAGGCGCCGAACTGAGCGTTATACCACTTTCAAGTTTTTGACAGTTGATTGGTATAAAAAATGAATCTAGAACTGAGAAAATGAATGTTTGAGAGTTATATTCAACATGACAGGCCCGAACAATTTTAATCACTGCTGATTTCGCTCTTAAACCACGAATGAATCACGAGATTCAAATATTTTTCAATTGTTTTAGGGTATTAAATCGTTATTTTATCAACGAATGAATCCAATTCAAGTAAATTCAAATAAATAAATTGAAAAATCCTTGGCAGCAACATAATTATTTCATCTAGTTAAAAACATGGATGAAACACTGCTAGGGAAACCAGCGAGTTGGTTCTATTTTGCTCCAGATTCAAACTAGAATATTAAAAAACGTCAACGTACGTGCAACATCAGTTCGAAGAGGCTATCTACCGTGATTGATCCAGTGCTGGAACTTCTCAATTTGAATATGAATAATTTATTGACTATTCAATTTGCATATAGGGAACAGTTTGGCACTTCATCCCATAGCTCCTATTTCCATCCTATCAAAAACAAAGCAATGAAAAGGAATTTGGTTTGTTTCTTATTTTTGTGATTTCACCAGTGAGCACGCGAGTTACCAAAAAGAAGCGACGAGATTGGTGCTGTATTTCTTTGTTTTGAATATATGCTCAGTAAGATGAAAAACGGAAGAGTTCCCCTATCTTATATAATATATATCTTATATATAAGTAAAAAATGAATTAAATCAAAGCACAACAATGGGTCATATGATCGTTTTGGTCATTTGTCCGAATATGTTAATTGACCGAATAGGTCATTTGGCCAATTAGGTCTTTTGGCCGAATAGCCCAAGTAACATTTAAGTTTTTTAACGCTTTTGAAGACCATAATTTACTTTTCAAGAGTGTTATAAAACCAGTATAAAACCAAAATGTTATTAGGGAGGTCATTTGGCCGAACAGGTCATTTGGCCGAAAAATGCATTTATCCGAAAAGGTCATTTGACCCAACAATAGGAATAAGTCGTTCGGTCGAAAATTTTTTTTTTTCAAACAGGTCATTTGATGTCTCATTTCTAGTGCGAATTGAAAAGTTAGAATTGATGAGTGAGGTGAAAAGAACGGCGTCTCCACTTCGCTCCTCCCACTTTTCTTAGTGAGAAGTAACAAAAAAGGAGTAAGAAGTGAGAAGTGAGACATCTAACTTCTCACTTCTCACTCATCTTTTTTCGCTTCTCCTTCCTCACCGTAAAAAGTGAGTAGTGCTGAGTAAGAAGTTAGACGTCTCACTACTCACTTCGCCCTTCTCACTGTTTATAGTAAGAATTGAGAAGTGAGAAATTATTAGTGATAAGTGAGTACAGAGCCGTCTTACTTCACCCAACTCACTTTTCACAGTGAGAAGTGAGAAGTGAGAAATGATTAGTGAGAAGTGAGACGTCTCACTTTTCACTTTTCATTAATCATTTCTCACTTCTCACTTCCTACTATGAAAAGTGAGAGAAAAGTAGGGCGTCTCTAGTTTTCTTCTATAAAACGTCTTCGGTGTTTTGTTAGAAATCTTCAACAGAAAACAAAAAGTATTTTTAACTCAATTTTTGGGATATCTCTTTTGTAACAAAAGTGATACGACCTAATATTTGAGACGTCAGGCTTAGAGTGTAAAAGTAATCAGATATAAAAGTCTTATTTGAGCGCCTCTTTCCTTTTAAAGGCCGATTTTTTCACCTCCGCTTACGCCTCAAACCAGGTTTAAGTTAAGAAGTCCCTAAGGAAAACAAAATGCAACATTTTACTTTCAAACAACAATTTGAATCTCACCTAAAAGTAAAAATTAAAAGTTCAGAGGATGGAATATATTTCACACATACAGGATTTAAATTTTATGATATTCTTTAACTTTCTGCACAATATGTAAGGTGCAGAGTAGTGGGCATTTCTAGATATTCGCATAGAATTTTCCAAAAAAATCCATAACGGTGTGAAAGATCATTAAAATTGGACCAAGAGAGCGGGGCAAGCCCAACAGTCCTCTTTAGGCCTTCACCGACCGCAATAGCTGTGGATACCACTCTCCCGAAACGTGTAGCCCAACAATGACGAAATGGAACTTGTTGGCCACCAGCACGGGGCTTGCCACCATTATTTTTCACAGTTCCCACAAAACGGACAATACCGTTCACTCCAGAATCTGTCGATCCTGATCTGTTGTCGTTGGTAGACGGGGTCGCATCGTGACGAAAGAAGATATATCAGACCGGGCACACAATGACGGATCTGGCTCTTCCCGAGCATTTGGGGCTACACCCAAAGACAACTTTTTGTATCTCCAAGACTCGTTTTTTCGACTCCGCTGATCCCAAGCAAGCTACTCCTTGTGTATCACCGAAGCTATCTTCCTTGCACCTGTTCTCTCATTCCCACCCTAATCTATCGTCTCTCATTTTTCTTTTCTCTGTATTTATCTCTCAATTCTCTCATCGGAGACTGCCGTATCACAGTGTGCATAAGAAAATAGCTTTATAAGACTGTCGCAGCAGAACAATTCTAGCGGAATGTCCTCTATCGATGTGCTTTACTACAGGTGTGGCCCAAACCCTAAAGTAGTATTTGTTCAACGAAAATTCGCTCTTTTGAGAGAGAAACTCTCAACTGGGTTGCCGAAGATGGCCGAAGGCGACCGAATGTGACGTCACGTCTGGCATACTCAGTACAATTTTTATAGCAGACGTGACGTTTCACTCCGCCCGCCTACTGTGGGTGGCGATGTTTACATAATTTTTCGACTAATACAGACATAGAGGACTTTGGCCCACACCTTTACTGAAGCACATCGATCCTCTATGTTTCATACCACATATTGTAACCACATTCCAGTTGATAACTCGCCGTTAATGATATCAAGAGGGCACTAGGCACTCGCACTCTCCAAGATACCTACCATAGGCAGTACGAATCAATCTCGCGCGCGAAGCAGTCGAGTCTGCGTGATATCGAGAGAATAAAAGTTATCCGAAGTCAGTCGCTGTAATTGAAAAATAAAGTGTTTTCTCTGCAGTCCGTCGCGAGTTTTACATTCCCGAATATCCGTGAAAACCCAGTGGTAATACACAAACAAAGACTTTTTGTTTTTAACTGGAGCGCTTACATTAGTTATCAACAAGACTCTAAAGCAATTTAAACATTTTATATCTAGCCTTTGCTGCCACATAATTTAAATTTAAATAATATTCTATGATTCTATATACTGCCGCTAACCGCAAGTCGATTACATCTGTATATGGAGCCCCATATACAGATGTGCTGGACTTCTGATTAACAATTTTCTCATAATCGTGCCTTTGGTAACGCGAAGCCGGTATCAGATTTTTTTTATTATTTTTATTATCTTTATTAACATGAGTTGCTAATAAAGATAATGAAAAAAAGTTGCACAAAGCTTATCGCTAAGCCAGTAACAGAAGGTATGTTCTTCTAAGGCGACTAACTGGCGCTTATTTTTGGTTGCGACTGAGAATAAGCACAGGAATAGATTTTTACGCGCTGTACAATATATATGAAGGTGGATTTAGTATTGTTGTTTGAAAAAAATAATCGAATTAGTACGATATGTTGCTCAGCTCCTCTATGCTTTTTTAGCTATTCAATTCGAATAACCATTTTCTGTATAACTTTTGAACGCAATGGCCGATCGTATCCAAATTCAATATTGATCAACAAGGCTTTGACCGTTGTCTAATGCAACTTGTTGCCAGAAAATCGGTTGATGAAAATTTTGCAACAATTTTTGCATGCCTCATATGCAGAAACACATATATGTATAAGCGCAAACGGACCATAGCTCAGCTCGTCGAGCTGATTGTATATCAGACTATGGGTTTCCAGGCCCCTATAGAAAGTTTGATACATTTTTTAATTACTTCTCCAAAGTATTTCTCCATACCTGTCAAACTGCTGCAATACTGTCAAACTGCTGTGTACAATACACATGTGGAAGTGTTGGCTTGAGAAAATGGATTGCGAGTGATTGGGAATCTCGAGCTCGTTCAGTAGCCGCTAGGTTGCGAAGGCCGACGGAGGTCCTTCGTAGCTTAGTTGGTTAAACCACCAGACAAGCGTACTGTAGAATCATGGGTTCGAGTCCAATCGAAGAAAACTGGTTACGTCCAATACATTCTTCAAATCAATATCTTCCACATAACGTACATATCCACAAATGAGTTTCATAACATTGTAAATGAAAAAATCGGTTGGCCGAATAGCTCAATTGGCCGAGTTTGCCATTAGGCCGAAATGACATACGGTCAAAAATGTCGTTCGGCTGCAGCCCATTTTGTTTATTTTCAAGACAACGGAAGAATGTTTTAAATTTCGCCGGAAAAACCGGATCAACTTTCACAAGAAACTCTATATTTTTTCAGAATATTCATTTGACAATTATTTTCACATTTTCCACGAACTACTCTAAAGTGTACATTAGGGTGGCTCACATTAGTATGAGAAAAACTTTTTTCATTTTTTTTTGATGGGCCGCCTTCTTATTCGGTTTTATTTGATGCCCTGATGGTCTGGACAAAATTTCAGCCAAATCGGTCAACGTTTGGGCGGTGCTAAACTCGTTGGAAGTTTATATGCAAAAATGTATGCAGAAACATCCAAAAACAGTAAATTGCAGCTAGACTACACAACTTACGATGAAGAACTATGATACTCATTCAGATCTTGGAGAATTAAATACAGAATGTTATGCAGAAAACCGCGAGAAGATTAGAGTTTGTCCGGCTAAGTTATTAGCACTTCTCTGAAGTGGTGTTTGAGCAAATTTCGTTTCTTTTACCTTTGAAAGAAATAAATTCACCCTACAACACTCCAGTAAAATACTAATATCTTTGCGAAATAAACTCTAATCTTCCCGCGATTTTCAGCATAACATTCTGTATTTAATTCTACAAGAACTGAATGAGTATCATAGTTCTTCATCGTAAGTTGTGTAGTCCAGCTGTAATTTACTGTTTTTGGATGTTTCTGCTTACATGTTTGCATCTAAACTTCCAACGAGTTCAGCACCGCCCAAACGTTGACCGATTTGGCTGAAATTTTGTCCAGAGCATCAGGGCATCAAATAAAACCGAATAAGAGGGCGGCCCATCAAAAAATTTAAAAAATGTTTTTTGAGCCACCCTAGTGTACATTCTTTGAAATTACCAAGAGGAACTCTTTGGATTTGGATTCATCGGATTTTACATGAGAGTCTCTATGTTTTTTTCACGGAAAGTTGCTCTAAATTTCTACAGGAAGATATTCTTCGAAATTTGCACAGAAAATTCTTCATAATTGTAGGAGCTTGTGACTCGTGAAATCTAATTTAGTAGAATAAGATTAATCCAGAATCAAATTTTGCAGGAAGGATATTTTCGGGCCAAGTGGTTCTTTCTGTCAAATGGCTATTTCTACCAAACGACATTTTCAGTCAAATGATCTATTCGGTATATCGATTTTTAACAACCAAATTACCAGTTCGGCCGAATGTCCCTTTCGGCTATATGTCGACCTGATAACAGTTTCAGAAGTGCGTTCAATTCGGTTTAATAGGATTTGGTTAGATGACTTTTGGCTTAAAGGCCAGTATCAACTTAAAAAGTAGCGAGGTTACAAAATTTCGATAAATAATCATTTGACAAAAAGGCTATTTCGCCGTTAATGTCATTCGGTCAATCGGGTGGACATTTTCGACCATATTATTCGTTCAGTAATTGACATTTGGCCTTATGACCTGTTGGGCCAAACGACATTTTCGGCCAAATAGACCATTCTGTCAAGCAAACATTTCGCCTAAACGGTAATTTCGTGCTGATGTTATATTCGACCAAACGACCTGTTAGAGATAATGACTTTTCGGCCAAATTACAAGTTCGGCCATATTTTGCTTTTGCCAATGAAATTTCCCAAGAATTTCTAATGAACAATACTCTAGTCGTTAGATAACTGCAACATTTTTACGTTTCAGTTAGTAAATACCGTTCGAAAACTGCTACGCATTATAGACGTCAAACGGTTGTCAGTTGACGTCAGATGCAATAGAAGTGTAATCGAGTTGCAGTTAAATTACTTGCGGTTGTCGAAAGTCTACTGCACGAAGAGTTTATCCTAGAAATCTAAGGAAATTCCTTAAAAAATCTGAGCATTTTTGAACAATCTTCTTCGGGAATTCTAAAGAATTTGACGTTGAAATTCAGGAAAATTTTCTCGTGAAAATTCCAGACAATATTTCTTTCTTTTGCTATGCTATGCCAAATTATCCGTCGTAATGATTCTAGACTGAGCAAACCAACATTAAAACACCCATTCTATTAGCCTCACTCTTCTACAATTATGAACAATTTTCTATGTAAATTTCTAAAAATACTCAACTTTCCGTGGATATTCCGAACATTTTCCTGTAGAAATTTGGAACAATTTCTCGTGAAAATTCTGAAGAATTTCTCATGTAAATTCCGACGAATTTCTTGATAAAATTCCACTTTTTGGGAATTTTAAAGATCTTCTGTTGGTAATTCAAAAAATTCCGAAAAAATTTGGAAAACTTGAAGAATTTTTCGAGAAGTTCATCAGATTTTCAAGTGAAATTCTAAAGATTCTTCCGTGAATGTCTTGAAACCATCCCGAAAAAAAAAAACAAAAGAAAAACTCAAAGAAACGTAGTAAAAAAAATCACCACGCCGATTCACGCCGCCGCCGCCGGCTATAATGGCCAAAATTTTGACAAACGCCGCCGCCGCCAAATTTCAGGCCGGCGCACACCTCTATAAGTGAGTCAGAATGAGTGCATGAGTAGAATTAAGTGAATGAGTAAGATAAAATGAGCAAGTAAGAGTGAGTGAGCGAGTAAAAGTTAGTGAGTGGTATGAATAAGCGAGTGAGCAAGAGTGAGTGAGTGAGTAAGAGCGAGTGAGTGACTAAGAGGGAGTGAGGGAGTAAGAGTAAGTAGGTTAATAATAGTGAAGAGAGTAATAGGGAGTACATTAGTAAAAGTGAGTGAGTGAGTAAACAAGTATGTAAGAGTTAGTGAGTGAGCGAGTAAGAATCAGTGAGTAAGAGTAAGAGAGAGTGAGTGATTGAGAGAAAATGGAAGAGTTAAAATGGATAAGTTAGTGAGAATGGATGAGTGAGTAAGAGTGGGTGAATGAATACGAATGTGTAAGTTATGTCCAGCACCAGCCCCAGGGGCACCAGCCCCTCTGATAATGGTGTATGTTTTGTTTACATATGGATTTATCAGCCATAGTTTTAAGCGGAAAAAGTTTTTGCAATCCATTCAGCAATGTAGAACACACAAAAATCATGCGATGATGCAAATCACAAATCGAATCATGAGCGATTCTCTGGGCCATGATTCTGATGGGATCTGACTCACGTGTGATTTAAATCACCGATGAGGTTTGAAAATTTGAGATTTTACGAACACTGGTCCTTATATGTTCAATCTATAAGAAACGGCACATACTAGAGTGTGCCAATTACAGAGGTATCACCCTTCTACAACATTCTGTCGCATACTATGTTTAACATACTGAAGCCGCTTGAGGTCTTTCGTCGGCGAAACCCGAGAGATTTTCAATAGCATCGATCAAAGGTTTTTATCCTGCAGATGATCCTTGTCCAATTCCAGGAGTACAACTTGCAGACATGCGGATTGCAGACGAAGTGGAAACCTCGTTTGTGACCTTAGATGGATGCACTTTCGAGTTTATTGTTCAACATGGTATTCGAGGGCACGATTAGGAGTGGTGTGCAAGGATCGGCACTATCATCACATGGTCACAAATGCTACTGGACTTTGCGGACATCATCGATCTCATTGGAATAGATCGCAGGGCAGGAGAAAAATGTCCATGGGAAAAAGAGACGGTAAAACAATTTCACTCAGTCACTGAAAAGATAAAATTTAGAGGGTAGGTGGTGCGGCAACACGAGTAGTAGGAACAACAGGAGGTTTTGAACTGCAACGACTGTAACGGGGATAGCAGCTGAGTACGAATATCAAGCAAGTTTTGCAAACATTGATCATTGAATTAAAACTTTTACGCCTCCGATACTCGTTGGTTATAGCCTTGCGACCGACAATGCCAGTAACCTGGGATATGAAGTGTACATGCCTCAGGTGTGAAAACCCCGCGAGAATTCCAAAACTTAAAAATCGTTTGCCAAATCGCGTAAACATATTTAAGGACAGTTTTTTTTGGAATCCAAAGTTGTTTCACCTCGCGTTTTCAGAACAAAAGCAACGAGCAGCTGTCTCTTTATGTCTTCTTTACTTTTGCGACGCAGAAATGCAAGTCATACGTTGCTTCTTGGTTGAGATTGGTGCCTCTGAAAACGCGAGGTAAAATTTATTGGAATTCTGGACAGTTTACCTTAAAACAAACGCACATTCATGTAGAAATAACGGCTTTGATCCCAAAATTAACCAAAAAATCAGTATTACAAAAAGCGAATAAATGTAGCATCATGGATAAACAAACACCAATCGATTTTGGCAACATAAAAGTTTCGTTAGGATAAAACTAACCCATGCATTGGCGGGCATAGAGATGCTTTTGCTTTTAATTTATAACTATGGAAAGGTCACTGGAACACTAAGTTAAAAACGAAGTTCCAGCTAGAATATGTATTATTATTATTATTATTATAATCTTTATTAAAGAGGTTTTTAGCCCAAGGCTAGTTCACCTCCGCAAGAATCTCTAGCATCACACATGTTCCACTTAGGTCACTGTAACTCATATGTGATCATATGTCAAAATCAAATCGAGTCTGGGTTAAAATACAGGAACACCGTCTTCAACCAAATGTATTACAGACTGAAGACTTAACATCTAGCATGAGATAACGGACAGAATACATATCACCCAATGGACCGGTGGAGATTTTTTTCTATCACGAAAAGTTTCCATCTTACCGGGGCGAAAATTGAACCCACAGTCCATAGCACATGTGCTTAGACAATTATTGACGTCGTTAATCGTACGACCAAGATTCAAGATTTACATTTGAAAAAAAAATGAAAGTAATTCTTAATGGTATTGTACTTTCGTTTTCTGCTGCTATAAAAGTTTAAATCTATTCATAGAATAACACTTGATTTTTTTCTTTTTCCAGGTACGACTTCATCACTTTAACTTTAGACGTGATAGCCACAAACACAGTAAGTAACGCATTGTATTCTTTAGAGTCACTAGTACCAGACAGGTGATGAATTCCTAATCAATCTGCTAGTAATAAGTTTGACGAAAAACTTGAAATTCTTCTGTCGTGGGACTGACTGTACGGCTATATTTCATTCCATATTCCTGTTCGGCAAAACTCACCCTACAGTCAGCTATAAAAATAAAACGAGTTTCCTAATAATGTTGCACCTTTTCTCGTCCCGATATTGCAATCTTCTGTCGCCGGAATACCAAACCAAAAGGCGTCGGATAAGTAGAGAAATACACAATCTCCCCGCAGAGTTCACTACATACGGAACAAGAGGAAAAATAAGGTGCTTACCACTTGCAGCATGAGTCTGCTGCTGTCCACCCGAGACCTGGGGGCCTCAATGGGACACAAACCAGACGCAAAATAGGGCACACAAGAAGAAACACGGGAAAAACAACTTCATAAAAGTTTAACCTGAAGCAGAAACTACTTGAGTGGGGCACGCCATGGACTTCGAAAGTACATCCCAGAAACACGGATATTTATGCCGGGCGCTTCGTTGTCACCTCACCGTTGACTGAGGAAAAAAACATTCCATTAGTGAAACTAGTTCATTCCAGTCTGTTCACAATGTGCAAACGAGGAAAAATCTTACTACGTATAGTTTGGCCTTCTGCTTACTTTATTCCGAGGGGCGATGTAATTATAATTGAATGTGACCCATTTTGCTGAAGGGGGAAACTTTTCAAATTGATTTTTTGATGCCTTGTTGATAAAGCTAACCTTCGCAGAAAAAAATCTCTATCAACTTGATGGCAGTCAGTGGACAAAGGTGCACGGCTTGCCTCAGGGAGAGCCGCCATGATAAACTTATTTCATTTTTTTCCCTTTGCCTTTAGTGGAAAACAACTTCATAAGGCGGCTGTTTTGCACTCTTCACCTCCCCCCCATACAACACCGACGAAGCCGACTTTGCTGAACGATGCGGGAACTCAGTGGATAGCAGAGGCAAACCCCAGCGCTACGTCTGGTCGCTCATGTCATCCAACTTTGCAAAGATGTACCCAACGAGGATGTATTTGTTGATCCTGTTTGCCTATTTCTTATTCAATAAGAAAACTATTTCAAGCACTTTTGTCGCCACTCAACCTGTACTTGAGTCAGCCAGTGCAGTGCAGCTGCAACACCGAACCCATCTTTCGTCGCAAACCGGAAGTTCTCCGAATTGTCGGGACAGTCGGGTGTTAGCTGAGCTGATCCAGCGCCAGCGGTACGAAGTATACATCGAGGAGAAGCCTTTCATAAATCTTGAACTTCTACGCTGGGATGCTGCGCGCGTCTTTCGTCCCCCCGCAGCATTCGCTACGGTGCTGTTGCACTATTGCGGATTATTCAATTTCCATATTCATGGGAAATGAAAAGTGTCACAAGTTAGAAAACTTATTCACTCTGGTTTCCCAGGAGAAGGGATGATTAAATTGCATTATGCTCTTTGATTGAGATGTTTACTAGAGTTTTTTTCTGAATGAATTTTTGTATATTCTTTTCAAACATTGCATTATAGTAGTTCCGCACGGGATTTTTTGAATAAAATAGTTTTTAGAGAACACAGAAACATATTAGCATTAGCATTGAACATTTCGCACAAATTCGTAGGTGGTACAAGCCAAGACTATTGTATGAGAGTAGCATTACTTTCATCAGTTACCACAAATATTGATCTGGGACTAATCACTATCTCTTACAAGAAGCAATGCACTCTCCAATAGTCGAAATATGTCCTGGCCACGTCCTTGCCAGGATTTATTCTTAAATTTTTAAGTTTTTAAATTTTTAAATTTTTAAATTTTTAAATTTTTAAATTTTTAAATTTTAATGTTTTTGAATTCTTATTTTTTTAATTTTTTTAATTTTTAGATTTCATAAATTTTAAAATTTTAAAATTTTAAAATTTTTGATTTCTTAAATTTTTAAATTTTTAAGTTTTTAAATTTTTAAATTTTTAAATTTTTAAATTTTTAAATTTTTAAATTTTTAAATTTTTAAATTTTTAAATTTTTAAATTTTTAAATTTTTAAATTTTTAAAAATTTTAATTTTTCAATTTTTAAATTCTTAAATTTTTAAATTTTAAAATTTTTGAAACTTTAGATTTTTAAATTCTTAAATTTTTAAACTTTTAAATTTTTAAAATTTCAAATTTTTAAATTTTTAAATTTTTGTATATTTAAATTTTTAAATATTTAAATTTTTAAATTTTTAAATTTTTAAATATTTAAATATTTAAATTTTTAAATTTTTAAATATTTAAATTTTTAAATTTCTAAATTTTTAAATTTTTAAATTTATAAACTTTTAAATATTTATTTTTTTTAATTTTTAAATTTTTAAATATTTAAATTTTTGAATTTTTAAATTTTTAAATTTTTGAATTTTTAAATTTTAAAATTTCTAAATTTTTAACTTTAAATTATTATTATTATTATTAAACTTCAAATTTTTATATTTTTAAATTCTTAATTTTTTTAAATTTTTAAATTCTGAAATTCTGAAATTTTTAAATTTTTAAATTTTTGAACCTTTAAATTTTTAAATTTTTAAAATTTTGAATTTTTGAGTTTTTGAATTTTTAAATTTTTAAATTTTTAAATTTTTAAAGTTTTAAATTTAATTTTTTTTTAATTTTAAAATTTTTTAATTTCCAAATTTTTAATCTTTTAAATTTTTAACTTTTTAAATTTTTAAATTTTTAAATTTTTAAATTTTTAAATTTTTAAATTTTTAAATTTTTAAATTTTTAAATTTTAAAGTTTTTTAACTCTTAAATTTTTTAAATTTCTCAATTTTTAAATTTTAAATGTTTAAATATCTAAATTTTAAATCTTTAAATTTTTAAATTTTAAAATTTTTAAATGTTTAAATTTTTAAATTTTTAAATCTTCTATTTTTTTTTATTTTTGAATCTATAAATTTTTAAACTAACAAATTTTTAATTTTTTTAATTTTCATTTGTGTATTGTGTATTTTTAAATTACTAAAATTCTATTTTTTTTTTTAATTTAATCTGCATTCAAAAGCAGACACAGAAGACCATTAACCACACGTAACCCCCATCGCAAATCTGTACGATCCATCCTATTTCACATGTTCTGATCCAACAAATGAATATTCACGGAGAGCAGGAATCCATATTCTAGAATTTCCATATGAGCCTTCCATTCAAAACTTTTCGAATTTCTCCAAATCTCGTTGTGGTGTACTAATTCCACCTTTTCGTATCCAAATGGCAAATTATTTACAAGTATTATCAAACTTTTCCAATTCCTGTACCTAGCTTAGTCCACTTTGCTGCTTTTCCTTTTTTGACCCGGTTGCAAAGTGAAAACTTTTCTACGGTTAATTTATTCACCTCCTCATCGAGTTTCTATGCCAGTTCCACCGTGCTCCGTTTTTATGCCTCCTTCCACCGAGTACCATTTTATGAAATCCGATCATGAACAAAATATCTACGAAAGGACAAAAACACGGAAACCGTAAGGCTGGTCTCCTCAATTATGTGGTCATAATTTGCACCACATCCTACCACTAGTCGTGTGGCATTGGACCGGGGAGAACCGAGATAGGTACTGGTGAATCATTGCTCTGCGTAATTTCATTAAAAGTTTCAAGGAATCATTATGTGATATTGTTACGTAATGACGTTCCGTTCACTACCGTTCCATGATGGTCTTACCGTGGACCTGGCCTGACGGTAAGCCAGGTGGAAAAGAAACCGATGAGAATCGGGGAAAGCAGGTGTAAGTGGCAATGTCTCACAAACCACCGCCGCAGGCAAGTGCCTCTATAGGTTGTGATTTTGTCACCTCTATCGAAGCTGCAGGAAAATGTTGCCTTCGACAAGAAGCCACGAAAACCAGAAAATTATCGATTGATTCACCTAAGAGGAGGAAACAATTTGATACTTGTAATTGTATTGGAAATTTTTGAAGCCAAAATCTGTTCGAGGTATTTATAAAGGTATTATAAATGAAATCGAACATTTTCCATCAGATGTTATTAACAACCAATCGTGTGGAAAATTTCACGTTTTCCGTAAATTATAATACTCACGTTTATTTATAAGAAAAATCGAACATTTTCCGCCCCACCTTTTGCCCTTCTGATTGCATCATCTTTGACGTATAGCAGCGACGACCACCCCACAAGCCAAGCGCAGTGATGACATCTTTGTCGTTTCATCATTATGAGAAAAAAGTTCAATCATTTCAGGGCACTCTTGTCGGTAGGAACCTACCAGCAGCAGCAGAGCAGAGCCAACAATGTCCCGCGTGACGACCTGAGAAGTGATAAAAAGCTGTCTCAAAGAATTCCCAAAGGAACGAGACGCTACGAGGGACGTGCAACGGCGGGAACACCGTGCCGAAGGAGGGCTTTCTTGCAAACTGCAAAAATCAAACAGATTGCAGGGTTTCATCCGGCTTTGCACCAAACGATACGAGCCGCTTGACGCTCTTGGCGGTTCTGAAGGAAGGCGTCGATGATGACGAAGACGTTGTTGCAGTGTGGCGATGTCCTGGCTGCTGGGGGCTGGGCGATGGTGCATTATGGAATCATTATTTGTATTATTATATTGCTTCAGGCGGAGTTATGCTTTTTATCATAATGATTCACTTTGTAAAGTCTGGATGATGATGTGCTGAGGAGACTTGGAAATATGAAAAGGCATTTCCTTGAGATTGGAGTTTGATCGAGGAGGAAATTGTTGGTTGGCGATTGAAAAACTAGTTTATAACTTGTGCTTTTTCGTTTATTTTCAAAGAGAGAACAAGTGATATCAACCTATTTTATTTGGTAAAATGGGAAAGGTTCGTTTTTTTTTCTTGTTGTTGTTGGCATTACATTCCCTACTGGGACATTGCCGCCTCGCAGCTTAGTGTCCATTAAGCTCTTCCACAGTTATCAACAATTTCTAACCCAATTTCCTGAACCAGAACGCTAATCGAATCCAGCCACCTTCAGCATGTCTATCCTTAGCCCCAGGGTAACGCCGAAACGCCAAAACCGCACAACGAAATCAGATCTCCACAAACCTATCTACTCAGCCGGCACCAGTAGCAGAGGACGTTTCTCCTATTCTCGTAGAGATGAGAGCCATGCGCCCCGAGCTAAAGTTTTGCCGGCTCGAAGTCCAAACATTGAGGATCTCCTAAAACAACGGGTCAGCATAGTCGCCTCTTCCCAGAATTGCGATACTATCCAATCTGACGTCACTTCAACCGCTGCTCTTGGATGGTATTCTCTTTCTAGCTGCTCACCATCTGTCGCAAGCACTCGTCCTGATCAAGATGTTTTTACTCTCCTCACCGGAATCTGTTTCCCAATCGGAGCCTTTGGACCGCTTTCGGCGTTCCCACGTGTTAAAATGGAAAGTTGCACCTATCCTCTACGGAACCAACCACTACCAATTCCAGGTCACTGTCACGTTATGAACTTATACATAAATTAAAAAATCAAAAAGTTAAAAGTTTAGAAAAATTCCAGGTCACTGGGAAAGCCTCTCTCCTCGCTGTCACTGAAAGGCCTCGAAGGCAGTATGTTGCCACTGAATAGGAATCATTCAATGACAATACTCAATGCGCGTTAGAAAAAATCATCTTGCTAACGCTCTACGGTTTCTCAAAGGTCACCACTGGTTCTTCTATCCCTCAAATCAGTACTTGACCTGGAAGAAGAACTTTTCGCTTGTGGTTGGATGAGCTGCAACAAGCCGTCAAAGCCAGATAGAAGACTCTCTGAACGCTCATGAGGGTTCCCACTGGGTACCCGAATAATATAAGTGCATTGAAGGGTTACGAGCAAAAACACTATGAATGTCGTGCGGTCATCCAAGACATTAAAATGAAAACAATGAGAGAATTCGCTGGACAACGCTAACCAGGCGCAATCTCCTTCAGGACTATGGGGGAAAGTCTACGCGCTAAGTGGCAAGTGCAGATCTTGCTTCTTCCATATTTATTCGGCCTGTGCGAAGCTGATGGAAGGCATTCATCAACACGTTCGGCTTTCATCAACACTCCTCGTCTTCCCGGATGACCAGCCCGACTGGCATCATACTCGCTATCACGCAGGATGCGTCATGCGATACCGTGCGGTAGGCCGATATCACCCTGAGACACATTAAGCGGTAGGTGCTCTCCAGTTTCTGCAGGTAACTGGTTACCCCCAGTGCTTTTGCCCAGGACGGGCCGCCGTACCTAAGGATAGATGCAGCAACGCTTGCCAGTAGCATACGTCTACTGGCGCACACCTTGGAGCTGTTGAACATCATCCTCGATAATGCCGCCACAGCAGTCGAAGCCTTCTTGCACGCATATTCGACATGGCTACCGAAGGTAAGCTTGTCGTCTATGACTACCCCAAGAATCTTCATACTCCGCTTTGAAGTGATCGCGATGTCTCCCACGTGAACAACTGCATGTTGTGCCGACTTACGGTTACTGACGATAACCACCTCCGTCTTATGTTGAGCGAGCTCAAGGCCTCTCGCATTCATCCAGTCCGCCACAGTGCTGATCGCGTGTTCTGCGGTTAGTTCTACTTCGGGGATCGACTCCCCGTAGATCTCGAGGGTTACATCGTCAGCAAAGCCGACGGTCTTCACACCAGGAGGGAGCTTTAGCTTCAGAACCCCGTCATACATCAGGTTCCATAGTACCGGGCCCAGGATTGACCCTTGCGGGACTCCTGCGGTAATAGGAACACTTTTCTGACCGGCATCGGTCTCCTATAGCAGCACACGGTTCTGGAAGTAGCTTTCCAAGATCCGGTACAGTCCCACCGGCGAGCTAAGTCGGTGTAACTAGAGCGCGATGGCATCCCAGCTTGCGCTATTGAATGCGTTCTTCACGTACAGTGTCACCAACGCACAGTATCGAATTCCTCGCCTTTTCCGTTGGATCGCTACCTCTGCAGTCTTTAGCACTGAGTTGATAGCGTCCACCGTGGACTTACCCTTCCGAAAACCAAACTGGCTACTCGTACCCTCTGCGTACGGGGTGAGCCTGTTGAGGATGATCCTCTCGAGCAGTTTACCCGTCGTGTTGATCAGGCAATGGGTCGCCCGAAGGCTTCCCGGCCTCCAACTTCTGCCTTTTCCAACTCTGACAGAGACGACAATCATCCAGGCATCTCTGCATAGCTAGCCTGAACGTGTTCGGGTTCACTATGATCGCTGCCTTCAGTACTCTGTTTGGAACTCCATCAGGCCCTGGAGCTTTGTTCATCGCAAGGGTATTAGCCACTGCGAGTAACTCTTCGTTCGTCACTCGAGCCACCATTTCGGCCACACTCCCAGCGCCTTGCAGCGCAAAAGGAGGCCAGGGACTTGTGGCTCGGGACGGGAAGAGTACTTCGATAACCCTCGCCAACCGGTCCGGAGACCATTCGGGGGGTGAAGAGCCCCCTTTGGTCTTGGCCATCATGATCCTATAGGCGTCACCCCACGGATTCGCGTTGGCACCCTCGCACAGGTTATCGAAGAACGCTCTCTTGCTGCTCTTAATGGCCTTGTTAAGGGCCAGTCTCGCAGCTCGAAACACTTCCCGGCGGATCGCTCTTTCCTCCTCGGTGCGGGCTCGTTGTGGGCTCGTTGCGTCCTACGTCTAGCCTTGAGGCAGGCTGATCGTAGGGCTGCAATTTCGGCACTCCACCAGTATACCAGGCGTCTGCCATTTCTTGGCAGGGCTTTCATCGGCATAGTAGCGTCGCACGTGCGTGGTAGGACAGCTACCAGCGCATCCCCACTTAGACTGTCAGTGTTGGCCTCCAGTCCCAGGGCCGCGGTGAAAACTTCGCTGTCGAAGTGATTGGACTTCAACCCACGGACCTGACAGGGATTACCCAGCCCCGGATGGTGCACACCATAGTTGATCTTGAAGCGAATTGCTAGGTGATCACTATGGGTGTAGCTCTCGTCTACGCTCCAGTCCAGGTCAGAGACCAGACCGGGGCTGTCAAACGTTACATCTATCCATGACTCGGCCCCATTCCTACGGAATATGCTACTGGCTCCGTCATTGACAAGCACTGCGTCGAGTTTTGCAAGTGCCTCGAGTAACGCTTGTCCCCTCTGATTGGTGCAGCGGCTGCCCCATTCCACTGCCCAAGCATTAAAATCTCCCGCTATAACGAACGGGATGCGACCTACTAGGTCGGACGATAGCCTGACGATCATCTGGTTGAATTGTTCTATTGGCCACCTTGGTGGGGCGTAGCAGCTAAAATAGAACACACCATTGATCTTGGCTATCGCGACACCCTCCGCGGAGGAGTGTATAACCTCTTGAACCGGGTACCTTCCCGTTGTGCAGATTCCCGCCGACCTAGACCCGTCCGCCACCCAGTTGCCATTGTCGGCAGGGACGTTGTACGGGTCGGACAGGAGGGCGACATCGGTCCTCGACTCCGAGACTGACTGCCACAGCAGTGGCTGGGCAGGTGCACAATGGTTCAGGTTCAGCTGTGTTACTTGCATGGCTTTTTCCGATCGGCTTCTCCGAAAGGACACATAGCATGGTTCCGGGCCTGCTTCTTACTGACGCAGATGAGGCACCTAGGTGCCTTGACGCATTCCTGCGCCTTGTGTCCCTCCTCGCCACAGCGACGGCACATCTTGCTTCGGTCTGGGCCCTTGCAGTCATAAGACTTGTGTCCGGACTCAAGGCACCGGTAGCACCTGTCCACTGAAGGTAGCTGGAGCACGCTTACTGGGCATACTGACCAGCCGATCTTCAGCTTCCCTTTCTCAGTGACCTTTTTGGCGTCAGCCACCGGTAGTCTGAGATAGGCTACCTGCGTACCAAAGAATCCCCCTCTTAGACGTACAGAGGACCAGTCAACCTCTGTGCCTTACTGCTCTTTGACGGCAGAGACGACGTCTTCCGCGGTCGTGACCTCGCCCAGTTGCTTACACGCAACGCTGACGCTGCGCATATCCTCGCCCAGGGCCGATAGGCTATCGGCCGCTCGCAGCGATTTGAGGACATCGGCTTATTTGTCCTTGTCGGTTTTCACCAGCAAGGCCTCGCCTCTGTCTCTCACCTTCTTCGCAGGTCGAGGGGTGTTCGACTCCCGCATCCCACTGACCAGCTGCCAAGGATTTGCATCCTATACGGTGGATACCAATGGCTGGCTGGGGCCAGCTTGTGGCTCAGCAACTTGTGCCTGTCTAGTGCCTTTCACCTTCTTTGGCACATGCCCTTCAGGCTCCGGTGCACCATCCAGGCGACGTTTTGCCTCAATGGTAGCGCGTTTGGGTCGCTTCGAGCTTGGCGTTTTCTTACCCTCATTGGCCGTAAAGGCAGTCGCCTCTTTCGCCGCAGTAACACCGCTAGGGGAGGAGAGTGCCTTGGTCTGGATACCTTTGGCTACCTTCTCTGCTGCCACTACACGCCAGATATAAGCGTCCTGTTCTTGTCTTGCGACTCGAACAGCTTGCCGAAGCACCAACAGGCTCTGCTTAAGCTCCTTGTTGGTGTTCTGCTTGCCGCTGATGAACTCGATGATCTCATCGAGTTTCTCGGCCACCACCCTGGTAGTGGCTCATCAAGCGTGCAAGCAGGGCTACTCCCCACCACCACTGGAGACTCTTCGCAGCAACCATCACTCCACTGTCCCCCTCTTTAATAGGGGACCCCCTTGCGGCTGCCGCTGAATCCTACTGGAGTAGTCGCCTTTAGTGATCCCATGGTTATCTATGCCTGCCTTGCGGCAAGCAGGAAGGCCATGCGAGGGTTGACACTTGCGTGTTCAGAGCCAGATCAGCGCAAGTCAGGAAAGGGCATCTGAGCCTACTCCACCCAGTAGGCAAAACTGGATGGCAGGATTGGACAGCGTGCTACAAGGCCCGCCACGGGTTTATGGGACGGTAGACAGCCTAGCCATTAGCCCACTCGCCGTTTCGAGTCGGTGCCACCCGGTCCTACTAAGAGAGTATGATGTTAGACTGCCAGCCCTCGCTTCACAATATTACAATATACCATACACATAGCCATGACGTGCCTGCCAGAACCATAATTGAGACCTTACTGGTGTCAGCCTCAATGCGCTACCGCGCTCCCTCGTTTGTAGTTCATTTAGCCGCCTAGCCCTTCAACTACCGTTGATACGCTAACGTTTCCAGTGAGCACCGCGCGGAGGCGAACTACGCTGCCCGCCTGACAATAGGTCTAGGGGGTGAGAATGGGTCATCGCTCTCACCGACAGTCTGGAGGTTGGATAGCAAAATCGTTCGAAAAGGTCTCTTATAATTTATTTTTCTTGCCCTGAGAGCCGTTCAATCCATTGCTCAGTACAAAATTTATGAGTAGTTGAAACAGTATCCCATTCTCACCCCCATTTGACCCATTGTAACCCCGACGACGGTATAGTTGCCCTCATCTGATTCTTAAAAGATGGAGGGCTGTGCCACGAGATCTAGAAGTCATCCTGGGCCTTCCGGGCACCGCAACCCAGGTGTAAGACCCATCGACGAAGGTTTGCGGGCCTCCCTGATTTTTCAGGGTTGTAAGTTTCCACTCCCCAGTGACCAGGCTATCAGAGCACCTTTACTCTCTTCTTTATCTACAGAGTCCTTACGCGCAACGTTCTGTGTTATTTAATGAGCGATCTGAAAAATGTATCTACCCATAATTTAATCAGTGCTGCAGAAACCCTCTGCTCTAAAGAGTTCATGAAAACCCTCTGGTCTAAAATCTTTCCCTTTTCTTAGTCGTTAGGATGACAGTGGATGACAATTCTTCCTACCGTACCTGATGTTTTTTCGTCCAACTTCCAATACTTTTAATATCGTCCAGTTTTTATCAACCAACACATTTTTAAAGTTTAATTCAGTGTGCTTAAGTTTAGGTTGGTTTTTAATTTTATTGTATTTTGTCCATGCACGTCCCTTGGTTAAACGCGAGGGATGCTAGTACCAGCACCTCCCTCAGCCAGTGGCTTCCTAGCACTGGCATCATCACTGACTAATGAAGAACTGGAGCTGTTTCAAAATGTTTCCAAAATGTTTCTGAATGTTCACAAATAAAAGAATTAAAAAATCTTGTTTCTTGGCTCTTGATTCTTGATTCTTAGTTCTGATTTTTTTTTGTTCTGAGCCCGTAAGTAAAATGAAACACATTTCCATTTTACTGTATTCGTATTCGTGAAAATGTATCTAAAGTGAAAATGTGTTTGTTACGAGAAATAAAAATGCCATACTTTTTCCAACGAAAAATCCAACCAAAAACATGAATTGCTAAAAAATTGCTAATTCTCATTCCACGCAATAACCATATTTCATTCTGCCTTTGAAAATTCGGCTTCATAATGAAACTTTGCAAGATGAAGGGAACCCCTTCTAAGAATACGCAGACTACAGAATGTTCACAGCTTTCCCCTCCGCATCCAAGATCAATAATTGACCCATAACGCTATTAATCCCAACCCATTTAGGTCCATCAATTAAAATTCCTACCATGAACCGCCCGGCCGCCGGCCAATATTAGCAACCCTAAAAAGTAGCACAAATTATTGCGGTCCCTTTGGGACCGGCGACGACCCATATGCTGCTCATTATGCATATAGAGCGGTCAATGATAATCATAAATTTCCTCCCGTTCGTGGAAAGTGAGCCTCAAATATTTAACTCGCAGTTTAGATATATTCACCCTCTGCCAGAAGCTATCTAAACGGCTGATCGTTAAGTTACTTCATCACAATCATGCGTGCTTGAACATCCGCACAGCATCATTGCTCAACAGTTTTATGCCCAAACAACCGACCAGTCAGTAGTGGGAGAAATATCCCTTCTCTAATTGATGGTATCTTTATTTACAGCCTTGTTTCATTTATTATCGTTTTTAACCGACCCTGGCGAGTGCGACTAGTTTGCAATCCTTTTTCCCCGGAGGCGTGTATCCATCTTCTTTAACCTGCCCTGCCACAACAGAGTCAGAACGCTCGGAATGGTTGGGCAGAAATTCTTTGCACTGTGGTAAATTGAATCCACACACCAGTCTTTCCTCCGGCTGGAGCTTATCGCCGGATTGTGTGAAGTTTTCCGAGAGGAATCTGGTGTTTCGTTTCCCAGAAGGAGGATTAGCGGTGGCAGCCCGGTATCAGAAGCGATGGCATTGTTGCTTGTTTCGAGATTTTCCTCAGATGCGTATGAAGGCGTCTGCAGGAAAAAGCCAATGGGCGATAAGAATTTATAATTCATTATTTTTAAAATTTTTTGGCAATCGTTTTGAATCTCAAAACAAACTACGTAGAGCTCTGATTTCAAATATTCTCATGCAATATTATCCCTGGCCACTCCTTGTACCGCCAATGTTTACCAAGAGATGATGGATAAAAGCTCTGGGTTTGAATTCCAGTCGGGCATCACTTCACGGGGGTCTGCTGTACAACACGGCAACAACAACGCCGAAAGCTACACACTCCGTACGGTCCGAGCATAGTTTTGATAAACATCTCCGCTCTAAATTATTCAAATTTATGGTTGCTTTTTTGCTCGTTGATTTTCCCCTACGATGAGGAGGACGACGACGCACGGGCCCGGTGCAACCGGAACTAACGTGTGTTGTTTCGACTGGAAAACAGGCATTGTTTTCGACAGCCAGCAGCGAGGCTACACCCATCAGCCCTGTGCACAGATTAAAGCATGAAATAGTAACATAACGTAGTTTTATCTTTTATTAACCATCTTAATGAATTTAAATTGCTACCAACCCCAGTGGACGATATGGTCGTGGGCGTTGGGGCAAGGCAGCGAGCGCACGCGACGCGACGGGTTCAGGAACTGCGGTGAAATTCTAGCAACGGCGACACCGTTAGAATGCGAGAAATTTCCTGCCAGCAAAAACGGTGATCCAACAACACTTTCACGGCATGCTTTACGGGTCATCCTCTGGAATGCGGTTTCCTTCTAAGCCGGGATGATTACCGTTTCCGACCGAAGGAGGAAACAAATGGGAGTATCCAATGTTTCGTTGAAGCTGTTACGTGAGTCGTTAAAGGTTTTCTTTTTAAGTAGCAATTTCCGGACAGACAGTCCGTAGGCAGTTAACGGGAAATGGATTCGTCAGACCAAACCGCACCGAGTTCTCAGTGGGGAGGTTGTAAACAAATTACATCATATTTGGAGAGGAGTGATTTCGTGAAACGTGATAAGCTCCTTGTATCCTTTTACATTATCTAATTGGCGGAAGTAAGGTGGAAATGAATCTCAAAAAAATTGTAACATCGTTTGTGGATGAGCCCTTGGTATCATTTTTTCGGTTAAACGAAATGGCGTTTTTATGCGTATTTTATGACAAAAGCTTCACCACTTCGAAGCTTTACTTTGGCAGGTAAAGGTGTTCCAGATCCGCAAAATGTATTTCAAGTAAGCAACAAGAATGCCCCAAAGCTATGAGGCAAGAGTTATTAGCTCTGTTGCGTTTTCATATATTCTCATCGTACAGCACATTCTAATGTAATAAGTAAAATATTTGTATGTTACTTTCTCGTTGCACAAGAAGGCGAGTTGCAACAAATACTAGTTGCTTCATCCTCTAATAAAACCCCTTAGCACCTAACTACTAGTAAGCTTGCAGAGTCTGGTTAAGAAAATAAAATCGTCAGCGAGGTAACCTACCAAAGAAATAATTGAAATGCAGATTACTTCAGGCATAATATACTTTGCTGTTACAATACCAAATGCATAACAAAGTATTATTCGTGTAGTATTAGAATATCTGACCATGTTACGGCCAAACTATTTTACATATTAGTTTTTGGCATTATGTTTTGCAATTTTACCTCTTATGCACACCAAGTTAATAGGTTATTGAGGTCGCCGCTCCTGCTCGGGAAAACTCGATTTACTGATATAAATTGCGCCAGCCGGATGATCAAAGTAGTGGAGCTTTGGAGCATTTGTGGATTTGTATCGCGTATGTTTTTACATGCAAGTTTGGGTAACAGCAATTATTCCCGGCAGACTATTACGCTTCGGCAACCCCTTTTTATGCCCCAAATTGCATCTTCAGTCCAATTTCAACTAGTTTCATCGTAAATTATCGAGTATGCACACACGATTACGGTGGAGTTTTGGCAAATGTTGTTTCTACCTTTGGTTTTCTTGTCTGTACTGAGATTACCATCCGTAACCCTAAAAAAACAAACACGTGTATGGGTAATAACTTGAATCTTCTCACAAAGTCTTGGATCTGAACGATCTCATTCTGCAAGAAGATCAACTCCATGAGCCAGCCTGGCGCGGCTCAAAACACGTTAACTCAGAATCCGCAAGCTAAAAAAGGTGGTGGTCTTGCGGAAAACAACCATCTACTCACAGAGCAGTTTTATGCGACATAGCAACTTACCTTCACAGATCGACAATGTGGGAGATAAGTGAGTTCTCCGTTGATAGACACTACCATGATTTCGACAATCTTCTGATTCAGGATGGACTGTTCTCCCAACTTCATACTGGGGCTTGATAAGCGATCCCAAGTAATATTTGGGTATTATTATGGTTGTATAAGACTCTTGTAGGGTAAACAATAGAATTCAAGACCGTTATAAAACCAAATATGTTACTTGGGATGCTTTCTCCCACAGACATGCCCACGCACTCTTTTACTGGCAGACATTAGGATGTGACATCTACTGGGGGAGGATCTCCAACCCAGCTGTTTTGGCCCGAATCCTGGCCCACAAAGAGGTATCACCAACAAGAATCAAAAGAATATCGTCGGCATAAACGAAAAGGGAGTAGGGGATGTCTCGGAATACCCCATCCAAGGCAATCAATAAGCGCGTGACAGTCAGGACAGATAGGACAGTAGGAGCCGGGAGAGAGTTTCCAATTAAGACTTCCGGTAAGCTCGGTCCAAAATGATGTTCCGGACGAAAGCTAGGATGTTACCGGTAAATCCCCATTCCAATATTTGTTTTAACATTAGTGGTGTCCAACTGCCATTAAATGCCTTCGAAGCCGCATGCTTTCCTTGTTATAGAAACTAGTCCTCTAGCCCGGACGAAAGGCATGATGCCGACAGCCAAGCTTCCAGCTACTTACCTAGTCTGCGGTTGACTAACCTCTCCACAACCTTACAGATACGCGAAGTCAAAGAAATCTGGATGGATCACGACTTCTCTGCCATCTCTCGAAAAAATCTAACGGTTAACTAGATCAAGAAAGCTTTCATTGACAGTGGGAGATGCTTCAACATTGGGTACTCGACTTCGACCGGCGCGACCCATTTCTGTTGTTGAAAATGGTTGGTTTATTGGGGTCTGGGTCATTTGGCATTACGTCATTTGGCATAAAGGCCATTTGGCATCATGGTCATTTGGCATAACGGACATTTGGAATAATTTCGAAATGTTCAGCGTAGATAAAGTAGGTCAAGGCTGTTTTCTGATAAATTTAGACTGATGGTAGACATTGTGCGGAAGAACGAAATAACAAAACGGCGGAGTTACTTCCGAGAGAGGGATCACATCCATCATTGACTTATTCCGGGCACATGCCTACTTTTAAAGTAGGGATTACATCCACCATTGCTTCAATCCAGGCATGCGCCTTAAGACCGGATCAAATCCACCATTTTGCCTTAATCCGGGCAAGCGCCTTACTTTAAAAACTTAAGCAACACACTTGTCGTAGACGAGTTAATGAAACCAATCAAGTCACTTATGAGTTATTGCAACCAAATCAATTTGCATTGTGCTTTTCGGGGAAGAGATCACATCTACCATTGATTTATTCCCGACGAGCGCCTACATTTAAAGAAGGAGTCACATCTGCCATTGCCATAATCCGGGCAGGGCCTACTTTTGAAGAAGGGATTACATCCACCATTGCTTCAATCCGGACAAGCACCTACTTTTAAAGAACAAATCAAATCCATTGCCATAATCCGTGCAAGCGCCTATTTTTAAAGAAGGGATCGCATCCACCATGGCCTTAACTAATGGATCACATCATCCATTGCCTAGGCCTACCTTTAAAGAAGGGATCGCATCCACCATGACCTTAATCTGGGCAAGCGCCTACTTTTAAAGAAGAGATCATATCCTCCATTGCCATAATTAAAGAAGGAATCACATCCACCATTATAATAATCCGGACAAGCGCCTACTTTTAAAGAAGGGATCACATCATCCATTGCCATAATCCATGCAAGCGCCTACCTTTAAAGAAGGGATCGCGTCCACCATGACCTTAATCCGGGCATGTGCCTTCTTTCAAAGAAGAATTCATATCTTTCATTGCTTCAATACGGCCACACGCCTACTTTTAAAGAGGGGATTACATCCACCACTGCTCTAATCTGGGCATGCGCCTACTTTTGCATTGCAAATGCATTTATTCCACTAGAGGATAATGTATTTTTAATATGATTATCGACGGGTGTTATATTTACTATTCCTGGGTGTTTCCCTCACCACTTAGTCACCATTTAGCGAATGCAAAGAAAAATTATGCCAAATGTCCGTTATGTCAAAAGACCCTAACTTTTGACGTTGGTTACAATTATGCCAAATGTCCGTTATGCCAAATGGTCTTTATGCCAAATGACCTTATGCCAAATGGCGTTATGCAAAATGACTTTATGCCAAATGGCCCGCTCCCGGTTTATTGGGCCCTAGTAGTTCCGGTAGATCCAAAAATTAAATTCGAGCGGTGACGTAGTTCCGAAAGGCAGCGAAATATTTACTTGCTGGAGCCTGCAACATAAAATATTCTATAGCTGTCAGGAGCTCTGAATGGGGCATCTAAGTTGGATGTCGGAAGGGTGAAAAATGGAATCTCCGAACAAGATAGAAAGGTTAGCAAACAGGTGGGAATTAGTACCCGGATTGTAGTGCCTGGGGTGACCAAAAAACCGGCCTGGAGGGTAAGTCTTACCACCATGCAATGGTAACACTAAAATACAACCTCATTGGGTAAATGACTTATTGACATTGATCCGTTTCTTCTAATCAGAGATAGCACTTTCTCATTAAACTTCAGGCAAGAAGATTCGAGTTTTCTGCCTTCTAACTTGTTTATGATGGATTTTACATTCGCGGGATGAATTTCAAATCACTTCACCTTTCAACTAGCTCCGTATCCGAAAATCTAATTTAAAAGGATTTCATTCGGAAGCTCAAATGGATTCCGTTCAGAGGTTCAAGCAGGTTCTGTTCGAAAACATATAAGGAATCCATCGAAATTCCAAAATGATTCCTTTCGGAAGTCCGAAAAGCCCAACTTTTCCAAAGCTGTTCCAAAGCCCAATTATTCTAAAAGGGATTCCTGAAGAAATCCGTTATTGTTTGCGCATGAAATTTTTTTTGGCTTCCGAACGGAGTCATTTGGTCTTTCGAACACAATCCTTCCGAGCTTTCAATCAGAGTTCTTTACGGCCTCTGAACAGAATTCTTTTGAGTTTCTGAATGGAATTATTTTGGGCTTTTGCACGAAATTCTTTTCCGAACGGAATCCTATTTGGGCTTTCGAACGGAATGCTTCTACGCTTTCGAATAAAATGCTCTCCGACTTCCGAGGGAAGCCTTTTGGGTTTCCGAATGGAATTCTTTTGGGATGTTGAACGGAATCCTCCTGGCATGCCCAAGAAGATTCCTTTCTGAAGACCAAAATAATTCTTTAGAAGGACTCCGATCGGCAGACCAAATAATTGTTCAGAAGCTCTAAATAATTCCATTCGGAACTCCAAGTAGGATATCAAGAAGCTTTTGTTCACAAGTCCATGAGAATTCTATTCGGAAGGCTAGAAAGACTCCATTTGGAAGCCCGAAAGAAGAATTCCTTTCGGAAGCCAAAAATCCTTTCGGAATCCCAAAATTATTCCACTAGGAAGCCCAAAAGGATTCCCAAGAAGATTCTGTCCAGAAACTCAAAAGAATTCTATTCGGAAGCCCAGAAGGATTCTGTTCGGAGACCCAAATGATTCCGTTCGAAAGTCTAAAAGGAAACCTAAGACTGTTTTCTTTTAAAAGACCAGAAAAATTCTATTCGGAAATTTAAAAGGATTTCACCCGAAACTCCGAAAGAATTCAGTTCGGAACTCCAAAAATATGTATTTTGTTTGGAAATCCAAAAGAAAGTTTAAAAGAAATTTTTTTTCTCAAAAGAATTCCAAACGGAATTCTTTTTGGCTTTTGAACGAAATTCTTTTGGGTTTCCGAACGGAATAATCCGGACTTTAGAAGAAAAAAATCCTTCTGTGCTGCCGAACGAAAGTCTTTTGGTCTTCCGAAAAAAATTCTTCTGAACTTGCGAACGATCCTAATGGAATCTTTTTGGGCCTCCGAACGGAATTCTTTTGAGCTTCCGAACAAAATCTTTCATTCCTTCGAACGGAACAATTTTGTGCTACTGAATGCAATCCTATTGAGTTTCTTTCCGACTTCCGAGCGGAGCCTTTTGGGCTTCCGAACAGAATTTGTTGAACGAACTTTTGGGCTTTCGAACGGAATCCTTCTATGCTTCCGAATACCACAAAGGATCGATTTGACATCCCAAAAGGGTTCCGTTCGGAAAACCAAAAGGCTCCGCTCGGAAGTCGAAAATAATTCCGTTCGAAAACCCAATAGGATTGCATTCGGTAGCTCAAAATTCTTCCGTTCGTAGCCATGAAAGATTTCGTACGGAAGCTCAAAAGAATTCCGTTCGGAGGCCCAAAAAACCCAAAAGAATTTCGTTCAATAGCCAAAAGGAATTCCGTTTGGAACCCTTTTTTGGACCTTCAAGCGTAGCCCTTTTATCCTGACGAATGAAATCCTGTTGGGCTTCCGCATAAAGTTCTATTAAGCTCTCTTTTGGATTTCCGAAAAAAATATTTTTGAACTTCCGAACGGAATTCTTTCGGGTGATGGAATCTTTTTAAGTTTCCGAATAGAATTTTTCTGGTCTTCCAAAAGAAAACAATCTTCCTTTTAGATTTTCAAAGGGAATCATTTGGGCTTCCGAACGAAAGATCAAAGGCATTCCGTTCAGAAGCCGAGAAGAATTCCGTTCGGAAGTCCGATAAATCCTTTCAGAAGCTCTCTTCGTTCGAAATTCCAGCCAAAGAAGATTCTTTTTAGATGCCGAAAGCAAATCTATGCATAAGGTGAGTTACGGCGGCGTCCAAAAATGGCAGGCACAATGGCCGTGCTATCCCTCACCTCGCGTTTTTGCTCGCACAAATGTGAATATTTAGGCGGTTAGCACATCTCCAAACCATTTTTTCGTGTGTGCTGCAAGTGAGCAAAGGTGAAAAACTACTTTCCGCTTTTACCTGTCGTTTACTTTTCGAGTTATGTGCCCTTTAAAGCGCTATGTCGATTTTTAATTGGACTCCAACGCGATTCACCATAAGAGTAAAAGGCTCGATTCGGGAATTCAAATTCCGTTCCGAAGTCAAAAGAGATTCCGTTTAAAAGCTTGAATAATCGTTTGGACGCCCAAAATAATCCGGTTCAGAGGCCCAATAGGATTCCTTTCGGAAGCATAAAAGTTCTTCGGTCATAAGCTTAAGAAAAGTCTGTTCTGAAGCCTAATATTTTTTAAAGGATTCCAAACGGAAAGTTTTGGGGCTTCCGAAAAAAAATCTTTTGGGTTTGCAAACATAGTTTTTCAACCTTCTGAACGAAACTTTTTGGGTTTCAGAATAGATTCCTTTTGCGATTTAGAACGGAATTCTTCTGACATTCGGAAACCCTAAACTAAATTTATAGTTAAGAAGCCCGAAAAATTTTTATTTGGAAGCCCAAAAGGATTCCGTTCGGAATACTTTTAAGGGAAATTAGGCCTCGGAATAGACTTATCTAGACTTCGTGAACGAAAAACTTGCATGCTTCAAAAAGGAATCATATTGGGCCTACGAACGATTGTTCAGGCTTTCGAATGGAATCCCTTTGAACTTCTGAACGGAATTCTTTTGAATTTCCGAACCGAGCCTTCTGGGAAGAACTATTCTGGGTCTCCGAACGGAATCATTTAGACTTTCGAACGAAATCCTGCTGGGCTCCCGAAAGGAATTGATTTGGGCTTCCGAACAAAATTCTTTTGGCTTCCGAACGGAATCTTTTTGGGTTGCAAAACATAGTTCTTTTTGCTTTCAAACTGAATTATTTTGGGCTTCCGAACGATACTATTTTGAGCTTTTGTAGACCATTATTTCATCTGCTCGGATAATTTTAGTTCTATCGAGGCGCTCCGGTCGATGAAACCTGTTAAAAACGCAACTTACTTTCCTACTATCATAATAGAGCAGATGCGTGTTTTGGTCGAAAGATCATTCAAGATTACCTTTGTCTGGGTCCCATCCCACTACTCAATCTACGGCAATGAGAATGCGGACAAAGATGTGCGCACAGGAAGGTGAGGTTTATGATAGGCAATTCTCGAACCACGCGTTTCCCATTAGTCCGTCAGAGTACTCTTCAGAGTTGGCAAAGGAATTGGACACACAATGAACTTCTTCTTATTGGCACTAAACTCCCCACTGGGACATTGCCGCCTTGCAGCTAAGTGTTCTCTAAGCACTTCCTCGGTTGTTAGCTGCAATGTTTCTAAGTCAAGTTTACCATTTTTACATTCGTTTATCATGAGGCTAACACAATCATATTTTTATGCCCAGGGAAATTTCCAACCCAAATCTTTAAAAAAAAAAGTGTATATATCACAAAGAACTATGGCTCCGTAAAGTGTTATACACGCCTGAGCCTACCAAATAAACAAACTTAAAAAACAGTTTATATGATCTTATTTATACTTTCTATCATCTAGGCTTGAGAATTTTAAAAGAGGAACACAAAAAAGAGTATGAAACGCGATAGCTTTATGCAATAAAACTGCGTTGAATATTGTATTTATGTATCTATGAAAATGTTTCTAAACGCTTGCTGTGCTATACATTTTTATTGACAAAGTTGAATAACATCGGTCGAGGTACAACAACAATTTCCAAGTGAAATTGAGAAGAAACAAATATGTAATCAGACAAGTCAACAACGACTTCCAATACTCTGCCCATCTGCACACAGGAATGATCCCGGGCACATAAACGGAAAAGTTAGTGAATAATTTAAATTGATATGAATCCTCTGGGCCGGCAAAGAGTGCGACATGAGAAGACAACCCGGACATGTAAGATGTCCCGTTTTGGTCCCATTCGAACACATACCACATCATCGCATCCATCGTAAGTCGTCGACGACAACGACGTTCGTAGCCGGAAAATGGATCCTCTGAAAACGGTTGAGCGCGCGAGCTGGGACGAAGGCTGCATTCAAATGACCCATTTAGGAATTGAAATTTATAATGCTGGCTGGGGCATTCGTATTCGTGTTGTTTTCTCCGCCGGCTTTTATGGTTATTGCTGAGCCAGTCTCGGCTGTGCGGCTGTGTGGTGGCAATGGCGAATAAACTTTGGGAAAGCATTTCTCGGTCTTTAGCTGCTGGGGGGCTTGTTCTAACGCTGGCCACCTGCCCCTCCCCCAGAAGCGCAAATATGAGCGAAACACCATAAATGAAGAAGTTGTTAACATATGTTCGACACCTTAACGGTCCTACACGAGGAAAATCGTTTCCGACAATTTGTGGATGGGATGTTTGACAATTGGAAAATATTAAACTTTTTTGTTTTATTGTGTAACCAAGCGTTTCGAAAAATTACATTTGTGGGCTGGCATTTTTTAGCTTCAATGGTCGAATGAATCTTAAATATATCTCGATCTATCTTCTATCTATCTATGTATACACCTATCTATGTATATATGTATATTCGCATCACATCTTCTGACCACTTGACCAATTTAAAATTTGGAACACATTCACTATCTTCAGAGGAAGCTAACATAGGGGGTGGGAGGGTCATTGAAGTATGGAAAAGGGTGTGGGAGGAGGGGAACTCTTAAGAAAACGAGAAAATCAGGGTAACTTTTATCCCACATGTCCGATTTCAACCAGATTTGAAACACATAGTCTCTATCCCCAAGGGAAGCTAACAAATAGGTTTAGAGAGTCATTATGTAAAGAGGGATGATAGGAGGGGCGGGGGGTATTGTTTAGTTAACGATCTTTTGTAACTTTTGGCCGCTCAACCGATTTCCATTAAATTTGGAACAATTATTCTTTATCATGAGACGATTATATAATAGATGGGAGGGTTAAAGGAGAAAGGAGGGTGGGACATGTAAATGACACGAACGTTTTTACATAACTGTTAAACGCAATATTTAAACCAAATGTGGGACACGTACTGGTGGTGATGGTGGTAGATGGTTACGATTGTACGACAATTCCCCGAAAACCAATTCCCCGAATGCAATTTCCCCGAATGTAACAAATCCCCGAATGTAACATATCCCCGAATGGAACAATTCCCCGAAAACGTAGTACCTCTTACAAACTCATCTTCGCAATCGACTGTATGCGTCCGAAAAAAAGCAGCGTTTAAAGATACGTTTAAGACACACTTAACCAGCGCAATATCCTTTGGTGAAGATGGGCGTGGCCAGGAGAAGTAATCCTCGCTTTCGTGATTTTTATCCTAGATTAAAATCAAGGATCACACCTTTCTTGATCACTGATAGCAATTTTAATAAGGATTTCAAAAGAAAAACATGACACTAGTGTCCAATCTACAAATTACACCGTAACTGTGCTACGTTTATCAGCTCAATATCCTTTCGTAGTAATAGATGTTCTTGATCCTCTAAGATGTGTTTTAAAATTATAAAACCCAGATTAATCCACCTAGCGGCGATGGTGCCTTCCTCGTTTCTTTCGAGTGAGAAATTTCTACGCAATTTTTGGTATGAAAAAAAAAAGTATTTTGGCCATAACTTCTGATCCAGTAGTCCGATCCGGCCAATTATCAATAGGAAATAATGGTACAGGATTTTGCGTCGAATGCAACCAAATCGGTTAAGGATAAGTGCCAAAAAATGAGTGAGAAATTTTCATGTAAAAAAATGTATTTTGGCCATAACTCCGATGCGCCCAATTTTCAATAGGAAACAATGGGACAAGATTCTGCGTCGTCGAATGCAACTTATTGCGAGCAAATCGTTTATGGATAAGTACCTCAAGCATGAGTGAGATTTATTTCTCCACAGACACACACACACAGACATCACCTCAATTCGTCGACCTGAGTCGATCTGTATATAACACTATGTCTCCGGCCCTCCTATAAAAAGTTCATTTTTGGAGCGATCATATAGCCTTTACCGTATACTTAGTATACGAGAAAGGCAAAATATCAGGGTAGAATGATTTCAAGGTGCTTTTTGATCTATAATAGTCGAACAACGGCTGTGTTTTTTAAAAAGCAGAATCGCAAACGGCAATTCCGATTGAAAGCGTTTTTGGTAAATATTTTTTTTATCTTCGAAATTAAACTACTGTCCTGTAAATACCTTCTTAAGAAGTTTGAAGCAATGGTTGATGTGAATCCTTTTAAACAAAAATATTGCGTTTGCCCGGACTAATGCAATGGTAAATGCGTCGCTTCTTTAGGGAGTGTGTGTAATCCATTCTTCAAAAGAAATCATTTCCACGGAGTAAGGCAATGGTAGATGTGGTCCCTTCTTCAGAAATAGGCGTTAGCTCGAAATAATGCAAATATGAATGAATTGAGAATGATAATAAGGATTAATGTGCTCTTTTATTTTGATGCCAATTTGGCCTGAATGAGGAAAAAATATATAAGCAATATGTATTGAATGTATAATATTTTATCGAGAAACATTTTGCCGAATTAATTTTCACAGAATAGCATTAGGCTTTTTTTCAGATTGTTCTAAAAATTGGCTTTTTTTGGATAAGTGTAGCATAGCAAGTATCATATCCTTGAAACATTTCTCCGACTATGACATTTCCCCGAGTATGACATTTTCCCGAATATGACATTTCTCCGAATATAACATTTCCCCGAATATGACAATTCCCCGAATATGCCATTTCCCTGAATATGAGATTTCCCCGAATATGACATTTCCCAGAATATGACATTTCCCAGAATATGACATA
This sequence comes from Armigeres subalbatus, assembly GCF_024139115.2. Lineage (NCBI taxonomy): Eukaryota > Metazoa > Arthropoda > Insecta > Diptera > Culicidae > Armigeres > Armigeres subalbatus. Next base: position 241,830,108 of record NC_085141.1, read on the forward strand.
TCCCATAATATGACATTTCTCCGAATATGACATGTCTCCGAATATGACATTTTCACAAATATGAAATTTTCACGAATATGACATTTTCACAAATATGACATTTCTCTGAGTATGTTATTTCCCCGAATATGACAATTCTCCGAATGTGACATTACCCCTAATATGACATTTCCCCGAATATGACATGTCTCCGAATATGACATTTTCACGAATATGACATTTTCACAAATATGACATTTTCCCCGAATATTAGATTTCCCCGAATATGACATGTCTCCGAATATGACATTTCCCAGAATATGACATTTCCCCGAATATGACATTTTCCCGGAAATGACATTTCCCCGAATATGACATTTCCCCGATTATGACATTTCCCAGAATATGACATTTCCCAGAATATGACATTTCCCAGAATATGACATTTCCCCGAATATGAGATTTCCCCGAATATGACATTTCCCCGAATATGACATTTCCCAGAATATGACATTTCCCCGAATATGAGATTTCCCCGAATATGACATTTCCCAGAATATGACATTTCCCCGAATATGACATTGCGCTGAGTATGGTATTTCCCCGAATATGACAATTCCCCGAATATGACATTACCTCTAATATGACATTTCCCCGAATATGACATGTCTCCGAATATGACATTTTCATTTTCTGGTATTGATAATGTTAATGCTAAAATTATACAAGATTGCTTTCATGTCATCGGACACAACCTGCTGGACCTGATAAATAAATCATTGCAAACTGGGCACGTGCCGCAAGTTTGGAAGGAATCGTTAGTGATTCCAATTCAAAAAGTTGCTGGAACGATTAAAGCCGAAGAGTTTCGTCCCATCAACATGTTGCACACAGTAGAGAAAATTTTAGAACTTGTTGTGAAAGGCCAGCTACTTATGTATTTAAATAGTAATAGCTTGTTAATATCGGAACAATCGGGATACAGAGAAGGCCATTCCTGTGAAACTGCATTGAACTTGGTATTATCTAAATGGAAAGAAAGCATAGAGCGTAAAGATACGATTGTTGCTGTGTTCTTGGATCTGAAACGCGCTTTTTGAGACAATTTCTAGGCCCTTATTGTTGAAAACTATAGAGCGCTTTGGAATTTCGGGTTCTGCATACAATTGGTTTAAAAGCTATTTGTCTGACAGAACTCAACGGACTGCTTTAATGATTCTGTATCTAATCCCGTGGAGAACACCCTCGAGTGCCACAGGGAAGTGTATTGGGGCCCTTTTGTTTATTATGTATATAAATGACATGCGACGGGTTTTACGTTTTTGTGATATAAACTTATTCGCAGATGATACTGTGTTATTCATTGCAGCTAGAGACTTAGAAGATGCGATTGAACGCTTGAATGAAGACTTGCATTCTTTAAGTAGATGGTTGAAGTACAAACAGTTGAAATTGAATATTAGTAAAACAAAGTATATGATTATATCGCGAAATCGTTCAATAGATAATGTCTCAGTGAAAATTGATGACGAGACACTTGATCGCGTACGGGAAATTAAATATCTTGGCGTGATTATTGATGATAAATTGAAATTTGACCAACATATTGACAATGTCATCAAGAAAATAGCCAAAAAGTATGGAATCCTCTGTCGACTGGAAAACGAATTAAATATTGCTAGTAAAATACAGTTGTACAAATCAATCATCTCTCCTCACTTGGACTTTTGTCCTTCCATTTTGTTTTTAGCAAATCAGACACAAATATCGAAATTGCAGCGTTTGCAGAATAAGATTATGCGTTTGATTTTGAGATGTAGCAGATTCACTTCCTCAACTTTTTTGTTGGATGCTTTGCAGTGGCTCTCGGTGAAGCAAATAATTGTGTATTTGACAATGGTGTTCATTTTTAAAGTAATTAACGGATTGCTGCCTCGATATTTGTGTGATCGAATTGAAAGAGGAAGTGACATTCATAGATATAACACTAGAAGCGCGGAAGATATAAGAACACCGTTCTTTTTGCATGGAGCTTCACAAAATTCTTTGTTTTTTAAAGGTATCAATTATTTCAATTCGATGCCTACACATATCAAACGTGCAACTACATTATCACAGTTTAAGAGACTTTGTGTTTCACACGTAAAAGCAGCCTTTAAGCAGCTACTTAGTTGACTTTTTATAATTCAATAATTTTGTATCTTGACGAAGTTTGACCTACGGATTGTTTGTTTGGACAATTGTATTTTTTTTATTTATTGAGGCACTGATAAACTACTTTGTTCGCCTCGATGATGATGATGGATTTTATATATATTGACGTAATTGTAATTTGACCTTTTTTTGTGTAAGTCTACAAAAGTTTGAGTCTCGCGCGCGCAAAGCAGATATGAATGATTTTTATTAAATTTATGTACAGACTTGCGCATTTTCAACTGTTTGAATGATTCTTCGGATTAGTAATGGGCTATCTGGTAGAGTTTTGTTGATACCGAAACTTTTGATATCGACGGAGCGGTAACACAAGTTTTAGTTTTGTTGACGACTTAGATTATTAATTTTATTGATGCTTATGAGTGACAAACGTTAAGTGGGCTTGTATAAACATGAAACGCGATTCTTGATGGAACTTTTGAAATCTGTGCGAGAGGTAGTTTTTCATTTTAGTATAAACTCGAAGTATCACTACCGATGCTTATGAGAATCTGTAGATGAAAACGATAGTTTTTTTAATTTACGTTTCTGCTGGATAGTAATGGAAAGTTATGTAATTCATATCTGTGATGGTAATCAGATCGTTTTTGTTTTTTGCAAATCTGATTAAATTGTTATATCAAATTCAATTAATTATCTTAAAGATAAATCGTCTAGCTCAAACCTTTGTAGGGGTATGTGGCGGGACCATCATCATCATCATCATCAGAAGAAAGATAAAAGAAGAAAAATAAAATAGAATAAACGATGGAGAAAGAATATGTGAAAAAATAAGAGAGAGGAAAGGAGGAAGAAAGTGAAAAGAGGGGAAGAAAGAAGAGACAAAAAATAGAAAAAGGAAGAAAGCATAATGAAGAAAGAAGAAAAAACGTGAAAAAGAAAAGAAGAAGGTGAAAGCAGGAAAAGCGAAGAGGAAAGTAGATAGGAGAAGAAAGAAAGCCCAGGAGATGCGTATTTCAACCTATTGAGAAACCAATCACAGTGCACTATGGTCCAGGATACAGATTTACGCGGAAAGATGCATTTTACGCCAAAACTATATTTTTCAGAAAAAACTGTTGTTCTACAAAATTGTTCAAAATAGTAAGGCCATCATTATGGTTCTACCAAAAAATAAGATGGCTCATCATATAAAAAAAATTAGAAAATATTTTTTTTTATTTCTCGGAATATTGACATGTTATGTTCTACAAAGTTGTAGCATAGCTTATTCCAACCAATTTAGCTAAAAAAACTTTTTCGGTAGCTCTTAAGTTGGCTGATTTAGAGCAATTTTACCTAATTGGATTAGGGTGTACCTCAAAAAAACAGTATTTTTTATCTACTTTTTTTGTTTCAGATTTCTCGAAAAAGTCGACTTCAGGTGACTTTTAGAGCTAAAAAAAATGCAACTTTTGATGGGTAAATATGCTCAATATCTTTTTCCGATCAAAAGTTATAATCTTTTTTCTGTCAAAATAACATTTTTTTTTCATAAGTTGTTATCTCCGGTTAGGGCAAACCAAAAAAATATATTTACACGGCATTTGGAAGAAAAATTAATATTCTTTATTATGTAAAAAAATTGGAGATATGTTATTTTTTTATCTCAAATTTTATCAATTTTATCAAAATCATGTTTTTTCAAATAAATTGATATAACTCGACAACGGAAGAAGATACAGACGATATTCTTATAGCAAAACACGCGTTTTGAAAAGCCCCAAAAGTCTTTAAAAGGTGACATCCGTGAAAAATAAAAAATGAAATGAGCAGATCATAAATATTGTTTTTTGAGGGACACCCTAATCCTGGTAAGTAAAATTACTCTAAACAAATGAGCTTAAGAGCTACATAAAAAGTTTATATAGCAAAATTGATTGGAAAAAGCTGCGCTACAACTTTGTAAAACATTTTATGACAATATTCCGCAAAAAAAAATAAAAATTACATTTTTATAAAATGGTCCACCCTATATGTAGGTAACTCTATAATGAAGGCCCAAGTATCCAGAACAACTTTGTAGAACAAATTTTGTTTCTTAAAAGTATGCTTCAGACCGAAAATGCATCTTTTCTCGTAAATCTTGCAATACGATGATAATGATAAAACTTATAAAAAGTGTTAAGGCTGTAAATTTTTGATTTTTCATTTCTCACGAATGTCTTCTTCTGAAGACTTTTGGGGCTTTTCAAAACGCGTGTTTTGCTATAAGAATATCGTCTGTATCTTCTTCCGTTGTCGAGTTATATTAATTTATTTGAAAAAACATGATTTTAGTAAAATTGATAAAACTTGAGATAAAAAAATAACATATCTCCAATTTTTTGACATAATAAAGAATATTAATTTTTCTTTCAAATGCCGTGTAAATATATTTTTTTGGTCTGCCCTAACCGGAGATATCAACTTATGAAGAAAATGTAATTTTAACAGAAAAACGACTATAACTTTTGATCGGAAAAAGATATTGAGCATATTTACCCATCAAAAGTTGCATTTTTTGAGCTCTAAAAGTCACCTGAAGACGACTTTTTCGAGAAATCTGAAACAAAAAAAGTAGATAAAAAATACTGTTTTCTTGAGGTACACCCTAACCCAATTAGGTAAAATTGCTCTAAATCAGCCAACTCAAGAGCTACGGTAAAAGCTTTTTTAGCTACATTTATTGGAACAATTTGCGTCACAACTTTGTAGAACTTTACATGTCAGCATTCCGAGAAATTAAACAAAAGATTTTATATTATTTTTATATGATGGGCCAACTTTTTTTCATAGCACCATAATGATGGTCTAACTATTCTGAAAAATTTTGTAGACCAACATTTTTTTCTAACAAAATATAGTTTTGGCGTAAAATGCATCTTTCCGCGTAAATCTGTATCCTGGACCATAGTGCAGTGTACACACCGAGCTGCATCTATGCATCGATTATCTTTCGCCAATCTTTCTGATGTGCATTTGGTGCTGCAATAAGAATTGAATTGCACAATTTACTTTTCAACTCCGAGCAGAGCCGGAGTACAAAATAATACAAACAAACAAATAAACAAAAAATGTAATGCACGAAATTATTTATGAGAAAACAAAAAATATCATCTCCCGCGGTATGAAAATCCATACATTTATGCACCTCAGTATATGAAAAAGTCTTTAGAAAATGGTGATCAAACGCAAATGAAACGTTTGTCGTTGATGCATGAGGCCTCTAGTTTTAAAGTGTTTTAAACATTTACACATTTTAAACATGATAAAATAATGTATTTAATCCACACCTCCAGAATCTAAATCCGCCCACCATGGACCGATTACGAATCGAAGGATAATAATCCGTACTGCTGTCTTTTAACTGAATATTTAAATTTTTAGCAGACTGATTAACTAAGCTACCAATGTCAAAAGTTCAATACGTACCTAGAGAAGCGATCCCTTCGATTTGTATTCCGCTTTTCTTACTTTGTGATTCACAATTTTGAATAAAAACACAGTTACTTTTGGTGCAATTATCTTATACACGCAAACAAATGACGCCAGAATCGCCGCATTTAGGGGTGGCGATTTGTTTTCGTTTTGTGATGTTTTAATTTCAAAGCCTACTTTTCATCTCAATGGTCGAATAGCTTACTGTCAACTATATGAGCAGGATAAGATAAATTATGTATAAATTAATTACCTTGAACCCCCTTTAATTTATTGATATCTCATGAGGTGGACGGATTTCGGTGCTGTATGGATTTCGATCCCCCACGGTAATAACGAGGTTTGTTTTGAAAAATTGAAATACACCCGATTCTGTTTTTACACGGCCGTGCAAAAAAAATCCTAAACAAAAATTTTGCAAAGTTGCTCCATTTTGCATGATTTGTCGAGAAATCATAAAACTGTTTTTACACGGATTTTCGAATTTTGAACTGAAATCTTTTTTTACACGGAACGCATCCCCCGTGTAAAAAAAGAATCGGGTGTACCTAAATGTTGAGTTTTATTTTCAAGAACCAGCGCAACGGAATCGAATGATCGGCCTAACCTAGTATCACCGTTTTTGATGGTACATATCTCAATGAACACTTGGTCAACACAACTTTTTTTCATATGTGACATCGCGGCATTGATGTTCACGTTGCTTCCGCTATAGTTTGTTTCTGTTTTTGTTAGAATTTGAGATTGAAGTTTGATCTGATTCTCCTTAAATAAGATCACTTTTATGCTTCCAAAATCGTGACATCAAACGATTGATTCGTTCATTGAAGGGACTAGTTTCTAGCCATATGTGGTTCTCAGGGTTCAACGAAATGGAATTGTGAGTACATGTGCACAAATGGTAGACGCACAGTTGACTGAAACTAGCTTGGAGCACACAACATTGATGGGTCATTTGATTCAATGGAACTTGCTCAATTTTACGGGCTATCGATATTCGCTACTTTAGATACATCGAACTCAGATCGGGAATACGACCACTCTTATGAGTGTCTAACCGATAGAGCCACAAGGAAGACGCAAACAGCATTACAGAGGAGCAAGAAGGAGCTAGTCAATGAGGCGACGCCAGATTTGATTTTTATTGTGACTGATTGAAATCAATTTATTATATTTACTTTTTTATTGCATTTATTACCATCGTCGCGTATAATCGCATTGCCTGAACTCAGCGTCACGACCGAACTGTGCAGCGTCAAATTAGGGGATTCAAGTGAGGCTCACTATCAGGCCACATCGTCAGCCGCTGCGCTGCGCCGATGTAGGGAGCAAGGATTGCGATTTTATGGATTTCCCTTGTTGGAATGGTCCTGCGATTCGATTGGATTGGATGCGGATCCGCTGCTGAAAGGAAGGAGGCCGTGATTGTGATGGAAATCCGTGCTCAATTCGGGGTAGGCACTTTTTTATTGTATTTTATTTATGCTTGTGGCGAAAACGAAATCACTGCACAATGGATATTGCAACCTTTTGTTGGCTGCCGAAGGAAGAGGGCGGGACACACAATAGTTGTGTGGTTGCGTATTATACAAATTGGATTATCCTGCTTCCCTTCACCGAGTGTAAATAAATGAATGGGGATAATTTGCTTGCTGGATGAAAATAAATATCTTATGAGCTGCGTATTGTCAACAGGGGTTATCCGACGAAGAATTGGAGATAATAAAATCGTAGGTATTCCATGATGTCCTTAAACGTCACAGTTTCTTTGCTTTAAATAAATTTCAGATTTTTGTGGGAACCAGATGAAAACAAATTTCATGTTCACGAATTTCGTGGTTTTCTGGAATTAGGAAGGCATATTCAGTTATAAAGGGAACTCATACTATAATTGGGACAAACATAGTTAGTCTTATTTCCTACAAATGCCATCAATCATATGAATTTTATCATTTGTCCAAATATAACAAAACTTCTTTTCTCTGCACTTTGATTCATATCACTTTCGAAAGCAGCTCCTCCTTCGAGCACGGTAGCTCTCCAACATTTGCATATAATTCTCATTTCCGCGTGCTCCTTTTAATTTTTATTAATCCCACTATGCAATTATGCTCGTTTTTTTGTGCGCCGCAACCCTCAACCGCGCTACGCCAGCACTCGCTGCCTTGAATGGACGCTTTTTAAACGGGACGGCCCCATGCGGCGAATGAAATTGAGAATATGCTGCATGATCCCTTCTCGACCGAAAGAAATTAAAATAAATTCAAGTCAAGCCGAGCTGATGGGTCGGTTGGTAGCGTCAGGGTGGACGGTACCTACGTGTCTGCATTGTGCGGAAGCTTTCTTTCAAATCCCGACACTTGTGAATCACGTACCCCTGCTGCTGCAACTCCCGTCCAAGCCCGGGGTAGGGGTTTGAAAATTTATGCTCTTCCCAGCCATCGCGCGACACTTGCCGTTCCCTAGATTCCCTGAAACGGTGCGGTGCATGATGTACGTGATTGTGTGTTCCAGGACAATCGTTGCTGCCGGGCTCAATAATGAAAATCCAAGTCGCAGGGCGGATTCGCTATCTCGCCAACTATCCCAACATCACATACACTACGCCACTTATTTAGATAATAATATTTAATAACAAGAAAGTAATCAAATAAATTTCCCCGAACCGCACGATCCCGAAAGTAAACTCCTTCCCTATTTTCCTATTTAACCGAGCGATACCGCGGCAAACATTCGAACCTGCTACGCCGCCACACCGCCGCTGCCGGAGGCGGATGGACGTGACTCGGCGCAAAAACCCGTCCGAGTCGTGACATGGGAACACAAAGAACGCAAAGTATGTCAGCAATTGTAAAATGAGTAAAAGCCACAAATTTGATCCAATTAAAAATCAGATTCTGATGGAAATGAGAAAGCAAATCAACGTCACATGTCGCGATGAGGCGCAAAGGGGTGCGTGTTTGATGAACGTGTTCTCTGGTTACAATGTCTTCGGCGGGATGGAAGGAAGACGGAAAGGTGATTAATCATGGCTGAAGCACCCCGCGCAGGCTGAGTTATGGCGGGTCGGTTGTTATAAGTTGAATTTGGGCCGCTTTGTGGAGGATGTCACGGGTACCATTTAGAATGATGAGCCATTTGTCAGGAAGAACAAACAATCCATTAGCAAGAAAGTAGTTTGAGTGCAATCCCAATTCATTTTTGACAATATGTTCGGAAATTTGATGTTGCTAATATCGAATATTTCTGAATAAGACTGAATAAGACGAAGGCGCATCATCTATGAAAGTTGTGTCTACTATGGGCTCCAGAAGAAACTGCGGTCAGAAAAGATTCACTACCGCACTAAATAGGGTATCTGTTCCTATATCAAAAACAACAAGGCAATGTGCATATGAAATGCATTTATTTCTCAACCAATAATCAAGAAACATGAGAATAATTATGCTCGGCTTACGTCATTTTTAATTGATAACAATTTGGTAACTTCAAAAATGAAATTGTTATCACATTATAGAAGTATTTAGCTAAAAAACACCATCACTGCCATGCACCTATTTCAATAACATCCAAAAACAGTTAATCCTATGCCTGTACCTATATCAATAATACTGTTTCCAACATAAAATACGCACACTATTACTTGTGTGTATACGTAACGATATGATTGCAGTGATGCCGAATTCTTCAATGTTTTGTATTTGAGTTCAAAAATAATTACAAATTTGCAGTTTATGTTGTAGTTTTCCAACTTATCAGTTTAATTTTATGTTTGTCATAGCTTTTCTCTTCGATATACCTTGTTTTACAAACAAAGGAGTTGAATTTCAAAATGAAAGTTCAGTCAAGCATTTTTGAAATAAAAATCTAGGTCGGCAACCCTTGCAGATGCTGAAAGCCACGTAAATAGTTTAAAATACGGACAAGGATAATTTAGCCGTTGTTCGAAATAAACCTATATCAAACTATAGGAAATCGAGTTGGTTTTTCAAATATGATTATATTTAAAGTGAAAATGTGATGTGTTTTATGTGTTGTGAAGTGAATTTTGAAATGATACATTTGTTTAAGCTTGAAATTGAGTGGAAAACGACGGCGTGAAATGAGATGAATCTGCTAGTAGCAATCGAGCAGTGCATCAAACCAACAGCTCAGAGGTAGGAAAATGAAAATAAATGTGTTTTATAATTTTGTTTTTAATAATTTGAGTCTTGTGAACTAAAACATTACTCAAACGGAATTTTAAATAATATTCCAAACATTGGAGAAGGTGGTCTATTCATTAATGTGTACATACGATGTGAGAAATTGTAATCAAATTGATTTTTTATTTGGTTTATCAACGGTTGGGATTAATATACGGGCTGTTATTAATATGGGAACAGATACCCTGTGTCATGTACAAGACGCTGATAAGACCGGTAGTCCTCTATGAACATGAAATTTGGACAATGCTTGAGGAGGACTTGCAAGCACTTGGAGTATTTTAGAGACGTGTGCTTAGGACCATCTTTGACAGTGTGGAAGAAGACGGTATGTGGCGGCGAAGGATGAACAACGAGCTCGCCCAGCTCTATGGCGAACCCAAAATCCAAAAGATAGCTAAAGCTGTAAGGGTACAATGGGCAGAGCATATTGCAAGAATGCTGAACGCAACTCTGCAATGATGGTGTTCGCTTCAAATCCGCAAGGTAAGAGTCGGCGTGGAGCGCAGCGAGCGAGGTGTGCTTACCACGTACAGAACGACTTGGCGAGTGTGGGAAGGACGGAGAGATGTGGCCTCGAACCGTGTATTGTGTCATCTAAACTAAATCTAAAAACTAAATAAATAAAGAAATAACGATAGTTTTATTTTATTAGTTCGAAAAAAATATCTTGCTTATGGGTCCTGCACACCTCGAGTGGTATACGATTTGAAAGATCTCCACCTTGAGCGATGTCCAGCTAACGGCTCAATCTGTATATTTCGGTCGACTTCTTTTTATTATTTATAAATTTAAAGATATTTTTTTCTTCTTCCTTCTATCTTCGTTCTTCTTTCTTCGATCCTATTGCTTAGGACGAAGATAGTCTCGCCCGCTTTTGTTAGCCTTATGCTACGTACACGCTAAAAATATACTTCTCAACATTGAGTCGAATCCGACTCATTTTCATTAAAAACGGGAAAACTCAAAATTTGAGTAAAAAATTTATATTATTTATTACCAGACTAAGGCCGGAGTGGCCTGTGCAGTACAAAAAGCCAACCATGCTGTCTGCGGAGGGTCCGCAAATCGTCCTCCACCTGATCGATCCACGGGTAAAAGTAATGAAAATGAGTCGAATTCGACTCAATTTTCAGTAGTTCAATTTTAACGTGTACCTCAGTCCAGATGTCCACCATGGCTCCTGCAGCTTCTCAGCCCTACCATGAACACGTCGGTGTAGCGTTTCTCTCTGACTCTCGCTGAGCGTCACTTTCTTCGATTTCATGGCTACCATTTGCCATGGATCGTCCGACCGCTGGTTCTCTTGGTCCGGTTGGCCTCCTTCCTCTAGTGCCCGATTGCTCAAACCGACTGGCTTGTTTCCACCCTTGCCCTCTTCTTTCGCCCTTAGCCTTTGTTCGCAGCCTTCGTGAGCCTGCTCGTCTGGTCGGCGTTTCTAACCAGAGCCAACTTGCAATGCTTAAGCAGGTTCCGCTTTAGATCTCTCAGCATATTGTCCCATATGGAACATTCGCCTTTCTGATCCCGTGGTTAGCTTTGCGGATTCAGTGAGGCCATGCAGAAGTTTACACCTCAGTGTTCAGTGCCGGTTCGGCGTAAGCCAAGAAGGAATCAACTAGTCCTAATCCCATCTGGTTGAGTTGGCAAGGCGGCAGGATTAAGATGGCGTGCGCCACCGCTGCCACCTGGCTTTTCTCAAGGAGAGGAATGACACAACTATCAACCCTTAATGCATTGCATCCATGTCAATTTCCGCTCGTGTCCGTGCTCATGCACTTCTTCTAGAATTCTGGCCCTTATCTTAGGCTAGTTCATCAACTGGCTGGCTGATCCACTGCTATGCACATACAGGGGATGTCCAAAATAACTGGGATAGGCAAATTTTGGGCATAATTAGATGTGTTGTAACTATGTCAATTATTATCTGATTTGGACAATTCAGGAATAGAAAATAGAAAACCATGAAAAAAGAACCGTCGAATGACTAGTTTTGGTGCCAAAACTGAAATGTCCCCTCTACGGGTTCCCCGGGGACAATCCGTAGGTCCCGGAAGCGGTCAAAGCCGTCAATGGTCCATTTTATATTCATACCTCACTTCCTGATAGAAAACCATGAAAAACGAACCGTCGCATGACTAGTTTTGATGCCAAAACTGAAGTGTCCCCTCTACGAATTCCCCGGGGGCACCCCAGCGACTTCAGAATCCGTATTTTTGGTTGGTTTTTCATTTTTTACGTGACAGAACACTTCTGGAATGTAGTTATAATGGAAGATCGGTAAAAAAGCTGGATTCAAATGAATTTGTGGCCTGGTCTCTTTTAAAACTCCCTTTTGGCACCGATTCTAAACAAATGGCCATATCTTACTTGATTCTGGTCCGATTTCGAATTTCAACATATGGTTCCAATCAGAATGAGCCCTACTTTATTTGTGGTGAATAATATTATTGTGTTTTCAACCACAACTTTTCCTAATACCCACCACAAATTTACGGTTCTGAACCTACCTTCGAAAAACCCGGTATCCGATCAACATCAACATATGGTGAAACTACATTAAATTTCTAGTTCAGGCATTCCTGAATAATCCAAATCGGATTATAATTGACATAGTTACAACACATCTAATTATGCCCAAAATTTGCCTATCCCAGTTATTTTGGACATTCCCTGTACGCTGTCTCGATCCTTCCTCGGCAGTCGTGCAACGAAACTCCTCACTCGAATTCTCCTGAAATACATCGGCGTCGAGGATCCGGTAAAGGAAACTTTCACACTTTTAGTGCCCCAAATACCGGCGGCTATCGCAGAGGACGATTACACGCATTGCGCCGACTCCGTATTCGGGTTCCAGAGGTGGTCTAACTGGGTCTAACGTTTTGGGCTGACGGTTCATTCGTTCTCATATGTTGCCTTTGCAGCAACAGACGTTGCTCAGCCAAAAACATATCTTAAAAAGTCTCAAATACAAAAATATCGCTTTAACTGAGACTATTATAAGAATTTATATAACATCGGTTCATTTGCCATCTGCTAGGCATTTCCGCAGCACCGGACACATTTCCTCTGGCGTTGCTGGAATCGATCGCTGCCTCCTGTGTTAGAGCTCTAACGGTTCCTTGAGGAATTGACAACGATCTCCCGGAAGCTCTAATGCTAAATACACCTTGACCTCACTACTCCTCTCTTCCTTATGATTGCTCGTCGTCTTATCGCTCGGTTCAATAATCATGGCGTCGCCATTAACATTCTCTGGAGGAGACCGATGTTTTTCTTTCGTCTTCTGTTCCTTTTTTTATGTAGGGTTAAGGCAGGCATTTTCGTCTTATCGTCATAGTCTCAAATATCAATCAAATAGAAGCTTTTTTGCCAAATTTATCCGTACCCAATCGTAAGCTTAGGCGAAACGTTCTGCTATAGTGAAGTTCTAGCAAAATGACGTTGCTTTCATTGATTTTAGCCCCTATGCCGATGGACGGAAGTACCTGCCGGGCTTTTTGTGCCTGCTGTGCCTCTTTTGCTTCTTTCAGGGCCTTGAAAGCTTTTTCAGCGTCTTCAGTTCGTGTTCAGCTGCTATAGGCCCGATGTACAGGTAGCATCCTTTCAGCGCTGAGTACACGTGGCGTTAAAAGTACGCAGGTGTGCAACGGGAAAAAGCGGTAACGCAGCGTCACCGCGCCGATGCAAACCTGCGTTATTGTTACGCTGCGTACACTTGACGCTGAAAACAAGCAACGTGGGCATCGGCCCTTGACGGCAGATTTGATGCTCGTCACTAGTAGCATGATATTAGTGTGAAGATTGTGCTTGTCCTTCACGAGGTAATGACTCGGGCAAACTAAGAACCAAGACTGTGATCATTAGTTTATAGGATACCAAGTTGAGCTTCAACTGACAGTTGGAATTCACGCCGTAGAAGATCTGATTGAAATACAGGTTCAGATCAATAAAAAAAGCCGCCTGCTTGGATGCTGGTCCAAGTGACCAGATGGATACACAAAAAATGTCAGCCGGGTATAATACCCATAAAAGCATTACTGTCCGATATCCAGCTTTTTACGCTAGCCATAAATCAACTGTGATAGTGAAATTTTGACACATACTGTGTACAGTACTTATAGCACAATTCTTGTTGCCGAGGAACCACGCAAACTGTTTACGAGGTGAAAATTATCAATTTGTTTGTTATGAGATGTAACCATTTTTTTAGATAATTTAAATTCACCTTTTTTACAGCTATTTTTTTGTTTTAGATCGAGGATTAATGAATGTTTCATTGGCGCATTACCTATTTAGAGGTCCTGTGGACTCCTGATTGCACAAAGGGTCGGAAACCAAACACTTACAACCGTTCTCTTCTATCCGCATTGTGTCTGAGCCATCTTCTTAGGTAATATTGTACCTAAGAGGTTGGTTCATTCACAATGCGGACCAAAAAAAAAAACGGTTGAAAGTGTTTGGTTTCCTCCCTGCAAAGTTGCACTGTGTTGCGAAATTTCCATCCCACATACCTGACGTATCAGTTCGAATGACAAGACGGAAGGTCAAATCCTTCGGTACGCCGAGAATATCTTGACTAGAACTTAGATGGTGCAACTGCTCGTGGTTACCTACCGGAGATTGTTGGTTCTTGGCACAAGAATCTGCACCCGCCATAGTACCTTAGAAGTATCCCGCAACCATTTAGTCGTCTCTGGTGGCATTCGGAGCCCGTGTTAGCCCTATGTTAAAATAGTGGTCGAAAAGTTTCGGCGAGTCCAGGTTTCGGTGGTCTATGAGCGCCAGCACGCAGGGTAGCCCACCATCGTTGTACTCCTTTCACTTTATTTATGCATGTTCTTTCTCCGAACAGATGCAATATGTCCACAGCAAATAAAATACAATTGTTTAAAAAAAGTATAAATAGATGTTTAGCTTATCACATTTGCTCTATGCAAATTTATTTTCTGTAAAATAGTCACAAATGTCTTGTGTTGGTCAGATTTGGGGAAAAACTCCACAAGCTAGCCAAACGCATGACTACAGAATCAGGAAAACTCAACATTCGCTGATATGCATTAAATGAGAACATTCGATGTTGGGAATTGCCTTGACAAGAAGGATTTATTCTTTCTTCAGTATTCTTCAGCCTGAATTTCAATTGTTCTTGCACTCAAGCGCTACCGAACTCCAGGTATTCGATCTCCAATGAATATCCATCTAAAATGATAAATAGATATTTAATTTACTCAAAAGTATTCTAAATAAAATTAATGTTATGCATATTCAAGCTGAAAAATGGTAAATAAATTGAGAATTTTTGACGTATCATTGTAAAGCTAGTTCCTCAGGCTGCTAAGATTGTAACTACTATAAAATCTGAATCTGTACACGCCATGTGTCAAAATTAAAATACCGTAGTAGATCCCCTGCTATAATAAAAAGCTGGATAGATGGGAGATCAAGCAAAGATGGTATACTTATGCTTGCAACGGCAGACTTGTTGGGGAAGAACGCCCGAAAGACACCGTTCATTGCCACGAGAAATTACGTCACCGTTAGTACTAAAGTATAGGGAACGCCAGTTTCCAAATTCTGTGTTGAACTTAATATTCTGTTAAAAAAAAACAACACAATAATAAAGTTTCCAAATACCAGTGGGAATTCCTCACAAAAGTAATAAAATTTTCAGAAAAAAAAACTGCAGTTGATTAGATGCACCGCAAGCTGCAACTAAATTCGACTGAATTGTGCTACTCAAGAGGGTTAATGTGCAGTTGATGGGTTTGATGGTGAAAACTGGAGAGACGATGTTCGCGTGATTCCCTTTAGCGTACGAATGCTTTAGACCATTGCCAAGATGAAAAAGTAAGGATTAGCACTTCCAGCTTAGAACCCATATTGAAAGTGTCTGAGCTTTGCCTCAACTTCGGGCTATTCGTTTAATCGCCGATCGATCAATCTTGCAACTTTCTTCATAAGAACATTGTTTTCGGGGCGGGAACGACGTAGCTTTTTGCCCTGGTCGGAGAAATACTAGTCGATCCACATCTTAATAATCAGCTGTTGGAGCTTGACCTTGATAAGTACAGTCAGGTTTTTCAAAATGAGGTAGCCGAGGTCACCTGATCCAACACACTTACGGTAGTCTTTTGTGAGGACAAAGGTCAGCTCTCGCATTATTGGGCGGTGGACTGATATTCGACCAAAGCTAATATTCGACCAAAGCGAAGATTTTTCCCAATGCATCAACTTTAGTTTTGGGGTAAGATCTTTCAAACTGATGGATTGTAATATAAAGAGGTATTTTGAGCTTTTTAGTGGAATGTCTTCACTTGTCATAAGACGAATTTGTATTATTGGTAGTTAGTTATGCCGTCTTACGTGACTCGTATTTGACTCGAAGTCGAGTCAGTTTGAGCTCGGTTTATCTTCTGAGAGATGACTTTCACTATAAGACTGATTAGGGATTTCTACTAAAAAACGCATACAACTCATTATCGGTAAAACCGGCGCTACTATTACTATTTCATTGAAATAAAGCAAGCAACAAAAGTAGTTTTCATGCAAAAATTACCCCTTTGCCTAGACTATTTTGTTTTCTACACGCCTGATCGATTTCTTTTGATGAGTTTGCCTGAATTTTCATTAGATTATGAAGCAGTATCATTTGCCTTTAGCTTGGGTTGATCATTTTTGTTGAAGGAAATGAGTTAGATTAACCGCAATTTTGGGTGTCACATAGATAGATGGAAAATAGAAACGTTAAGAATCGAGCTCAAATTGTTTGTAGAACAGATACACTTTGTGGAAAAATCAAACCCTTTACACAAGCAATGTAATGTAATTGATTAGTGATAGTGGTAGTATGAAATATTTCTAAGCATATATAGTCGAGGGAAACTATTCAACAGGTCTGTAACATAAATGTGCTACATTGGCTCCCGTTATGTGATTGATTGGCATTAACATTTCAACAATAACAACCCTCGGAATCCTTGTTAATTTGTCATTATTTTTTTCGAAATGCGTGATCCAAGGCCAGCAATAAAAATAATGAGATGCGATAAAATTAATTGCCGAAACCGACTTAATGATAAGAAAAAAAACACCGCTTAACAGAAACAAATGTTTCGACAAAAAAGGGCTGATTCTTCATTCCTGTGCAAAGCACAAAAAAGGGAGGAAGTTTCCCCGAAACAGTTACAGCTTTTCAGCACCGAAGTCATAAATTAGCATACGCGATAATTCAAGCAAAATATATGGGAGAAAGCACCGGCTTTAGCACCGTTTGAGGATGTAACAATGGCCAAATAAATTCGGCTGTTTACACAGACACAGTATTGTTGCTACATGGTTACGCAATTTTACTGCAGGTGCTGCAGGGTGAATGACAGATTTGTCATTTTGTTTCATTATCTTTAGATGGATGTAGGGTTGTACTGAGTATGACATGACCACAAAAAGTTTCAGCAAATTAGATCAAAAGTTTCTGCCAAAAATAGCACGAAACGCACCAAATCTGGCATTTCCCCTATATTGTTATGGAATTTCCAGTACGACGGCTGGAGGAGAGAACAAACATGTTTAATTTTTCAACTCATTCGAAAAATTGTGAAATCAGAATTGAGCATTGGCGGCCCGACGCACGCACGGTAGCAAAAAGTGATAGATCAAATTTTATTACAACATCCGGTTGAGAATCGGGCGTCTGTCGGCGTCGGTCGCACATATCCCCGCAAATACACTCCCGCAGACAAAAACTCCCATTTGACGGGCTTTATTGATATAAATTGAAATGGACGGATCCACTGGTGTGGGTGCGTTTGGGAGTAGCAAGTGCCGGTCGGCAGGGAGGGTAATTCTCGCGCCCGGTTCCGGACCCTGCACTGGGTGGATGACCCCTTCGCAATAGCCAAACCATCAACCTATTTGACTGCGGGGCGATGCAAATTTACACCGAAGCAAAAATATTTCCACCCATTAAAGTCATTATAGTAATAAATTTTGATTAAATTAATAGCTTTTTATTATGGGTGCTTGGCCGGTTCCGTACAGGGTTACTTCGTATGCCATTTTGGAGCGTTTGATGGATGATGATTTGCATGAAAATATGCTCCTGACCAATTTGAAGGGCAGTGCGCGAACTGGCTAAGGGTGACAAGTTTTTTGCAAAAGACATTTGTTAGGGAGGTGTAAAAGAAGCAGGAATTCTGAAGGTTGAAATTTTCACGTGAATAGCTTTGAACTATCCTGAAAAAGTTCTCTATAAGTTTGTTAGTATTTCCACAGAAATCCTTCGAAATTTCTAAGTGAAGTTCTTTGAATTTTTATGTGAACTTTTTCAGTTATTTGCAAACGAAATTCTTCGAAATTTCCGCCAAAAGTAAAAAGGAATTTCCGACAATTAAAAATAGCGTAAAGGTTTCAAACAGGAAATTTCCAGGAATTTTCATCCAGAAATTCAAAAAAATTTCCATCTCAAAATTCCGAAGATAACTCTCCAGAAATTCTAAAGTAACTCCTTTCGAAGATTCCGAAGAATTTACCTGCGGAAATTCCGAAAAATTTCCCTGCGGAAATTCCAGAGAATTTCCCTGCGGAAATTCTAAAGAATTTCCCTGCGGAAATTCTAAAGAATTTCCTTGTGGAAATTCCGAACAATTTCCCTGCGGAAATTCCGAACAATTTCCCTGCGGAAATTCCGAACAATTTCCCTGCGGAAATTCCGAACAATTTCCCTGCGGAAATTCCGAACAATTTCCCTGCGGAAATTCCGAACAATTTCCCTGCGGAAATTCCGAACAATTTCCCTGCGGAAATTCCGAAGAATTTCCCTGCGGAAATTCCGAAGAATTTCCCTTCGGAAATTCCGAAGAATTTCCCTGCGGAAATTCCGAAGAATTTCCCTTCGGAAATTCCGAAGAATTTCCTTCGAAATTCGAAGAATTCCCTGCGGAAATTAAGAAGAATTTCCCTGCGGAAATTCCGAAGAATTTCCCTGCGGAAATTTCGAAGAATTTTCCTGCGAAAATTTCAAAGAATTTCCCTGCGGAAATTCCGAAGAATTTCCCCGCGTAAATTCCGAAGAATTTCCCTGCGGAAATTTCGAAAAATTTCCCTGCGGAAATTCCGAAGAATTTTCCAGCGGAAATTCCGAAGAATTTCCCTTCGTAAATTCCGAAGAATTTCCCTGCGGAAATTCCGAAGAATTTTCCTGTGGAAATTACGAAGAATTTCCTTGCGGAAGTTCCGAAGAATTTCCCTGCGGAAATTCCGAAGAATTTTTCTTCGGAAATTCCGAAGAATTTCCCTTCGGAAGATCCGAAGAATTTCCCTGCGGAAATTCCGAAGAATTTCCCTGCGGAAATTCCGAAGAATTTCCCTGCGGAAGTTCCGAAGAATTTCCCTGCGGAAATTCCGAAGAATTTCCCTGCGGAAATTCCGAAGAATTTCTCTGCGGAAATTCCGAAGAATTTCTCTGCGGAAATTCCGAAGAATTTCCCTGCGGAAATTCCGAATAACTTTCCTGCGGAAATTCCGAAGAATTTCCATGCGGAAATTCCGAAGAATTTCCCTGCGGAAATTCCGAAGAATTTCCCTTCGGAAATTCCGAAGAATTTCCCTTCGGAAATTCCGAAGAATTTCCCTGCGGAAATTCCGAAGAATTTTCCTGCGGAAATTCCGAAGAATTTCCCTGCGGAAATTCGAAGAATTTCCCTGCGGAAATTCCGAAGAATTTCCCTGCGGAAATTCTAAAGAATTTCCTGCGGAAATTCCGAAGAATTTCCCTGCGGAAATTCGAAGAATTTCCTGCGGAAATTCGAAGAATTTCCTGCGGAAATTCCGAAGAATTTCCTGCGGAAATTCCGAAGAATTTCCTGCGGAAATTCCGAAGAATTTCCTGCGGAAATTCCGAAGAATTTCCTGCGGAAATTCGAAGAATTTCCTGCGGAAATTCCGAAGAATTTCCTGCGGAAATTCCGAAGAATTTCCCTGCGGAAATTCCGAAGAATTTCCTGCGGAAATTCCGAAGAATTTCCTGCGGAAATTCCGAAGAATTTCCTGCGGAAATTCGAAGAATTTCCTGCGGAAATTCGAAGAATTTCCTGCGGAAATTCCGAAGAATTTCCTGCGGAAATTCCGAAGAATTTCCTGCGGAAATTCGAAGAATTTCCTGCGGAAATTCCGAAGAATTTCCTGCGGAAATTCCGAAGAATTTCCTGCGGAAATTCCGAAGAATTTCCTGCGGAAATTCGAAGAATTTCCCTGCGGAAATTCGAAGAATTTCCTGCGGAAATTCCGAAGAATTTCCTGCGAAAATTGCGAAGAATTTCCCTGCGGAAATTCCGATGAATTTCCCTGCGGAAATTCCGAAGAATTTCCCTGCGGAAATTCTGAAGAATTTCCCTACGGAAATTACGAAAAATTTCCCTGCGGAAATTCCGAAGAATTTGCCTGCGGAATTTCCGAAGAATTTCCTGCGGAAATTCCGAAGAATTTCCTGCGGAAATTCCGAAGAATTTCCTGCGGAAATTCGAAGAATTTCCTGCGAAAATTCCGAAGAATTTCCTGCGGAAATTCCGAAGAATTTCCTGCGGAAATTCCGAAGAATTTCCTGCGGAAATTCCGAAGAATTTCCTGCGGAAATTTCGAAGAATTTCCTGCGGAAATTTCAAACAATTTCCTGCGGAAATTCCGAAGAATTTCCTGCGGAAATTCCGAAGAATTTCCTGCGGAAATTCCGAAGAATTTCCTGCGGAAATTCCGAAGAATTTCCTGCGGAAATTCCGAAGAATTTCCTGCGGAAATTCGAAGAATTTCCTGCGGAAATTCCGAAGAATTTCCCTGCGGAAATTCCGAAGAATTTCCCATCGGAAATTCCGAAGAATTTCTCATCGGAAATTCCGAAGAATTTCCCATCGGAAATTCCGAAGAATTTCCCTGCGGAAATTCCGAAGAATTTCCCTGCGGAAATTCCGAAGAATTTCCCTTCGGAAATTCCGAAGAATTTCCCAGCGGAAATTCCGAAGAATTTCCCAGCGGAAATTCCGAAGAATTTTCCTGCGGAAATTCCGAAGAATTTTCCTGCGAAAATTCCGAAGAATTTCCCTGCGGAAATTCCAAAGAATTTCATTGCGGAAATTTCGAAGAATTTCCCTGCGGAAATTCAGAAGAATTCCCCTGCGGAAATTCCGAAGAATTTCCCTGCGGAAATTCCGAAGAATTTCCTTGCGAAAAAAATCGAAAAATTTCCCTCCGGAAATTCCGAAGAATTTCCCTTCGGAAATTCCGTAGAATTTCCCTGCGGAAATTCCGAAGAATTTCCCTCCGGAAATTCCGAAGAATTTCCCTTCGGAAATTCCGAAGAATTTCCCTCCGGAAATTCCGAAGAATTTCCCTCCGGAAATTCCGAAGAATTTCTTTGCGGAAATTCCGAAGAATTTCCCTGCGGAAATTCCGAAAAACTTCCCTGCGGAAATTCCGAAGAATTTTCCTGCGGAAATTCCGAAGAATTTTCCTGCGGAAATTCCGAAAAATTTTCCTGCGAAAATTCCGAGAAATTTTCCTGCGGAAATCCCGAAGAATTTCCCTGCAGAAATTCCGAAGAATTTCCCTGCGGAAATTCCGAAGAATTTCCCAGCGGGAACTCCGAAGAATTTCCCTTAGGAAATTCCGAAGAGTTTCCTTTCAGAAATTCCGAAGAATTTCCCTTCGAAATTCCGAAGAATTTCCCTTCGGAAATTCCGAAGAATATCCCTTCGGAAATTCCGAAAAATTTTCCTGCGGAAATTCCGAATAATTTCCCTTCGGAAATTCCGAAGAATTTCCCTTCGGAAATTCCGAAGAATTTCCCTTCGGAAATTCCGTAGAATTTCCCTTCGGAAATTCCGTAGAATTTCCCTTCGGAAATTCCGTAGAATTTCCCTTCGGAAATTCCAGAATTTCCTTCGAAATTCCGTAGAATTTCCTTCGAAATTCGAAGAATTTCCTTCGGAAATTCGAAGAATTTCCTTCGAAATTCGAAGAATTTCCTTCGAAATTCGAAGAATTTCCTTCGGAAATTCGAAGAATTTCCTTCGAAATTCGAAGAATTTCCTTCGAAATTCGAAGAATTTCCTTCGGAAATTCCGAAGAATTTCCTTCGGAAATTCGAAGAATTTCCTTCGAAATTCCGAAGAATTTCCTTCGAAATTCGAAGAATTTCCTTCGGAAATTCCGAAGAATTTCCCTTCGGATATTCCGAAGAATTTCCTTCGAAATTCGAAGAATTTCCTTCGAAATTCGAAGAATTTCCTTCGGAAATTCGAAGAATTTCCTTCGGAAATTCGAAGAATTTCCTTCGGAAATTCCGAAGAATTTCCTTCGGAAATCGAAGAATTTCCTTGGGAAATTCCGAAGAATTTCCCTTCGGATATTCCGAAGAATTTCCCAATTGAAATTCAGAAGAATTTCTTTTCAGAAATTTGAATAAATACTCAAAATGTCGTATATCTGTTTAAATTTTATGAAAGTCCTTTTGATTTTTTTTAATTGAAAGATTTGCAACGAAACTTTTTGACCTCCGGAACAAAAAACCAAGGATTTTCGGAACATTTACGTTCAACAGCGAATTAATCCCTCAATAGTCATTTTCTAAAATTAATTCATTACTATGCTCATCATGTACACACCATTGTAGAATCCTTAGAACAGCCAATGAGCACAAGAGAAATATGTATCTCATCATCATCAACGGTGTAATTTTCCGTCATGCTTTCGAGACTGTACTGCTCCGTCTTGTGCCAATCCGCTCCGGTCGTTGAATCCATTCTTATTTTAAACGCAAACGCACACTGCAGCCCGGAAGATCTCCGAAGCACGTTTTATGCTTTCTAAATGACGTGCGAAGCGCGCTGGATAAAAACAATAAAAGAAAAAAAGTTAATTTTCCTCCCCTCAAAAACAAAGGGATGTTCTCTCCGGTGCGGAACGTATAATCGGATGCCGAAGCATAGGGGAGAACGGTGAAATTTGGACCCCTTATCTCTATTTATGTTTCTCTTTTTTAGGACTATTAAGTTTTCATAGAAAATAGAGATTTTCGTTTTTTATTTGGATTTTTCTAAAATATTGATTTGGTATATATGCGAGTCTACCACTCTCTCCCATATGGTTCTAAATTATATGGAAAGTCAACGAAGGAGCACCTCGAATGTCGTACCATTATAGCCTGCTCGCATTTTAATCATTAACCCACCCTAAGGCTGTTCCTGCACACGACAAATTTTATTGCCGTCTGGAGTGATGCCTTCTTTCATCCGACCGTGTCTGGATTATAATGCAAAATGCAAAATATCTGCTGCCTAAGGAATGTGTCCCCTTCCTCGTGGTACGGGGTAACGGTCGTAGATTACCGGGAGAGCAGAGAAGATTTTGAGGCGCCTTTATGGAGTGATTTCCGCCACGGATGAATTGTCAACCCCTTGTTGGCACGAGCCGGTGGGTATTGTTAGAAAGGCAGAATCCTTTCCCGGTTTAATGTTTTAAGTAATAAGGACCAGGTTGTCGGTTTTTCGCTGTGAACAATGGAGAATTGTCATTCTGTATGACAGCCTAAAGCATGTGCGAAGCAATAAATAATAATCTCTCTGTGATAATGGATATCTAACGTTTTTATGTTTCCACAATGTTCCAAAGTTTTCAACTAACATGAAATAAAATTCAAAGAACTATTGTACAAACAGTTCTTATATACAATTATTAGGTATTATTAGCACATGACGCATTCTCCGGTCACTTTTATGCTAATGTCACAAACGTTAACATCACAAAATCGCCGAAATTGGTTTAGGCTTATAGATCAAATGGAATTGAAATAAATTTCAAAGAATTATGCAACAATTAGTGCGATTCCACTGCAGAGCACATCCATTAGCAACAGAATCGTAATTAATTCTAAACCTCAACAATGAATCAATTTTACTCACGCCCCGTCTGAAACTGATGGATGGACCATGAACTACTCCTGATGGTCGGTCCAATCTGACAGCGCTGATACCACCCGCCAAAATGTGCCGCCGTACTCTTGGACGTTTGGATGGTTCCATTCGAAAATATTACATTATAAAAGTGTCCCTTACAACTGTCATAAATTTGTCTTGCGCCATAAATCTTTGGCTGTGTACTCACAATTTGCACGGAAATAAGCAAAAGATTTATCATCTTCGTCTGCTGGTTAAGCCCCGGTTTCAAGCGGACTACGAACGGGAACGCACTCTTCATTCCGTGGTCGGGTGGTGCGGGTTTTGGCCTGGATTTGCAACATCCGTGTCGCAACAGGAAGTTCAAGTATGTAAAATCTCACGCTGCTGTCATTGTCAGTCCGACAATGTTGGGTGGTATTTCCACTCTTGCACTTTGTCTTGTTGGTGTGACACCGCTCCGACCCGAACCTGTCAAGGCAGCAGCCTCCCAGCTTGGAAGCGACTGCAAGCGCATCAGACATTCATGGGGTGAATCTACTCCTGGCTTCGCTGTTTCAAATTCCGAGGTTTTTCCGAGGGCTTTCGTCGTTTACCCAAAAGATCTTTCAGATGTTGCACAGTGGATTGAAATGCAAGAAAATATCAAACATAAATGTTGTCATTTGTGTCCCTCGATGTTGTAATTTGCATGCCTACTATTGGTGGTAGCAGATGTCGGAAGCATACTTTCGAATTCCATTAAAAAAATGGTTGTTGCTGTAATGAATTTTCTTTAAATAATCGAGCGGGAAGTAATGGCTCCTCTTCTTCTTTATAGCATTCGCAAGATTACTGCTCGTGGCATGTTAACGCCTTGCTCGTCCAAAATTCGCTTCTACTTTTCTTGTATTTTTGACCATAGTTCGAGCTTAAAGGGTGATGAAACGCTGCACGCTTTTGAGCTACTGGAACCTACTTGAGACAACTGTAGTGTGAACACATGCTCTTCAACCGACGCCACCATACCGACAACCACCACCGAAAGGCACCAAGTTGACACACAGAGCTGCTTATTATCCCGTTTCTATAGTGCCTCTGGAAAGGTCTTTCCCATAGCCTATATGCACTATTTTGCATACCATCCACATTTTATACATAAAATGCAGAAAATGCAGCTTATAAAAGTCGTGGCATTTGGTCTGACTGACTTTCCAACCCCGTAAATCTGGCAGTTCGTTATCCTTATCCTAGTGATTCTCTTCTCTTGCACTCACCCGTCTCGACTGTCTCATATGAAGCCTGATACAAAATCCACATTGTCATCCTGTGAGGCGGAATTTCTTTCGCATCCAAATTGGATGCTACTTTCCACACATGTCACGTTGCATTCACGCGAGCACAACCAGCCAGGATTGTTTTTCAAAGTCATTCATCAAGTCGAACACGAATCAGAACCAGTAGTGGATGGACGCGTGTGAATCGAATAGAAATTCGATCCCGCCACCATCCCGACATACAATGTGTAAAAATAAGCTTCACTGTGGTCTGCCCGAAATTGGGGGGACATGACTCCACAAATCACCCACGACGACGGCTGGGGAGACCACCAAACCGGGACGAACGTTTAATTGCACAGCGGACTGTACTGGACACTGGAAACCGTGATTCCGAAGTTTCACGGTTTCTCCATTACTAGTGGTGCGGTTCGTGAGCAAATCGACAAACATGGAACGTGGATGGGTACGCAAATACGTCCCCGGTTGTGTATTTTTAGTTTGCGCTTTCATGTCGGCAGTTGATTCCGTTGGTACCGGCTCATCGCTTAGGGCATCAGTTTGCCATGCCCGCCACGTACAAATGGGACCAACATCAAGCTTCCACACAATGTAAATCGGATTGCAGAGCCGGGCACGATTCAGTTGGTAAATTGTTCACAGTGTTTATTGGAGGTATAAAAAGCAGTTCGCGGATTTGTTCTAGTGGTACGGAATGGAAAAATCTTTGTATGAATTTTTCAGCACATCAATCGATTGTTTTTCCTTCATAAGCCGGTCAAATTCGTACGCTCAAATAATCGCCATTATTAGGTTGTTATGATGCCAGCTCCACAAAAATTTCATTTTCTATATCTCGATATTCTCATGAGTTGATGGTAACTTCAACTCAGGGAGAGTTGACTTGACTGTATGTAATTGAAACTGTTGACAGAACGCAGAGCTATAGGATTGGATTTGGAACGGCAACCTTGTCTAGCCTGTTGATGATGACCCCATTTTGATTAAGGAGCTCAAGTTTGAATTGCTTTCATTCGGTCTAATTTGAATGATAATTTGCTTAGTTTAACCAATTTGTCTCATTTATAATTAAGCAGCAAATTTGATTATCTAGCTTAATGTTTCGACTATAAAGTATTAATAATTGGTACTCCTCCATTGGATTTATGGTTTATCCAGCAAAGATTAATAGGTTTTTTTGTCTTTAACAATAACGTATCTATCAGTAATATGTAAAGTGGATATGATTCCTTCTTTGGAAGTAAGCGTTTGCTCGGATTACGGAGATGGTGGATGTGAGACTAGGTAGACTTTTTTCCAGACTAATGCTCAATGCGGTTCCTTCTTTCCAGGTAGGCGTTTGTTCGAATTATGGCAATCGAGATGGCAGTTGATCCCTTCTTTAAAATTTTGCGTTTGCCCGCACTGAAGCAGTGGGGGATGTTATCTCTTCTTTAAAAGTAGGCGTTTTCCCGGAATAAGGCAAAGATTCTGAAAAAAGTGATCTGTGCACAGAATAAGGCAGAAGTCATCCCATTTTAGAAAGTATAACTTTGTCCAGAATAAGGCAATGGTGGACACAAATCAGGAGCCTAAGGGTTGATTGGGATGTTTTACTAATGGGATACAGGTGGGTTTCCTTGGAATTTTGCCCTAAGACTCCTCGTAAACATTTATTTACAAGTCCTTTAGCAGATTAACAACTTTGGTCTTAAACAACGCTTAATTACACGAAAACAAAATGTATAAGACCAAACGCTACAGTGAACTCTTTTTGAACTCGATGTACTTTAGCTCAATATTTTCCCTTACTCGATGACATTCAAATCACCTTGAATCTACCATACTGCGTTCCCAACGTAAGCCGTTACCTCCCTTACTCGATATTCTCTAAGTCGAAGTAAGGCCTATACAAATAAACAATTATGTCTTCTCCCCTCGGATTTTTTGCCAAAAAAAATCTGTTTTCAGGGGCAACAAAACCAAATTGGATAATTTTGAGGATTTTCAAAAGATTCTTTAACAAATCCAAGCAATTTTTTTTTTTTCGTTTTAATATTTATTTTTTATTATCCCACCAGTATTGACCAGTAGAACCACGGAGTCCAGTATAACATAATTTTAATTAAATAATTGTAACGGCCTACTTTTCCAATGCATTTTCACCTCACTTACACTGACCCCACAATCATGGGTCGCACACTAATATGAGTCATTTCCATTTGACCAACATGCAAAATAGAGTGACTAATTATTGTTACAAAGTGACCCATATATGTGGCGTCAGTGTACTCGATGTTGTCAGAAACAGTTCATATTCACGATATACATGGTGCCGAATGTTGTTTCACCGCATAGTTGAAAAACTAAGATTGCGAGTAGCGAAACGTGAGTAATGAGAAATGAACAGCGATACGTAAAAAGTGAGAAGAAGTCAAAAGTAAGCAGTTAGAAGTGAGACGTGAAAAGCATAAAAGGAATGTGTGTGTGTGGGTGAGAAAAGAGTAGTAAGCGGTAAGAAGTAAAGAGAAGAAAAAAGTACAAAATAAAAGTGAGAGGAAAGAAGTGCGAAGTTAGAATTGAAAAGTGAGAAGTAAGAAATGATTAGTGAGAAATGAAAAATAAGAAGTAAAAAGTGAGGACCGAGGACTGATAATTGAGGAATAAGATGTGAGATGTGAGAGGTGAACAAGTGAGAAGTAAGATGTGAAAAGTGGGAGTGAGAAGTGAGATGTAAGAAATAGAAATGTGAAACTTTCTTTTTTCTTCTTTCTTCTCGCTTCTTTTTTCTTTTTACCCTTCTTACACTCTAAGAAGGGTATTAAGATCACTTGAAAAATCGATTTTTTATCCGAGACTCGGAGACCCAAGTCATATATACCAATCAACTCAGCTCGACGAACTGAGCACATGTATGTATGTGTGCGTGTGTGCGTTACAAAAAAATATCACGTCTAGATCTCAGCCGTCTGTAAACCGATTTGCATGATTTTATCTTTAAACGAAAGCTATGCCTTTGCCGTTGAACGCATTGATTTTCTTTTTGCAATCGGACATTTGATTTCAGAGATATTCGTGAAATACGAATCTTAAGTGCATTTCCAGAAAACTAACAAAATAATGCCACATAATGATCTCAACCGTCTGGGATCCGATTTGCACGCTTTCATTTTTGTACGAAAGCTATGGCTTCGCGATAGCACCCATTAATTTTTTTTTTCCACTCAGATATTGGGTTCCAGAGATATCTGTGAAATACGAACATGAGGCATATTTTCAGAAAACTAACAAAAAATTGCCACATCAATATCTCAGCCATCTATGGTTCGATTTGAACTCTTTCGGGCTTCAACGGTTGCAAATCATCGGGCTTGGTTGCAAAGCAAATCTGCAGCCTTTGTGCATTTTTATTGAAAATTTAAAAAAATCCATAAATATCCCTTTTTACCCTTCTTACATCCTAAGAAGGGTATAAAGATCGCTTGAAAAACCGACTTTTTATCCGAGGCTCGGAGACCCAAGTCGTATATACCAATCAACTCAGCTCGACGAACTGAGCACATGTATGTATGTGTGTGTGTGCGTGTGTGCGTTACAAAAATGTCACATCAAGATCTCAGCCGTCCGTGAACCGATTTGCACGATTCTAACACTAAACGAAAGCTATGACTTTGTCATTGTACAAGTTTAATTAAATTTGCAATCGGACATTTGGTTCCAGAGATATGTGAGAAATACGAACATGAAGTGTATTTTCAGAAAACTAACCAAATAATGTCACATGAAGATCTCAGCCGTCTGTGAACCAATTTGCACGATTTTATCTTTAAACGAAAGCTATGGCTTTGCCATTGAACGCTGGGATTTTTTTTGGAATCAGAAATTGGGTTCCAGAGATATATCTGAAATACGAACATAAAGCATTAGACGTATCAACTTCACACATTGGTAAAATATGTCCCATCAAGATCTCAGTCGTCCTTGGACCGATTTGTGCGATTTTATTTTTAAACGAAAGCTATGTTTTTGTCATTGGACCCATTAATTTTTTTTCTGCAATCGGAAATTCGGTTTCAGAGATATCTGTGAAATACGAATATGAGACATATTTTCAGACTACTAATGAAGAATTGTCACACCAATATCTCAGCCGTCTATGACCCGATTTGAACTCTTTCGGGCTTAAACAGAAGCTGTAATATTGCCATTTAAGGCGGCAAATCAAATCTGCAGTCTTCTTGTATTTTTTAAAAATTGTTAAATTTCCAGAAATATCGATTTTTTTTTAATTTTGAAATCGATAAAAGCATGATAATATCAGTTATTTGTTATTCAATAGAAGGTCATATGCATAGAAATTGTAATATGCACTGGGCACACACAACCATTCAAAAGTGTAAGAAGGGTTGCGTTCACTGTAGGTGGATTAAGTCGGGTTTTTTCTTTCTATTTTCTCCTTCCTTTACTGTTTTCCTTTTTCTTTCTTCGCTCTTCCTTATACTTTTTTTTCTGCCTTTCTCTTTACCCTTTTTTTCGGCCTTTTCATTATTTCTCCTTCTTTCTACCTTATTCCATCTTCATCCTTCCTTTTTCATCTTTTTTCTTTCTTCTCCTTTCTTCTTTTTTCCTTCTTCCTGCTTCTATTATTTTCTTCCTTCTTGCTTTCACTTTCTTCCTTCTTTTTCTAAATTCTACCTACTTTTCGTCCTTCTTTATTATTTCTTTCTCTTTTTGCTTCTTCTTTTTTGTCTTCCTTCTTCTGTCTGTCTCATATCTCATTATTCACCTCTCACTTCTAAACCTTCTGAATTCTCAATTATCATCTTTCACCTCTTGCTTCTGTTTTCCTCACTACTCACTTCCAACTTCTCACTTCGCAACTATCACTTCTCACTTCTCACAACTCGCTTCTCACTTTGCATTTCTCATTTCCCAGTACTTACTTCCCACTTGTTACTGCCCACATCTCTCTTCGGTCATTTCAGTACTCACTTCCATTTCTCAATACTCACTTGTCACTACACTGTACTCATTTCGAGCATCTCATTTCTCACTTTTCACTTTTAACTTTAGACTGCTCGCTTCTCGTTTCACTTAATAATGAAACAATTTTAACTTAACGGTCAAACGGCATTCGTCCAAACGGCCCTAAACCATATTCCTGCGTGTTGTGAAAAGTTTTTGATACTTTAGATAAAAAAAAATTAAATGTTTTCCCTAACTCGATACTTCCCTAACTCGATGGTCCCTTCAATATCGAGTAAGAGAGAGAGTTCACTGTACATATATTTGGATAAACTCCTTTGGACATTCGGACCCGGTCCGATGCTTCCGCTTGGCTTATAGGAAAATAAACTCCTAATTATTAAAGCTATGTCCATTTAGAATCCGGAACCTTTTATTGTATTGCAGCGGCATGAAAAGTGACCGCTGCACGAATTCTTTTACAGCGGTTTGTCTACCTAGGCAGCCATTAGCCGTGGTATAAATTTCACGAAGTTTCGTGCAGCGGGTCAAAAATTATTCCAGATAGAAGCCGAAAGGAGAGACAAAAATCTGCACACCCACGTTGATAATTCTGCTCATCGACGATGGAACTAACGTCAAAATGGATTTCGGACAGCTTCCTAGCAAAAAATTCTACATGGTGATGGCACGAGGAGTAGTTCCTGCGAAGTTTAAGTTTGCTTTTTGGACAAACTTGCAAAAAAAAAGATGATTTTGGCAAGGGATATGCAGATGTGGAGCAAAGACCTAAGTGTTTGTGACGAATAAGACGATGGACTCGAAGCTGTACAAGGAGGAATGTCTCAAAAACCGCGGTCGACCTTCCATAAAGCTCATAAAGGTCCCGTGAAGTTTTGGCCAGATTTGGCGAGTTGCCACTACAGCCGGGAAGTCATCCAGTGGAACCGCGATAATAACGAAGATTTCATCGATAAAAACATAAATCCACGCAACTGCCCACATCTCCGGCAAATCGAGATATTTTGGGCAGTAATGAACCGGAAGCTCAAGAAAAGTGGAAAAAGTGGAAAAAATAGCTCGGGACGCGACTTAGATGACTAAAATGTTAAACAAATGTGCCAAGGAAGTTGACTCCGGAGGTGTGCAACTTTTGATGAGAGGAATAAAGAAGAAGGTGCGAATTTTCACTAGAAACAAGAAGAAATGATTTGTATCAATATTTTTCCCTTAAAGTACAGTGAATTACCCTTGTTTTGATGTATTAACCTTATTTGTACGTCAATCCGTTACCGAGATACAGATGATTTTATTATTCCGGATTCTAAATGGACATAGCTTTATGGCGCCGTCACTAAGCTAATAACCTTCTCTTGATGGGTGGTTACGCCCATCACCCAGTGCATGCTCCAAGGGGTGCGTCGAACTCAACCGTCGATCTGATAACCGAACAACCCGAGTGATTGCAAGTCCTCTTCTATTGTGTTCCATGTCCGCAGAAAATCACTGGCCTCATTTTTTTCAGCGTTTTTCAATTCATTTGGCAGGTGTGAATATTTTTTGACCGCGTTTTTTTTCTGTAGCTTGTACACGGCTTCAATTATGATTATTTGTTGGCAAGAATCCAAGGTAGACGAATTTTTCAACCACATCAAAGATATGCCCGTCTTTCGCATCGCTGCCTTCCCATGCGGGCCCTGTTGCGCCCGGCGCAGTCCACTAGCATGTATTTTGTCTTTGTACAGTTTTGTCCAGTGTTAAAATGGGATCTATTTTCATTCCTTCAAGTACAGGAAGTAGGCTCCAAAATGGTGAGTTGACATCTTGAAAGGTGGCTTTGGCTTTGGTCCTCCCCGTGGTATACAGAAAACAGGGTAGGGTTAGAAATCGGACACTTCAAAAGTGACCCATATTTCATCGCCACATGTTAGAGAACAAAAGTAAGCATGCTGGGACCGTAGACCGTCACATGTTTACATTCAAACTGAATGTTTACATACGTTCTGAGCCTGCCTTGTTTTTGTATGCCGTGGTCCTCTCAAGTCCTAATTCTTACGCCCCCACGGGTCTGCCAATGACAATCGACCACCAGCTAAAGGTTGCGTATTCAGCTAGTAGTGTATAGTAAGGAAACTGTTGTCCTTCTGACAGGTGAGGGGATGCATCCTGTAGAATCTACCTAGGATGTAGTGCACTTTGACAGGGGGCTTGTTAAACTTCCATAAAAAAGCTGCATCTGCAAGCAGCCTCTACATTACTCGCATAACTTTTGAAAAGGACCTAAGTAACATTTTTTTCATGAATTAATTTGAGTACTGCAATCAAAAGCTTTCGTGTTGTTCTATTGATTGCGCTATTCAGATTAAATCATGAAAAAAATGTTACTTAGGTCCTTTTGAAAAGTTAAGCGAGATTAGATATCACATCACATATGCTGGGTAGTAGTCGAGCTCAGGGGAGGGGGTAATCAAATTTGTCTGTTCCCCATATTAGGGGCGTCTCAAATCGGTGTCTGTTCCGAACAATCGGAACAAAAAATGCGGTGCCACTTCAGCTTTCCCTAAGATGGCAGCCCCCTCACTTGTCGACTAGGTATCACAGGCCCAGTATGGAAACTCGGTGCTTGAAACGAAACCCTATTGAAACCTACACAAGTTGCCCTCCTTGCTCGAAAGCTGCGAAAGGTAATGGTGGATGAGGTCCGATAGCGAGGCACAGGGGATGGGGATTCCGCACAGTGGACCCAATAACGGATACCTCACTCAAGAATCACATCTACTACAGACGAAGCATGGAGTTGATGTGCAGCAGCGTCGAATCATTAGTTGGAGGCCGGTACGGGATCACAAGTTTTTCAACTATAGCTTATAAAAATAGACTAGAAGCCACATGCTCGTAGTGGCTACACGCCAAAACAGAAAGAGATGTGACGAGCTAAGAGCAGCTAAGGAAAAACTCTTCCGTTCGTCGTAAGAAACCCTCCTGATAAGCGGTTTCTCATCCGAATTTGACTTTATTGTTCAAATGTAAATAGTTCAGTCATAGTTGTTTTGCCAATGACTTCTACACTTTGTAGTGGGATACCTAAACTATTATGAACAATAAGTAGATTTTCAATTCAATGTATTGTTTTGGATCATTTCGGGTTGATTTTTTTTTAAGGTCTGGCATCTTATCCCTATTTACCCTATTCTAATTTGTATAATTCATAAAATATTTGTTATCTGTTTTTTAAGACAAAATTTTAAATCACAACTTTCAACCGTGGCTGACTGAGTTCGTTCAAATTTGTATTGTTTGTCTTGTTACTCTATATTCACAGAGTCGTAGCGTGGACTCCCAGCGCCCTTGGCGAAACTTTCTTGCAGAAGTTCTAAACAAAAAGCGTGCCAAGAGGAGAAAGATTACAAATTAACTTTTTTGTGCGTGGTGGACCTAATCAATTTTTGCTTTATGAATTCCAGAAGCATCTATAACCTGCATATGTTCCAATAGGTAGGAAGTAAGGATTATTAAAAGGCCAGAACAATTCTAGAAATCCCTTGAAGTAATAACGATTTTCTCGAAGCTTCAATAAACCTATGCAAAGGAAAAAAATAGATCCAGTAGTGTGTGGATTCACGACAAAAAATTAAGATCTAGTTAGGCCAATAAAATCCAACTCTCAAGTGTGCCGGTCGGTGGTTGGATCGCTATCGAACCTAGTCACATCAAGAAGAACCCTCCTTTGGAGTCGCCATTAGCCCTTTTGATGAAGAAAAATCCAACTCCAGAGTGGCTTGGTCGATGGTTTGAAAGAAATACTGATCTCTCAATGAAATTCAGCTTTGGAGTTAATTGATTGATGGTGAGAATAGTGATTGGACCAAGTCATATAAAGAACAATACAATTCCGGAGTGGGTTGATTGATGGCCAGAATAAACAACGGGCCTATTCGGATCGGTAGTTTGGTGTCACTGGTTAATTTGATTGGGCCACTAAATTTCAACTTTCAAGACGGTTATATATATAGTTGCCATCGTTACTGAAATGCCTACATGCAGATTCTCATATTCAGCATGTCATAATTACAAATACTCATCCTCGTTAAAAGCTTTACCATTTTATATAGATCCAAGTGAAATAATCAAACTCAAATGATGAGAGCTCAACGAATATTCAACGCTTCAGTTTGTTTTGACGTTGGACAATGTCTTACTCGAGGGTACTGGGTGTCAAATTATAATTTAAAATTGGAGACCATCACGAAATCAAGATTTTGAAGGTTAATAGCAACTTCGTCTTTCGATGGATTTTAAAAGTTTATATATCAATCGACTCGGAAACTCTCCAGCAATTTACCACTTTTATTGAAATTCAAAATAAACTTTTTACAATTTCAATTCTTGTCAATCCCAGTCAAAATTGCAGAACCAACCAATCCATTTCATGCATTCCTAAGACGGACATCAGAATGGGAATGATGAGAATGATTTTGGCCCACCGTTTCATTTTCTGTGGGTATAAAAAGACCCGTGTTTCCAACAATTCTCGTGCTGTCGATGCTGGTGCTGTCGACCGGCATCAGTAGCAGTCAAGTGAAATTTTCTCTCAAGATTTTGCTGTTTGTGATTAAGAAGGCCCATCATCCAAAATAAATTGATTCTTCTCAATACATACCATCTTTCTATACAAAAGAAAGCTGATCCGAGAAGATATTTCTGCAAAGTACAAAACACAATCGCTTACAGACGGCAGAAAAGTTGATCGCAACAATGGCCTTACGTTGTCCAAAGTCTACCTTTGCGGTCGTCCCAGTAAACCACATATCGTATAACAAACAGCAAATAAAGTCGCATTTGCGTCCATCAAAAAATCTAAATCGCATTCCATATCAAACTTTGTCAGATTATTGTCGAATAATTTTGTATTGAATGCATCGTATACAATAATTTTTACCGTTGTGAAAATCAATCGTAATTATGTAAATAAAAACTCGTAATGACTTATATTCCTTGCAATATCCTATATCAGTGCGAATGAATGCCTACGTGAATCGTAACACAATCGAAACCACTTCATTCCAAATGGATTGTAGACGTTTGAAGCAGTTGTAAAGATATAAATTGTGTAGTTTATGTTGAACAAAAATCCATCTCACTTCAAGATGTGCAGTATGGTGCAGTGGTAGAGTATCCGCCTGCAAATCTAAAGATCGCATGTTCGAGACTTGGTGCTGACAGTTTTTTTTATTTTCTATATTTTAATGTTCAATCGTAATAGCGTTCTTTTGATGTCGGGAAAATCGTAAAATAAAACTCGTATATACCTATATCGCCTCCACTTTGGTACGTATATAGCCAATCTGTGCATTATATACGATTAAGTTGGTCCTTATATAATAACCTATATCAAGAGTTATAGGTACCAAAATGTTGACTGGGGTGTCTTGTACACAGCCCTTCTAATTTTTCATCTTTGAAATGATACAAGATGTTTCGTAAATTTTACTGGATCAAATGCGATCGTATAGTTTGTCTGCATAAAATGAGAGAATTTATCTCAAATTCACACAAACTCCTCATCAGTACTTCCGTATATCTATTATTTGATAACGGTTTGAAATTTTGGTCGCGAACAAAAACTTTATAGACTATTTGGATATGATTTACGTTTTTTACAGTCTACTCTGTGTTTCGCCTTTGGCTTACTGCAGTTATCATCTATACGGCACCTTCCCCAAAAGCATGCTCCATGCTCCTTTTCATTTGCATTTTCTGTTTCTTTATATTTTCCATTTCCTCTTCCATCAGGTAAATGATGAAAAACACTTTTCCAAATTAGTTGATTGTTTTATCCAATTTGTTCAATTTTATTACTTGTTCAAATTGTCTACTTTATCTACTTTTTCTATATATCGAATTGGGGAAGAGCCGAAAGTTGTTTGACCGAATATACCATTTGGCGGAGCAGACCATTGTGCCGAAAGGGTCATATAGCCGAATAGGTCATTTGATCTCACTTTTCACTCCTCATTTCTCACTTCTCACTGTGAAAAGTTAGTAGTGCGAAGTGGGTAGTGAAACGTCTCACAACTCACTTAGCGCTTCTCACTTTTTACAGTGGAAAATGAAAAATGAAAAGTGAGAAATGAGACGTCTTACTTCTCACTCCTCATTTCTAACTTCTCACTGTGAAAAGTGAGGAGTGCGAAGTGAATTGTGAGATGTCTCACTTCTCACTTCCCAATACTCACTTTTCACAGTGAGAAGTGGAAAATAAGCCGTCCTATTCGGCCAAATGTCCTATTCAGCCAAATTTCCCATTCGGCCAAATGTCCTATTAGGCTAAATGACCTATTCGGCCGGATGACCCTTTCCGCCAAATTTCTTTCGGCCAGATGGGTTTCGGCCTAATGGTTTGCTCGGCCAGTGCGGTATTCGGTCAAATGGTTTTCGGGCGAATGGGTTTTGGCCAAACTACTCTTCCCCGTCGAATTTGTCTAATTTGTTTAACTTGTCTTTTCTCTCACTTGTCTTAAATGTATATTTTGTATATCTTATAAGTTCTCCCTCTCGTAACTCTTTTTGTACGGAAGATTTTTTTTTTGGTATGGATCGTAACGCTCGGCCTTACCCCATCCCTCCTCTTTCAGCGTTACTTAATTTGTGAAAGGCTCGTAATGAGTAATTACTAGTTTTTCTAATTTGTATAATTTGTATGATTAATATAATTTAGTTTGACCAATTTGTCTAATTTGCCCATTTTTTTTACTGTTACTAATTTGTTCAATTATTCCCATTTTTATAATTAGTCTAAATTGTCTAACTGGTAACTATTTGTCTTATTTATCTATTTTTTCTAATTGATCTGATTTACTTTATTCGTCAAATTTGTTTTATTCCAATTTGTCTGTTTCCTTTAAAGTTTTGGAGTGCTTTCAAAATCGACCATCGGAGCCCTTATACTAGATTTTCAGGAAACCGGTGAGAAAGTTCTTTTGTTTTTTCTTACACTACGGCGTCTATTGATGGTTATTCTATCGATTTTTTCTCCATATTCGAGTAATCGCATCACTTACCAAGGTGAATCCTAATCCGTTCAACTATTTACCCCGCCCACTAACAAAAATCCCTCCTATGGAAACTGTAGAGATGTAGAGGTGATCTCGTCTCGAGTAACAACAGCTGTCACGCCAACTATTCCTTTCCTTCCCAGATGACCGTAAGGACGTGGCCGGCACCGTTATTGATCCTCAAATTACTGACTCTCTATTAAGGTGAAGGTGGGTTGAGTACCAAAACAAAGCTTTGAAAGTATTGGTACAATAAAAACTGACATATACTGTAGTAGTATTGGTGTTGTATTTATAAAAAACAAAGAATATTAGTCGGGTGGTTCAAAAAACGACCCAGCACCACCACGCTCACTCGATTCCGTCCCATGCTCCAAGTGTCCTCCAAAAACCGATTTGAAGAAAAACTGGTTGAGCGCAAGCCGGTTCAAGTTTGTATGACAACAAGTATGGGAAACTAAACCTTTTATTACACTGGCTACAGTGCCTCCCCTCCAAACGCTGGCGAAAAGAGAACCCACATAGCTGAAAGCAACATTCCAGAGATTTCACTGAACGAAAACCGCACCGTAGGAAAGGTCCATTGATTACGTAACGCAAAAATAGCATTTTATACCCAACTCACCCCCACGTCACACTTTTTGTATGAAGCATTTGCCCCTTGCGCGATTGTGTAGACTAGACTAGAATAGAAGTATCTGCGCCTGGTGCGATAGATATCACAGACAAATTCTGGCTATTTTGTTGAATTGCACGTTTCACTGATGCCTTCTGATGCCTTCTTCATGCTAAAGATTCGCAACCTCGCTTAAAATCGACTCTCAACTATTGGAACGACCATTCTATATGGATTGTCTAAGGAGTTGAAGCTCTTGAATATTTCATCCAGTCATATGGTCTCCCCCCTCGCCATCGCCCAATGACGGAGTGCCAGAATCAGAAAAATGTTAAATTCAACCTCGACCTCGCCATATCAACTGTCATACAAACCTGAAATGACCTGTGCACGGTAAGCCTCTAATCAAACCAGCCCAAACCATCGAATAACACTCAAATTATAAATCATAATCAACTGAGCGTGGCGGAGAAAAATTATTTTTTGAACCACCCTGTTTATTAGTTTGCTTCTTTGCCGGTTCCGTTGTTTACATTCGCTCCGCGATCAGTTTTTAATCTTTTTATTCGGGCAAAAATAGCAATTTATATTAAGTTTTCGGTTTAAACAAGCGACTGATTTCGAAAATTGATGTTTAATTGGCATTCCATCAACATTTCGGGCTGCTCATGTGCGGAGAAGTGAGTAAAAACTTGATATTTTCAGTGCTCTTTGAGAAGAAGTGAAGTGCAGTGATGAACCCACCAAATCGCGAACGGCTAATAAATTGGCACGAAACTGCTGATTTATGATATTATTCGAGCCGAAATACATAGCACTCTTTGGATAAACATGTTCATTATCACGAGAAGTGAATAAATATGCTGTGAACAGGTTAGTAATTTGAATATTAAACTATTGTTCGATGCTGTTCGAAGCATTCGAATGCTGGTGGGAGAGGGGTGCGGGAGGTGTGGGGTTTACCCGTGTAAGGTCCGGTGCCATCTTGACTGCCATCATGGTACTCTTCCAACTATGTCCTTAAATGGCTATGCAATTTCGTTTTTTTTGTCGATTGTTTTCGAATCACGGAGTAGCAACTACGAAATATGCGGTCATTAAGCTCAAGCTCAATGTCTAATTGGTCTGCCCGAATAGAAAGTACAATAGAATTACATTAAAATATTATAAAATTACAATACATTTTATTGATGAACATTCAATTCTATTGTTCTTCTATTGTACAAATTAAATTGCCTTATTGTTGTTCCAATAAACGTACAATAAAATCTATTGACAGAAAAATGTTGACAATATAATTACAACAAATTCTAATTAATTACAAAAAATTGTTCGAGAAAAAAACGATTTTTTTTTATTGTTACGATAACTAACAACCCCTATTTTCTATTGTAAAACTGCCATTTACAATAGGATTTATGGTGGAAAACAATATTCCTAATTGTTATTCTATTGTGAGCAACAATAGATTTTATTGTAATTACAATTAAATTTATCGTATTGTTACAATAATTTATATTGTAATTTTATTGAACTTTTATTCGGGTGGTTTCGACATTGAAATTACAAGTGTGGGCGTATTTTTCGTCCGATTGCCATGAAATTTTCAGGGAAGAAGCATCATCATGTCTATTTTTTTGATACATAACTTGATTTGACCATGGTGCCAATCCGGCCGAATTTATTAGGGGGGCGGTCTTGGGTCAGGTGCAGTCAAAAACGGGTCATTTTTTAAAACTATTGATAAATATACTAAAGAGCCTAGAATTTTTTTGTTAAATATCTTGGTTGTGCATATGCACAGCACATGTTTCGAAATGGACAAATTGATATGAGATTTGCGAAAAAGAATCCACGTGTCTTGGAGGGACTCGAACCCAACCTCCTACTCTCTAGATAAGCGTGACACGTGGATTCTTTTTCGCAAATCTCATATCAATTTGTCCATTTCGAAACATGTGCTGTGCATATGCACTGCCAAGATATTTAACAAAAAAATGGTTTTCGTACGGCCGAGTTGCCGAATAATATGCAATTAATTGTGCCTATAATGTTGATGCAAACGTGGTCAATCATCATTGACCAGCATCAGAAGTTAGTTTTGATACAATTGAATCACCAGGACATGGTTCCGGATGTTCCGGGAACCTGGTTCCCTGGGGTAGTGGACACTTTTCAAGTGGTGTAAAACCCAGTCTTGCGACATATCAAACTCCATGATTTTGAAAGACAAGCTCAATAGATGAGTTTTTGAGAGGTTTTGGACACATTGGCCACGTCCGGAAGTGTTCCCAGCTGCCTGATTCCCTCAGGGCAGCGGTCAAATTTCGATTAGCACCGAATCCCATCTTGCGACGTATCAAACTCCATGATTTTGAAAAACAAGCTCGATAGATGAGTTTTTGAAAGGTTTTTGGATTGGAAAGGACTAATTTTGAAAGGCTAATTTATCTATTTTTTTGTGATTTGTCAAATTTGTTCAATTTTGTCAAATTTGTCTGATTTACCTAATTTTCCTAATTTGTTTGATTTGCCTTATTTGTCTTATGTGTCTAATTTGTTTTATTTTTTATAATCTGTCTTATTTGTCTAATTTGTATCATTTGTCTAATTCATCTTATTTGTAAAATTCTCATAATTTTTCTAATTTGATTTTTTGACTAATTTGACTAATTCCTTTATTTTATCACATTTGTTTAATTTGTCTAATTTGTCTAATATCCCTAATTTGTCTAATTTGTTTGATCTATCTTATTTGTCAAATGTCTCTAATTCGTCTAATTTTCCTATTTTGTTTAATTTGTCTAAAAAATGTAATTAATTGTTTATTTCGTCTTATTTGTCCAATTTGATTTTATTATTTTTTAATTTGTTTAATTTGTCCAATCAGTCTAATTTATCTAATTTTGCCTAATCTGTCTTATTTATTTTTCTTCTTTATAAAAGAGGCTTTCAGCTCTTGGCTGGTTCACCTCTGGAAATTTGTCTTATTTGTTCAATCTACCTAATTTGTCAAATTTGTCTAATTTATCTAATTTGGCAAATTTATCTAATGTGTCTAATTCGTCTAACTTGTTTAATTTGTGTATTAAGTTTAATAAATATAATTCATCAAACTTGTCTATTTCGTTCAATGTGTCCAATAATTAAAATTTTTCTATTTCTGCCGATTTGTCTATTTTTGTTAATTTGTCTTTTCTTCTATTTTGTCTAATTTGTATAAAATGTCTAATTATGTGTCCTATTTGTCTAAATTTACAAATTTTGTTCTACTATTGCTCTGATAGTTCTTATTTCTTAGATTGGTTTTATTCCATGTTGTCCTAATAAACCAATTTGTCTGGTTTTTATAATTTGTTCAATTCATCAATCCAGTTTATTTCGTTTACTTTATCCAATAAGGTTTGTCCAATTTGTTCAATTTTGTCTAATTTGTCTAATTTTCCTAATTTGCCTTATTTGTCTAATGAGTCTAATTTGTCTTATTTTTCATGATTGATATAATTTGTCTAATTAGTTTAATTTGTCTAACTTTTCTAATTTGTCTCATTTGTCTAATTCATCTAATTTGGAAAATTCTCATAATTTGTCTAAATTGAATAATTTTGTCTAATTTATTTATCTAAATCTTAATCTAAATAAAATAAATTTATCTATATAATCTAAATTATTTGTCAAATGTCTCTTATTTGTATAATTTGTCTTATTTGTCTAATTTGCCAATTTGTCCTAATAATTTAATTAATTGTCTAATTTGTCTAATTTCGATTTTATTATTTTTTTATTTATTTAACTTGTTCAATTTGTCTATTTTTGCCTAATTTGTCTGATTTATCTAATTTGTCTAATTTATCTAATTTGTGTAAGTAGTTCCATTGGTCTAATTTGTCCAATTTGTCTATTTTTTCTTATTCGACTGATTTGTCTAAATTGTCAAATTGGTTCGATTCCAATTTCTCTAATTAATTCAATTTGTCTAATTTGTGTAGCACAATTTCGAAATATGCGAGTGCAAATTTGAATTACTGATAAACCCAAGATAGAGAATGTTCTCTACCATCATTCTACAAAATACCGTAAGTTTCACCGAGCAAGTGCTTGCCCTCGGTTGAATTGCTAACATTTTTGCCACAGAACGAGCGAAAACATCCGTCTAACTAAAAGTTCGCATTTCCGCCGAAAACTAAATATGTGTACATGTGTAAAACCACAACAGCGAAGGCGCTAGAGGGTGTTCCTTGTTGGCAAAACGAAGAGATGTAAGTGCTGTAGTTATTAGGTAATTTAAGTAGTAACTATTAGGGTGGATGATTCCGCTAGCTTAAGATTAATTTGCGAGGGCTGGCTTGAAACTCGGTGGAGAAATAATGTATAAGAATGTGGCTAGTTTCAAGTGAATTCCTCGTCTTCAAATTGATGTACGTATGTGCTGGGTTGAACCACAATTTTAAACTATGTTGTATGCTTCCAAGGTTGATTGATGTGCCTGGTTTCTGATACGATGAGCCACAACTGGAATAATTTCAAAATTCACCATGAGCTTGTAAAATGTAAAATGTTTGTCAAGTCAAAGTTTTCCATCTTAGGTATAGTCTTGAGAATATATAATTCATCTTTAAATACCCTTGTCCCTAAGTACTGTTCGGCTGTCCTATTGTATGGCTCTCGCATCGTCCAGTTGTACCTGTCAGTTTTCGTTGGGACGCAAGTCAGTTTTAACTACCGAATAAAAGTAACAATATGAACTTCCTCCTTGCACCACAGAGCGAGGTCGAGGAAAAAACCCAACTCTACTAAAAGCACAATGACTAAATTGCTTACGGCTTTTCCCATGGTGGATGTCCGACGGACGAACACTCATCCCACATATCGTGTAACGATTTTACGGATGCCCGCAGCAGAGAGCCAACTAGCAAAAACCCTGGACGGAAGCTGCGTCAAAAGTGCCGGGCCAAGTTTTTATGCCCGTCATCTATTCGTTACACTGCCCATTCCAACGACGACGACAACCACACGACACTCGTGTATTTCATCATCCTAAACTGATGCAGAGCCACCGCTGATGCTGGCTGGAGGGACTACATTTGTCTAGTTTTCGGCACATTCGGCCGGCTCGGCTCAATGCGGAAGCGGATCCCATGCGAACTCTAATGCGCAAAACTTGGCCAAACAAGCGGTGCTTGGTGTTGCATTCGCTATTGTACAGTGATTGCTCAAATTGAGTACTATTTGAGTACCTTGAGTTGCTAATGTTATGGAACGGAGCTACCAAAGGCCGTTGGAAATGGCCATATATCGATGCTTGAAGTTTTGTGGAACTAAAAAACGTCCTTTCCTAACTACAATTTGAGGAAGGGCTGTAACACCCAATCGCCTAGTACGATTGTGAAAAGTGTACTTTTTTCATCAAGTGTGAAGAATTGTTCAACGCAGTGCATCGCCTCCTATCGTGGTAATGTGGCAAAACATAACAAAACACATGCACCATACCGATGCTGTTGCTCTTCTATGGTGCAGAGCCGATGTAAAAATGCACTTGCATGCGGAAACCGGGGCTGAACGGATCAGATGCGTGCGAAGCTGGGTAAAAAAATCTTCCAAATACTGCACTCCTGACAATGGCATTACACAGCGCATAAATAAATCCACAGTCAATGAAATGGTGGAGCCGCCATGATACGTCAAGTGAACTGAACAGCAAGTGGGGCGATGCAGTTACGATGTCCGTTTACGTTGGAATCTAGTTAGAATGCTGATTTTTTATGACAGTAATGGATAAGCTGTGGTCAACAAATTGTAATCCATGAGCGTCATGAAGTTTT
Organism: Armigeres subalbatus; assembly: GCF_024139115.2. Classification (NCBI taxonomy): domain Eukaryota; kingdom Metazoa; phylum Arthropoda; class Insecta; order Diptera; family Culicidae; genus Armigeres; species Armigeres subalbatus. The sequence goes on from NC_085141.1 coordinate 241,873,565, forward strand.
CTTCTACTCTTTATCATAGAGACCAGACATTATCGTTGTTAAAATCCATGAGAACCGTAAAAAAGCTGTAATATGTATAATACACGAGAAAGGAAACACTGTTGCTATGTGGATTAACTCGCATTTTTATATTTACTTTCCAAGACAACATTAAATCACTTGTGTTGAATTAGAAAACCATTGTGCTGTGTTGATTAATAAATGATCCCTCAAACAATGAACACACACAGGCGAGCTCATTTCACCCACCACATAGTGTTCCAACTGATAAAGTCTCCGGCAAAAGTTTTCTCCTTACCCCGGAAGATTTCGTCAAGTTGGTTCGATGTTGTTCCCGTTCACTAACATCTGTTTTCGGCTTACGTGGCCGGTTTTCTTCCATTAACAAGCACGGCTTAGTATGGGGATGTGGCACTGATCCTTTCAATATAGTACCCGTATACCTTTCTTGCGGAGGAAAAACTTTTTCTATCAAAACTTACCACAAAAGCAAACCCAGCGGTGGGAAATGTGTTAATGCGAAAAGTAGCAACGCTGGGCAAAAAGTATGTGTGTCATGTGCTGTGATGGAATTTTGAAAGTAAAAGGTTGGAATGTGGGAAAAACTTAAACTTTGTTGTTCGCTCCTCGCAGATTGATCGCTCGAAGTAAACTACAATATTGAACACGTTCTTTGGCAGACTTTTGTTTCACTTCGTTGGAAGGAACAAGTTTGCTTGATTTGTTTGAATTTGATCTAATCATGTATGTTTCTCACGCAGAATAAATCAAAAACAACAATAACGAAACCGCTTTCCCAAGTAGCCGGTTGATTGACGTGCGGCCAAATTAATGGCGAATTATTCTTGGAAGATGACTCAAGTGAGCCCCTCTTTCCAGTAGGGCAATCAAAATTCCCGCTTCTCAAAACGGATCCCAAATGCCCTGCGGCGTACAAGCGCTAAGTACGGAGTTGCCACAATTTATTAAATTATCCGAACCCAATTTAAAATTTCCCTGTCGCATCATCAACGATTTCGGTTATTTCTATTAACCATACCGTTCGCTGGGGGATTTGTCATTGTCTTTCGGAGCGAGCATCATCATCTCTTCGCTACGGTTGCATCGCCCGATTCACAACTGAATTGAGAAGTCGTGAATTAAAACATAATTTGCTTGCTAGACAAATTTCCCCTCGCAGTCCGCTGCCCTGCCCGTTTATTCCCGGTCAATGACTGAAAATTTTCCCCGAGAAAACGGTGCACATCATTTCGTCTGACAATTTGGATGATGTGCGGCACTCTGATTTCCCAGCGAGTACAATCGCACACTCACAATACCTTCGGATAGGAGGAAAAGTTTCGCTTGAATTATTAACAATCAGAATATGCGTCCCGTTTCGCCTTGCCCCAGCCGTTGTTCGCTGGTTTGTGGAATGGGTTTTTATTGTCCTAAACCCACAGCCTGCACATCGTAGGCCCCGTCTCCGCATTCGTCATTTTGCTCGAATTTAGAGTGCATCTGGTGCTCTCGCCGCCTATTTTGGAGCGTGGCTCCCGTGTCTCGGAAGGGTGAACCCTCAGACAAGGCACGAGGTCTTGCGGCACGGCACGGAACGGCACTTTCAAGTGAATCCGAGAGCATCGGAGCAAAGCATTCCGGGTAGCTCTTGTTGTTAATGTTGTCGGTCCGCCCGGGGGGAGGGTTTTGTTATGACTTCTGCTGGTTGCCGCCGCCCGTAGTTTGGCAGTCCCAAAAATTGCGAGTCTGATTTTTTGTGCCAATATTAGTCTTTTAAATTATGGAACACAATCATAAATTAACAAAGAACAACGAAAATAAAGGGTGCTGCAAATCAATGGCTTTGGCGTTCATTGCGTTCACGTGGCGGGTAAATAGAGGCGGAAATGGTTGATGGCATCTTGCGTGCAAAGGGGGAATGCTTCAGAGAAGCTCATTGTGCACTGAATTAGGGTTTTGTGTGGTAGTCGTATCTCATTATTAATTCAAAGAAATATATAAATACATACACATTTCCGTTGGAAAGTCAATAATGACAATTGAAAAGCATTAAGGATCTCACTATTCCAGCTGAAACTTGACTCGCGGGCAAAAAAAATTCAAATGACTTAACTATGAAGACGTTGAACGCTTCAGGAACGTTTAATGGAATCAACAGATCACATTTCCTGCTCTCACAACCTGTCCCACATAGCCCACGATTTCAACTACTTCATCATATTCTAAGAATGTTGGCACGGTGGTTGTATCGGAAATCATTGTAGCGCCGTTCCTGTTATCTTTACTTAAAACTTATAAATGTGTGATTTCACATAATCTTATCAAATCCGTCTAACTTTTTAATTCTATACAGGGTTAATCTGATTTGATCGCAAGATCTCAACGGATGATCTAGGTCTAGGAGTAGTTTTTAACCTGCGGGGACTCGCGCCGAAAAAAACACGCTTCTCGTTTACAATAGAAGCGGGACTGCATGAGCAGTCAAGGACCAAGCGAGTCCCGGAAGGTTAACAATGGCAAGAGACCATTGTTGAGTTTAACCAATTCAAACATGTTGACCAAAGTTTTGAATGAGAATATGCGATAACTCAATTTTAATGACGAAAAAATTAAACAGAATATAGCTTTTTGACGAGAATTCGTAACGATTCGGATTTAATATCCCATTTGATTCCAAATTAAAAAATAGTAGTTTGTGCAACAAGTTGCAAAAAGATGATTTTTTCAGCACGAGTTGTACGTTTATCCAACGAGGCTTGCCGAGTTGGATAAATACTACGAGTGCTGAAAAAATCGAGTTTTGCAACGAGTTGCACACGCTATTTTTTGCAATGACGAAAAATGGGCTTCAATATGGTAATTTTGGAGCGAAGCGGTTCAAACTGATTTACTCCATATGATCATTTTTACCAAATAAATCATGTTGCTGCAGAGAACAATCATATTCCATGTTATCGTGCCACATTGCATAGGTCGACAAGCCTTGAAGCGATAGATGAACTTGCCTTTGGAATTTCTGATGTCATAGCCATAAAACTATTTCATTTATTACGCGACGCAGAGAATCCACTATTTGATCACTTATCCAAGCTTGATCAGCAAAATGTAGTCATGTAACTACTGTTCTGATGTTGGTTTTTCATTATAGCACCCAAATGAGTGCTATAATGGATTTTATGCAACCCATTTGAGTTGCATAATGGTCATTAAAGCACCCATTTGGTTGGTATGGAAAAGTAGGCCGTTTTATCACTCAATGACGTACTGTAAACCAGGTATTATAATCAGGAATTTTTTTCTACTATTTTTTTTCGCTTTTAATAACTTTTAGCATCAGAAGAAGCAAGCTATGAAGAAACATCTCGTTGTAATTTATATCACCATAGTTAGTTGTTGAGGTAATTTAAGCACCGTACTCTAAACCGATTTCGGTGCGAGCTATGTAAGTTAATCCATTACTCATCAAAGCATTGCATTTTACGATTGTTCCAAACGAATTTGTAAATAAATTCTAATATAGGGGACCAGGGGGCATTATGAAAACCCGGGGCAGATTGGACACCCCCAATATTCTTGTTAATTCAATCATTTTTCTATTTTCAATGCAGCGAACTCTATAATCCTTTCACAAACAACTAATTTATAGCGTAGAAGTCATTGGTTTATCTTCTTAGCGCATAAATTTGACAAAAAAGTTAGAATGTCTTCCAAATGATTAAAAATTATAAGTTTCACCTCCCATAAAATAAGCTTTACTTTACCATAGAAGATGATTTCTCAATTATTAGTCATCCCATAGCCAAATTCTGTTATTTACAGTGCTCTGGCATGTATTTGTGACAAGTTTCCTTGATTTTCATAAAACTTCCAACAGTTTTTAAATATGCCCGACTAGAAGGTCATATCAAAACTATATCAACCTATGTTATTATGTTATTCTAAATTTTTATAACAAAATTTGTTAGAAACGTGGTGTAGGATGTTGTTAAAATATCTAAATTTCTATCAAAAATTACACTACTGGAAACAAAAAACTATCAAATTTTGTTACAATTTTATCATAAAAATAACATATTTTGTTAGAAATTTATAACAGAATCAGATACAAAATATATTGTTTTGTGCAGTTGCAAATTTTTACAGTTTACAGTGATAGGTCTTCAGATTGTGATCAACAATCAGAAACTTTTGTTTTTGTCTGAACAAGAATATTTTTCGAGAACATGAAACTAACAACATTACAAATAAGACAACCTTTGCAAATTATATCAGCGTTGTGATATCTATACCAGACTAGAAGAGCATAACAGCAAATGAACACAATATTAACATATTGTGATATTTATAACTTATTTTGATACAATTTTGTTCTTAGTGGCCATTATCTTTCAAATGTTGTAACAGGATTATATCATAATATGATTTGAAAAATGCTTAACACCGAATTGTCTAACAGTAGGCAATTAAATAGATGTAGCAAAGTCTCCCAGCCATAGATATCACAACGCTGATATAATTTGAGAAGGTTGCCTTATTTGTAATGTTGGTAATTTCATTTTCTCTAAAAATATTATTGTTCAGACAAAAACAAAAAAAATATGATTGTTGATCGCAATCTGTAGCCCTATCACGACCTGTAAAAATTCCAACTGCACAGAAACAATATATTTTGTATCTGATTCTATTATAAATTTTTAACAAAATATGTTATTTTTATGATAAAATTGTAACAAAATTTGATAGTTTTTTGTTTCCAGTCGTACAGTTTTTGATAGAAATTTAGATATTTTAACAACATCCTGCACCATGTTTCTAACACATTTTGTTATAAAAATTTAGTATAACATAATAACATAGGATGATATAATTTTGATATGACCTTCTAGTCGGGTACCTATGGCTGGAAGACTTTTTAACATCTATTTTAATTGCCTACTGTTGGGCAATTCGGTGTTAAGCATTTTTCAAATCATATTATGATATAATCCTGTTACAACATTTGAAAGATAATGGCTACCAAGAACAAAATTGTATCAAAATAAGTTATAAATATCACAATATGTTAATATTGTGTTCAGTTTCTGTTAGGCTCTTCTAGTCGGGTGTTCAGCTGTTGGGGCAAACTGAACACTATATGGGGGTAGAACTGACACCCTAAAAATTAAAAAACATAACCTCAAACTCATCGAACTGGGCTTTCATATGTGTTATTTTCGTTTTATCATGGTGCGGAATTATAAATCGCTATAAAAGTTCCAGTACATGACATATATACCATAGAAATCGCTGAAAGTGCAACAAAAAAAAAATGAAATGTTTTGTATAGATTTGGCAATCTCGTTGGCAAGTTGATCGGTGCAACCCATTGGAAGGATTGGCTATGCCAGTAGGGTGGATAAAAGCATGCATAGATTATGCAATGATGAGAGGAGAGACGATTGCGAAGAGGTCTTGCAATAAGTGTGAGGATAAAAAAATCATATGCTTCATACAAAAAAAACGGATTTCCGGATAAACTGATACGGTTGATCAAGGCGACGATGGATCGGATGATGTGCGTAGTTCGAGTTTCAGGGGCATTCTCGAGTCCCTTCGAAACCCGTAGTGGGTTACGGCAAGGTGATGGTCTTTCGTGTCTGCTATTCAACATCGCTTTGGAGGGAGTAATACGAAGGGCAGGGATTGACACGAGTGGTACGATTTTCACGAAGTCCGTCCAGTTATTTGGTTTCGCCGACGACATTGATATCATGGCACGTAACTTTGAGAGGATGGAGGAAGCCTACATTAGACTGAAAAGCGAAGCTAAACGGATTGGACTAGTCATCAATACGTCGAAGACGAAGTACATGATAGGAAGAGGCTCAAGAGAGGTCAATGTAAGCCACCCACCACGAGTTTCTATCGGTGGTGACGAAATCGAGGTGGTTTGAAGAATTCGTGTACTTGGGCTCACTGGTGACCGCCGATAACGATACCAGCAGAGAAATTCGGAGGCGCATAGTGGCTGGAAATCGTACGTACTTTGGACTCCGCAAGACCGAGTTCGCCGCCGTACCAAACTGACTATCTACAAAACGCTTATAAGACCGGTAGTTCTCTACGGACACGAGACCTGGACGATGCTCGTGGAGGGCCAACGCGCACTGGGAGTTTTCGAAAGGAAAGTGTTGCGTACCATCTATGGTGGGTTGCAGATGGCGGACGGTACGTGGAGGAGGCGAATGAACCACGAGTTGCATCAGCTGTTGGGAGAACCATCCATCGTCCACACCGCGAAAATAGGAAGACTGCGGTGGGCCGGGCACGTAGCCAGAATGTCGGACAGTAATCCGGTGAAAATGGTTCTCGACAACGATCCGACGGGAACAAGAAGGCGAGGTGCACAGCGGGCAAGGTGGATCGATCAGGTGGAGGACGACTTGCGGACCCTCCGCAGACTGCGTGGTTGGCGAAGTGCAGCCATGAACCGAGCTGAATGGAGAAGTCTTTTATGTGCAGCACAGGCCACTCCGGCCTTAGTCTGATGATAAAATAAAATGCTTCATACAAAAAGTTCGACATACATGTATGAGGCCGGCTGAAAGTGGCAACTGTTTTGCGTTACGTAACCAATCTTGTTCTATTCACCATGGAATTAAAATAAAAAACGACCATATATGATCTCGCATAAGACGAGGGAAATAGATTTTCGGATGTTGATGATCCAAACGCAATTTTAGGTGTCTCATACAAAAACATGACAGGAAGATGAACAATTGGGTAATATTTTGGTTGGATGATGAATAAAATAGATTACGATGGCATATAATCACGAGTAAGATAATTTTCTTCATATTTTATAAGGGTGTCCATACTGCCCCATGGGGGTGTCCAATCTGCCCCGCTACCTTCCCGAGAGAGAGAAAAATTAACTATTACAAAATGGTCCTATTTGATTGATATTGCCATATTTTCAGTACGATTCAAAACAGAATTGCTAGTTAACGAGTAATAGTATCATGTAAATGCTAAATATCCGAATTATATTCAATTTAAATCACCTAATATTGATTAAAACCTTAGGGTGTCCATATTGCCCCTTGTTCCCCTACCTATATATAATAATCGTGAGTTGAAGGAAACTTCAAATTATTGTTATGCATAAAGATTGTGGGTAACGTTTTTCTGTCATGCTGTGTAAAACAAGCCAAATATTCGGAACACATTTAAAAGACGTTTACCATCATTTTAATATTAACTTGTGATACATACATGTCACGAAAGTGAGAAATGAGAAAAAAAGGTGTAATATGTGAGATGTGAGAAGTAAGAAGCGAGAAGTGTGAAGTGAGAAGCCAGAAGTAAGGAAGTAAGATTTGAGAAGTAATAAGTGAGAAGCGAGAAGTGAATAGTTAGAAGTGAGATGTGAGAGGTGACAAGTGAGATTTTAGAAGTGATATGTGAGAAATGAGAAGTGAGAAATGAGAAGTAAGATATAATTTGGTAGATGTGAGAAGTGATAAGTGAGAAATGAGAAATAATTTGTGAGAAGTGAGAAATAATTTGTGAGAAGTGAGAAGTGATAAGTGAGAAATGAGAAGCAAGATGGGAGAAGTGAGGAGAGTGAAGTGAGAGAGCGAGGAGTGAGAAATAAGGAAGAAGAAATGAGAAGTGACAAGTGAGAGCCGAGAAGCGAAAAGTGAGAAGTGAGTCATGAGATAAATATGTGAGATGAGAGAAGGGGAAACTGAGAAGCGAGAAGCAGTAAGTAAAAAGAGGAAAGTGAGAAGTAATAAGTGAGAAGCGAGAAGTGAATAGTTAGAAGTGAGATGTTAGAGGTGACAAGTTGAAACGTGCGCGGAAGTTTTCAAACGAACTTCGCTTACGCGCCAGGCAGCGAGGCTGCCACGAAGCCGCGATGCCTTAAATGGCCGGTGAGACTCGAGGGTGGTTTACTTCCAACTCACAACGGTCAACCAACTCAACCGAAACCGAAAAACTAATTCCAATTCAAATAACCGATCTATTCGAAACAACTAAAAAAATAATAACGATAAGTCCCTAGTCAGCCCTGGTCAATGCTTCTTCGACACTCGCCTGAATGTATGCTTCACACTAATCTTTATTCTGGATCACTCTACTACTGCACTTTCATATTCTTATTGGACAATAATGGTATACTAGAAGTGCCGATATGCTGCAAGTAGCGAGTTGACTCGACGATCGTCGGCGATGCTCGATGCGTACCGGTACGATGCTCGTATGTTGCACTGGAAGAACTCGATGTCGCAGGAATACGGGAAATTCACGGTCAGGAACGAGGGGTCTAAGCCGTCGGACACTGGATTCAAAATTCTCTACTGGTCTTCACCTTTCCTAGGCCAATGTCGCCTTTGACTGACGAATACTGTCTAGCATTAGACTGACAACAACTAATCAAACCGGCGGGAACCGGGCCTGGTGTCTTTTTGTCACTTTCACGGTCCAGTCGAGAGGGATAATAGCGTCCACGTGATGAATTGGTATTTACCCGGGTCCGGAATAACGGTTAACCCAACCTAACACCTTCAATGGTCAATCAAGTCGTAGCGATAGGATTTCCCATAACTGTTTTTAACAATCGTTATTATAATTGTTTTAAAAGAAAGGATTTTGTGGGACTCACGTTAACTAAACGCTTGTTGTAATGCACCAGCCGTTCACAATAGTTAGGTTCTAAAACTTTTAGCAATCTTTATCTTCCTTTGTTTCCAATTTCATCACTCCTCTCAGTAGCACTTCCTAAACTGGACTATGGACACTTATCATTTTAAGATGGATCTTTATCTATTGATCCGCATATCATAAACTCCAACACCACGCGTCAGTTTCTGATTGATTGTTCAATCGTTAGTGTGTCCATAGTAACATTTTTTTAGCGCCTGGCGCTATAAGGACTGTTCATTAAAGTAAGTGGACACCTTTTTATGAATGGTTTAAGGTTAAAACTTAACAAAAAAATAGTAATTTTCGCTCTGTGTGTAAAGAAACTGTTTACTTTTGCAGCACACCTGTTCAAATTGGAAAAACCTTAGAAATTCCGAACGATAGGTCGGATCAGTTTATCAACTCGCAGAATAATTCTGCACAAATGGTACAGTGCATTTTGATGGACGACGAGATATACGTCAAATTGGACTTCAGTACACTTCCAGGGCCACATTTTTTCAACGCTGAACAGAGGACAGATGTGCCTGATGACGTGCGATACATCCGAACCGAAAAAAATGGGAAAATGTTTAGGTAAGGCAAGCAATTTGCTCCTGTGACTCCGTATTTGACAAACAACGGTGAAAATTGAAGAAAATAATGTATCAAAATCGACTTCTAACCATCTACCGAAAGCATATGGATCCTCTATTGTTTTTGCCGGATCTGGCATCGGCTCACTACGTTTCTGCTACGTTTGAGATGCTGAAGAAGGAAAAAGTCGATTTTGTCGAAAAATGCCTAAATCCACCAAACTGCCCTGAACTGCGTCCTATCGAAAAATACTGGGCAATAATTACGCGGCATCTTAAGGTAGATGGGAGAGAAGCAAGCTCTGTTGACTGCTTCAAGAAAATTTGGTCTGCGTACAATGAAGTTGTGCAGAATCTAATGGGAGCTGTCAAGAGAAAAGTCCGAGCATTCTTCAGAAAAGAGAAGTAAATATTCAAAATCACGTGAATTCGTTCAAATGTATGTTGATTGTCTTTTATATATGATGATGATGATGATGATGGTCCCGCCACATACCCCTACAAAGGTTTGAGCTGGACGAGTTATCTTTAAGATAATTAAATAAGATCAATGTAATCGGTTTTGCAAACAAACGATCCGATTGTATATACAGATATAAAATCCAAAATAAAATTCCATACTGTACAGCAAAAATAAATTGGTAAAATGAACTAAAGAACTACACCTAGAATTTTTGTAATCAACAGTAGTGATACATGGAGCTCATCAAAAGCTAAACTTGTGAAACCTCTCGCACAGATTTCAAAAGCTCCGCCAAACATCGCGTTCTTTTCACAAACCAATATCGCAATCTAAAACTCACATGTATCTGAACATGGATCATTAGGTTCGACAACCAAACATCAAAACTTGTGTAACCGCTCCGTCGATAACAAAAAGTTTCGGAACAACCGCGAGTACAAAATAATCTACCAGAAGGCTTACTACTAATTCAAGAGCATGATTCAACAGTTCGAAATATGCAAGTTTTTAAATAAATTCAAAATCATTCATATCTGTAATCCGCGCGCGATGCTCAAACTTTTGTAGACTACACAAAGAAAGGTTAAAAATAAACTACGTCAATAAATTAAAATCCATCATCATCATCGAGGCGAACGTTATAGCTTATTAATGCCTCAATAAATAATAAAAATAAAAAATGGTCCATACAAATCATCCGTTGTTAAAAACTTCGTCAAGATACATGTGTTAACGGGTAAAAAATTGCCGGGTAGCTGTTCAAAAGGCAGCTTTGACGTGTGAAATACATTGTCTCTTAAACTGCGTTAGCGTGACTGCACGTTTGATGTGTGAAGGCATCGAATTGAAAACATTTATACCTTTAAAAAACAAAGAGTTTTGTGAAGCGCCATACAGAAAATAGGGTGTTCTCACATTATCCGCGTGTCTAGTATTATAACTATGAATATCACTTCCTCTTTCAATTCGATCACACAAATATCGAGGCAGTAAACCGTTTATTACTTTAAAATGAACACCATAGTCAAGTACACTATTCTTTTGCTTCACTGACAGCCATTGTAAGGCGTCCAACAGGAAAGTTGAGGAAGTGAATCTATCACATTTTAAAATCAAACGCATTATTTTATTTTGTAAGCGCTGCAATCTCGATATTTGTGTTTCGTTAGCCAAGAAAAGGATGGAAGGGCAAAAATCCAGATGAGGAGAGATGATTGATTTATACAAGAGTATTTTGCTACCAATAGTCAAATCGTGTTTTAATCGACAGAGCATTCCATACTTCTTGGCTATTTTCTTGATAACATTGTCAATATGTATGTCAAATTTTAGCTTGTCATCAATAATCACGCCAAGATATTTAATATCGCGGACGCGATCAATTGTCTCATCATCAATTTTAACAGAGACATCCTCATTTACTCGGGTTCGCGAAATTACCATGTATTTTGTTTTATTAATATTCAATTTCAATTGCTTGTATTTCAACCATCTACTTAGAGAGTGTAAATCCTCGTTCAAGCGTGAAACGGCATCTGCTAAATTTTTAGCTGCAATGAATATCACGGTGTCATCAGCAAAAAGATTTATATCACCAAAATCGTAAGACTCGTCGCATGTCATTTATATACATAATGAATAAAATAGGCCCTAATACACTTCCCTGTGGCACTCCTAGCGTGTTCTCCACGGGACTAGAAACAGAATCATTAAAAGCAGTCCTTTGAGATCTGTCAGACAAATAGCTTTCAAACCAATTGTATGCAGATCCCGAAATTCCAAAGCGCTTGATTGTGCTCAACAATAAGGGCCGAGAAATTGTCTCAAAAGCGCGTTTTAGATCCAAGAACACAGCAACAATCGTATCTTTACGCTCTACATTTTCCTTCCATTTAGCTAATACCAAGTTCAATGCGGTTTCACAAGAATGACCTTCTCGATATCCCGATTGTTCCGGTATCAGCAAGTTATTTCTATTCAAATACTCAAGCAGCTGGCCTTTTACTACAAGTTCCAAAATTTTCTCTAATGTGTGCAACATATTGATAGGACGAAACTCTTCGGCTTTAATCGTCCCAGCAACTTTTGAATCGGAATCACTAGAGATTCCTCCCAAACGTGTGGCACGTGCCCAGTTCGTAAAGATTCATTTATAAGGTCCAGCAAGTTGTGTCCGATGACATCAAAGCAGTCTTGTATTACCTTGGCATTAACATTATCGACTCCAGCCGTTTTTCCAATTGAAAAGCAAATATTTTCAAGTTCTTCTAATGTTATTGGGTGAAATCCATCAAATCTACAATTAAAATTAATCGGCTGTTTTATTTCGTCAGGCTCATCAACTAACTCAATTGACTGGTTAATCAGTGAGACACTGTTGACGAAATATTGATTGAATTTATCTGCAATAACTTGTTCTGACTGTTTTAATGTGCCATCGAAGGTTATGCATCGCGGTTTGCTACTATTAGGTTTTAACAAGGATTTCAAAATTTTCCATAACTCTTTGCTGTTATTTTGATGCTGATCAATTTTCCTCTGAATATATTCGCATCTCGTTTTTTTCAACATATGCGAATATTTATTACGCGCGACCTGATACCTTTTCCAATGAATAGCATTATTACTTCTACAAAATTTTCTGTACAATTTGTCCCTTTTACGTTTGAATCGTAAAAGATCCAGATTGTACCAGCTGTTCGAGTTTTTCAGAGATACATATTTATGTTCTATTAGATTATTGGTACAGGTTTTCAAAACGTCAGTAAGAACAGCTGATTTTTGATCTAACGAACCGACGTTTGATTGAAAATCCACGTTTCTTGCGACAAGACTCGAGATAGCTTGTTTTGAATATTTTCTCCAGCACTTTAATTTGATAAGATCACTATTATTATCACTATTATCATCTACGTTAATTACTAAAGTTTCATGATCGGTTATTTTCAAATCACAAATCGTTACCGTACTAACGGAATCGAAATTAGAATATACATGATCAATTAAAGTTCTACTGTGCTGAGAAATACGTGTATAATCGAAGACCTTTTGTTTCAAATCAAAAAGTCTGCTAACCGTTTCAAATGATTCGAATTATGGATGTCACACCAATTGATATTAAAATCGCCAGCGAGTATATTTAATTTACTAGGATCTATGAACATCTCCAACCAGTTCTCCAAAATTTCAACAAATCGCTGGTCATTTGAACTGGGAGAGTGATATAAAACTCCATAGTTACCCATCTTCATGCCACGTTCAACTGCAATGCCTAAGAACCAGTTACCATCACAAACTTCGTTCAATTGAAGCTTGAATTGGACCGATTCTTTGACATAAATAGCAACACCGCCAGTGTGTCTTGAATGTGATAAACAAGCAGCTACACTGTAACCCGGGATACTGTACTGTTCGAAAGAATCACTGTCAACGATATGCGTTTCAGATAAAAAGACTAAAAATGGACGTTTATCTTCTACAAGCTGACGTAATGCAACGTAGTTTGTAGAGAGACCTGCAATGTTCAAATACAAAATATCGAATTTATTTACATTCATACTAGAACTTGGTTGCTATTCATTGAAATGCAAGCTGCTCTTTTTGCGATCAACTAATCTTTTATACACTTTGCATTCAGTACTGAATGCTCCGTGTTTAACGTCCAAATTCGTTTTACGTTCTTGATTCAGTTTATTACAATTAACACATTTCAATACAGATGACGTGCATTCAGATGTCTTGTGAGGTCCACTGCACTTAGAGCACGCGATAGCGTTTTTGCAATCTGTGCTCATGTGCCCAAATTCTCCACATTGGAAACACCTAAGAATACTAATCTCAGGAACAACAAGGCACCGATCAAACCTTATATTTACTTTCTTCGCGGTCAACAAACAGCTATGACTGTCTTTATCGACTTCAATCACAACGTTGTACTTGTTGTATTTGAAACGAGGATTTTCAAACACCCGTATTACTTTTACATCATTGATAGCGATGTCTTCATTCTGATCTTTTAAAATCTGAATGAAGTCATCGGAGGAAAGTTCTCGCTCATGCCCATCACTTTTAACCTTGGCACCGATGAGGGAACAACAGCATTGTAATTTTCACCCAACTCGCTTTGAATGCCTTCTTTCACAACATTAATACTATATCCTGTTGCACACTCAGCAATAATAGAGCCGTTTTTCCGTTTCTAAAGTTACTGATTTTGTGTGTTTTGGATCTAATTTGGTGGTCAAAAATTTCCGAGTATCATCGCTACTCTGGTTGGACTCTTTCGGTTTTATCACTATAACCGGACGAGCCTTACGAACAACCTTCACATCATTAGCGGTCGTACTTTTGTCTTAGCTTTATTACTACTATTACTTTTCATCCCAGTGCACTTCTTCTTAACAATATCCGCGAAACTAACCTTTTCATTAAAACATCATCAGACGCGTCGTCTGCTTCCTGAACCTTTCGCTTTTTACCTCTGGGATTAAGTGCCGACTCCGAAGTCGAACGAGATGAACCTTGCATTACATTCATTGCATCTACTTTACTGCGCGCATAAAATTGTAAAATGAACCTTTCATATTTTCCAACTCATTTCCAATTAAATCCCGAAAACCAGAGACTGCATTGTCTAAGGCATTTTGTACCTTTTTCCCCAATTGCTCCATCCTGTCTTCCAACGCGATGTTTATCTGAGCAGCAATATTGTCTCGAATACCACCGATCGAATCAGAGAGTGAAGAAATCTTCTTCATCTCTTCTTCCAACTTTGTGTGTTCGAGAACAGAATATTCTGCTCGCCACAACACTGGCTTGATAAACATTGATCACACTTGAACACAACATTTACATTCTCCGTGACCAGCTTTGCCAATGGTTTGGTCATGGAAGTGCACTTGTAGTGGTACACTTTAGCGCAACCACAACCCGAACAACTCATAGGCAAATCGCTGGGCAGGACCCCCATACCGCACTCACTGCACTCAACCATCTCGCTACTACCTTCACACAGCTCAAACGGTACCAATGCAGACGACACAAAACACAAAGAAACAATAAAGGCGCAAAATGTTACCGGCCGCCAGCTGCTGCTGGGGCAGAAAATCCACAATTAAACGAAAATAACCAGCAGCGACAACCTGTCGGCTAGTTATTTCGATGCAGAAAACACTTGGGCACGCAAAGGAAATATATTTCCCGCGGCACTTGATCAATTTCACACGTTAATTGATTTTTATTTATCACTGCACTGCAGAAACAAACTACACCGTTCACCGTTTCACCAAAAAAAAAAAAAAAAATAAAAAAAAAAAAATAAAAAAAATAAAAAATAAAATATAAATATAAAAAAAAAAAAAAATAAAAAAATAATATAATAAAATAAAAAAAAAAAAAAATAAAAAAAAATAAAAAAAATAAAAAAAAAAAATATAAAATATAAAGCATCCTTATGAATTTGTTCCAAAATAAACATGTTCCTTTGAAAAACAGGTGTCCACTTTCTTTAATGAACAGTCCTTACTCGCCCTTTTTGACCAAGGAGTATTTGAAACATTTTTAACTTTTAAATTCAAATCTCGCCCGCGTATTTTTAATCTTGATTTAAAATATTTTTGTAACCACATAGTTACAAAGTGAGAATTTAGAAGTGATATGTGAGAAATGAGAAGTGAGAAATGAGAAGTAAGAAATAATTTGGTAGATGTGAGAAGTGATAAGTGAGAAATGAGAAATAATTTGTGAGAAGTGAGAAGTGATAAGTGAGAAATGAGAAGGGAGAAGTGAGGAGAGTGAAGTAAGAGAGCGAGGAGTGAGAAATAAGGAAGAAGAGATGAGAAGTGACAAGTGAGAGCTGAGAAGTGAATAGTGAGAAGTGAGTAATGAGATAAATATGTGAGATGTGAGAAGGGGAAACTGAGAAGCGAGAAGCAGTACGTAAAAAGAGGAAAGTTAGAAGTAATAAGTGAGAAGTGACAAATGAGAGATTAGATACAATAAGTGAGATTTAATATAGGAAAAGTGAGAAGCGAGAAGAGAGAAGTAGGAAGTACGTAGTGAAAAATGAGAAGTGTGAAGTAAGTAGTGTAAAGTAAGAAGTGAGGAGTAAGAAGTGAATAGTGAGAAGTAAGAACTGAGAAGTAAGAAACGAGTGGTGTGATCCGAGAAGCAAAATAAATATGTGAGATTTGAAAAATGAGAATTGAAAAACGAGAAGTGATAATTGAGAGCCGATAAATGAGAAGTTATAAGTGAGAAGTGAAATTTAAAAGTGAGAAATTCGATACGAGAAGTGAGATGTAAGATGTGAGAAGCGAGAAGTGAGAAACGAGAAACGAGAAGTGGTAGCCGAGAAAAAGGTTGGAGGCGACAAATGAGAAGTGAGAAATTCAATACGAGAAGTAAGATGTGAGAAGTGAGAGGCGAGAAGTGAGAAGTAAGAAGCCAGAATTGAATGGAGAGAACTGGGTTGTGAGAAGTGAGATGGGATAGTGAGGAGCGAGAAATGAAAAGTACACACTTACCTCATTTCACCGTATTCGGTAAATTTTACCGAAATCTCAACAGCAGAACTGTTCGGTAATTTATTTTACAGATTTTTTGTAATTCTTTCCATTGCTCAACTGTCAAAATCACCGAAAATCAGTTAAATTATTTACCGAACAGTTCTGCTGTTGAGATTTCGGTAAAATTTTACCGAATTCGGCGATTTATTTTAAGTGTGTAGTAAGATGTGAGAAGGGAAGGCAAGAAGGGTGAAGTTAGAAGATAGAAGTAGGGAGTGAGAAGCGAGAAGTGCAAAGTGAGAGGTGAGAAGTGAATAGTGAGAAGTTTGAAATGAGATAAAGATGTGATATGTGAAAAATGAGAAGCTACAAGTGGGAAGTGAAATTTAGAAGTGAGAAGTGAGACATTTGATACGAGAAGTGAGATGTAAGATGTGAGAAGTAAGAAACGAAAAGTGATAAGTGGAAGCCGAGGAGTGAATGGAGAGAAGTGAGTTGTGAGAAGTGAGTTATGAGAAGTGAAGAGTGAGAAATAAAAAGCAATTTGTGAGATGTGAGGAGTAAGAAGGGACAAGAGAGAAGTTAGAAGGGAGACGTGAGGTGTGTGATGTGTGATGTGAGAAGTGAGAAGCAAAAAGTTGAGAAATGAGAAGTGAGAATCGAGAAGTGAGAAGTGAGAGGCGAGAAATTTAAAGTGAGAAGTGAGATGTGAAATGTGAAAAAATGAGATAAAGATGGGAGATGTGAGAAGTGTACCACGCGAATATGACGTCACAAGTTTCATTGCTTGGATTGCAATCGTGGCGTCATGCTCGTTCAGCTACACTAGTTGAGAGTTCGTTTGGCTACCCTCGTCTTCGCCTCAGCTCGTCTATAGAACCTACAGTGTCTATAATCTTACTTTCCGATTTGGGTACAATATTTAGACCACTACCCGGGCTGTGGGTGGTCGTCGAGTAACCCGGTAATATTAATGAGTTCGCAAGCGAAAAGCAAGCAGAACATCATTAATGAACTGAAACAGAACCTTCTGGTGTTCGAGTCGTAAGACAAGAACAGGACGCTTTTATCAGCCACCCGGGAGAAGCGAGAAGGCCGACAAAGGTGCCACAACTGAAGCCTTCTCCTTCCTTGGAACTTTTTAGTGAAGTCGTTTTTTACGCGGTTTTTGGGATTTACGCGGTTTTGATTTACGCGGAACGTATCCCCCGCGTAAAAACCGACTCCAGTGTATATTATTTTCAACGCTGATTGAAATTTGTGTAACGTAGAGGTGAGTTAGCCTAGGGCTGAAAACCTCTCAAATAAAGACAAAAAATGTGTAAGTTCGCAGAACCAGTAAGAACCGTAAGAACCAGTGGAACTTACTCAGAATTTCCCGATTGATATTCTCAAATCTCTTAAAAAAAACAAAGAATTTTTCGTGACAATACCTATTGAACTCTTAAAATTTCTCAGCCAAATTGCTGAAATGTTATTTTCGGAAAAACGTAATTTTTGGGGAAATATCATGTCGAGCAAATGTGTAATGTCATTTTCCAAAAAAAAAATAATTTGATTTTCGAGAAGATATTGCCATTTTCGGGGAATTGTAATCTTCGGAAGATTGTTTTCTTCAGAGAAACAGCACTCACGGGAAATGCAATTTTTGGATAAATGTCGTTTCTGGGGATATGTCAGTTTTGAAAGGAATGTTATTTTAGAGAAACATCATTTTCGGAGCATTGTCTTTTGCCGAAACGTCCTTTTCGAGGGAACGTAATTCTCTTTCATTCTGTATGCCAAAAGTGGGTTTCGCGTTTTGCTACGATCTTGTGCATTCATCTTTCCGTAAATGTGATTTACGTGAAAATTTTCTATTTTCGGGGAAATGTCATTTTCTGGAAAATGTAATTTTCGGGGAAATTACGTTCTCGAAGAAATGTCATTTTTAAAGAATATTTTTTTCAGGGAAATGTCATTATTGAGGAAAAGTTGTTATTATTGGAGAAATGCCGTTTTCAGAAAAATGTCTTTTTCAGGGAAAAAATATGTTCGGGGAAATGTCATTTTAGAATAAATGTCATTCATGGGAAAATGTAAGTTTCGGGCATTAATTTGCCAAAATCGTTGCAATCGTTCTCGACAGCAAGCGATTTACCCAGCATGTCTCAGTTACCATCGTCAAGACAAACGCTATGCTTGGATTCTTACGGCGTAACACAGAACAGTTCAATTATGTCCATGCACTCAAATCGCTGTATTGTGCATGCACTCAATTAAGTCAAACTTTCAGTCTGTGCAATCTGATACTTGTTAATACAAATACGCATATGACGCATTAATATATGTATAAAAAAAATACGACAAAAGCGGCACATCCACATTGCACATGCATGGGCTAATTATGTTATGGTTATCTCTGCTTTTTTTGCTTTATTTACGTGATTTTTAATTTAACAAAAATTCATCACAGGAAAGTGTTAGCTCTGTATTTATTAACTTAAAATTATGCGTGAAACTAATTCAAGATTTCAGTCAAATCGTGCACTTTCTGTGCGGGAGTATTTATTACCCTTTAAACAATTATTACAACAAAACCAAACAAAACTCGTAAATATGGATCCAACAATTGAACTACATCGATAAATTCAACAGTTATCTGTTGAATCTCTTGAACTTACTTCACTAACCGCTGCTTCTACCTTTTTCTCTTTTTTTTCTTCATTTGCAGTGGAAAATCCGATGGGGAGTTGTTACGAAGCTATCGCCAGCAGCAGGTAAGCCAACAACACACAACCATAATCGGGGGAAAAGTTTCACATTCTCCAATCAAGCAATTTTTATTATCAAACCAACCATCGCTCCGATTCCGGCTGTCAGAACTGTACCGACGAGGACGACCGACTGAAATGCGAGCGAGTAAACTTTGAAGCTGAAAAGTTTAATGCGCATTATTGGTGGATTCTCAGTTTGTTATCAATGAATCATGCGGCGGCACGAGGCCAGAGGAATAAACTTTTGCTATTCCGCCCGAGCTGAACTACTCCACACCACATGGCGGAAGATGAGTGTGTCCGGATACTCAACCGCACTCGGTCAGGATGGAAACTTTGCTCTTGCCTTAAGAAAATATTAGACACATATTGCACTCCTGAAGCAGGTTAATTGAAGGAATCGATTTATGTATTTATGACTGCAGAAAACTTTGCCTCAGGTGGATCGATATAAAGTTCTCTAATTCGGTTGAGTGTCCGATGGATATTATTTATTTCTAACCGAGGAAAAGTTAATACCTTGGTATGAACTTAATACCCCTCGTCGTACGTGGTGATACTCGAATCGAACGATGGTGGACAAGGCTCGTCGCTGAGCTTGGCAAATATTTGCTGTTGCTTCCACTTCAAACATCTTGCCACAATTATTATCGGCTTACGGAAAACTTCATCCTCAATTATTTAACTCGGTTCCCGAGCAAATCACTGGACAAGCAAATTGCGGCCGCTCGTTGCTGCCACGCCTCCTTCACTGATTGTTTGTTACAATAAAGATTTCATACTTTTTTGTGCGACTCTTTTGCTTGTAATCCGGGCTGCTTCGTGTCTTACCTTTATGGCCTGAGTACTTGAGCAAACTGTCCAACCCTTCCTGCGCTGCACTGTCAGGCCATTCTTGGCTGCATCGCAGCAAATATCTACCGGGGGACCGATTCGCTGGAGCAAACTTGTTCCCGGGAGGGGGAAAACTATTATTATTAACTCTTGTTTCTCTATGCGACAAACTATAAATATTTGTGATAAGTTTTATTATTTCCTGCAGCAGCAAGTCTATAATGGCGGTTGGCAGAACGAGGTACATATTGCTAGGCCAGTTGACATGATCGGCAACGACAGCCGGATTGCTGCTCCGGTGTTTTCCCATTTTCTTTTTTTGCCGAGATACATAGCTCGGTGCGACAGTAATCTGAAAATTGAAAACGCTCGTGAAATACGAAGTACACTTTTAGCTGATTATTTGACTTTATGAGTTGCGGAATTCCAGATGCAGTTAAATATAAATGATATATTAAAAACTAAAAATGCCAATAGGGAAAAAAGTATTATCAATTGTTAATAAGTTTACAACAGTTTTGTAAGGACTTGATGCTGCAAAATGTTGGAACATATATCAATTGGTGATTTAGTTTTTAGAACGTTCGAATTCTAAAAGGGAACATTTTGACAGTACTTTATTAAATAGGAATGATCTAATTTTTTCAGCATATTTTCACTTGATAAAAAATGTATGTACCAAGTAATCAAATATCTATATATGGACTCGTAAATCTACTACCAGTGTATCTTTTGCCAAAGTCAATGTAAGAACTTTAAAATTCTGATTTACTTTGCTCTAGCAGGTCAGCAGTATCTTAAAGCAGTATTTTCAATCCCACCATCAATAACCCCCTGACATTTCAACACATTTCAACACCGCCAAACCGACCGGAGCTGACCGTAGAAGCTCGCCAGGAAACGTGGGACACTTGGAATCGCTTCCGATCTGTCCGTGTGAATGAAACCAGTCCGAAAGCGACAGCCACAATTCCAAAGCTAATCCGCATTTATTGTGTGCGAACGGAATGGTCTGGTCGGGTTTCCTTCTGTTCGTTTTCCAGAAGAAGGAAAATCCCTCTCAATTGCAAAAGTGGAATAAGAAGCGTCCAAAGGAAAATTGATTGAGCGTTCTTTCCGCAGCGTCGTCGCTTACTTTTTCGTGTGCTTGCTGTTAGGAAGCGGATTGATTCCTTGCAGGACCTTTGCAGTGTGAGCGTGATTGGTCTATTTTTCAAACTCAAGCAAACTGTGTGCAGGAAGTGTCGCCGGATCCGAGTCCATAAGACATTAGAGCGTTAGTACAATGCCGTCATTTTGCTCTGGTTTTTTCTACGACTGAAAATCTAAATGATAATCATTTTTTGAAGAGCTTAACGAATAATAGTAAGACAACTGACAGATCATTTTTTTGATACTTTATAAGAGTGACTATTTATGTTTGATTTTAGGTTCACTCCTTATTTTTAGATCAATTTATAAAACTGCATTTCATAAAAATCCCTAAACTCAACATATTACTCGCAAGGAACAAAGAAGCATTAAAAACTGGCTCCTATTAGAAATTTGTTCCTTCCCATGTGTTTCATAAAACATTCTTTTTACCCCAGTATCACAATTCAAAACGATTATTTTGCAGCAACTCCAATGGGACGGGATTTGGTTGCATATGAACCACAGTGACTGGTATATGATAACTCGGGAATCCACCACCGATACAATTTCGTATTGGTTTGCTTTACCAGCAGTACGTGTATTCAGTTTTTGCTCGGGATACCACTGTACGTTGTTACAGTCGAGTGCGCGCTCGAATAAACACTCTCGTATCAGTGGTTTTTGCGACCGTAAATACGCTAAAAGTGTCCCGCCGGATAGTGTCCGGCACTAATTGCTAATTAGCAATCAATTTCGGTTGATATCGGTGCGTTATATTAGTGAAAAAGTGGTGAAAAGTGATCCCACCGCGTGGCTACAATAAGCCGCCATCGTATTGTTTACGCCCGGCTCGTGTGTTTGATTGCTCCGTTTTCTGCTGCTGTCGGTCGGGTGACCCGAGCAGGAAATACTATCGAAGAAGAAAAAAAAATTTTTGGCGAAAAGTTTTGGGAAAATTTGAGAAGTGCCCAATCGGAATCTGGGGAGTTATACAGTGTCTTCCGAAAGTGTGTGAACACAGTGGTTCACAAAATTTTGCGTACGCTTAAGAAATAACGTCGAAGGAACGAAGAAGGTAAGATCGTCATTTTTATCTTTCTTCCGTTTATTTGGGGTAGGTAACGGGTGACCGTTGCCAATCTTGGGAATACCGACGTAAGCAACATGGCGGCCGCTAGTAGCGGCGACCCGGGAGGATCAGCAAAACGTAGACTTCCGATATTTATGGACCCGACGAACAAATTCGGTGAATTAACGTACCTGCAGCTGATCGGTAAAGGCGAAACCCCACTCCCAAAGAACCCGTTTGTTATTTCAAAGTCCGTAGAGGCATGTGCTGGACCGATCGAGAACGCGAAAACTGAGGCGCAAGGAACCAAATACTCCCTGAGTGTCCGTGACCCGGCCCAAGTGCAAAAGTTACTTAAACTGACAAAGCTCATCGACGGAACCGAGGTAGAAGTGGTATCGCATCCAAACTTGAACGTTAGCCGTTGTGTCATCTCGTGCTTCGAATTGATCGATATGGAGGAAAAGGACATCCTGGTGGAGCTGGTAAATGACAAAGTTGTCCGTGTTCAGCGGATCACCAAAAACCAGAACGGCCAGAAAGTTAATACTCCCGCCCTTATACTTACCTTTGCCAAAACTACGTACCCGGAGCACATCAAAGTTGGCCTTCTACGTGTTGCCACCCGTCCGTACTTTCCAAACCCGATGCTCTGCTACGGATGTTTCAGCTACGGTCATACTCGCCTACGATGCCCCTACGAACGACGCTGCTTCAACTGCTCCGACGAGTATCACGGAGAAGAATGTAACAAGGCACCATCTTGCCTGAGTTGCAAAGGTGACCACCGAACAACCAACCGCGAATGTTCCGTGTATAAAAGGAAATCGAGGTGGTAAAAATCAAAGTGCGAGACAACATCACTTTTCCGGAAGCCCGAAAGCGCGTCAACCAGCAAGCTAGTGGAAGCTACGCACAGGCAGCAGCACAACAGAACGCCATCGAACAAAAGCTGAAGGAGCTAGAAACGGCCATGATTAAAAAGGACAAGGAGATCGCCAGACTGCTGGAAGAAAGCAAGCGGAAGGATGAAAAGATCGCCCAAATGATGGCATTCATCAAACAAACGAAGCAGCAAGCCAGTCAACCCAAACAGAGCCTCACTAGCGAAACAACCGTCAGCCAGGAAAAATCACGTGACCAGCAACGACCAGTCCCCACGACAACAGGCCCTTTCACCCGATCGAGAAACAATTCTCCAGCCGCTCAAGAATCCAAGCGCGGGCGTCGCGAAGTATAATTACAACAAACCGGTCATTTCCCCAGATCTGAGTCCGCCGCCTCACGGAAATGGATTTCTCCAGTGAGGAGTCGGAGATACCGGAGACCTATCCTAGCCAAGGTATTCGATAGCTTCACCCCCCAACATCGCATGAACTCCAATGATGACCAAGGCACGAACACGGACAACGAGACTAATCGGTTCGGAAGTAGGGAAAGTGTAGTACCTTTTCCGACGCAAGTACGGCAGGTTGAAGGAGTCATCCGGGACGTCTTACCCCAACCCGTTGATGGCGAATTCACCTCCGTAGCCGATGGACACACTGATTACACCACGATACCGGAAACTTGGGATAGACGGCAGGGAGAAGGGGTAGCCCTTCTTTGCCCTGGCCGCCGCCCTACACTAACGACCATAGCGAGCACAAGAACTAAAACCACAAACAGCATCATGACATCGACATTCCGGGATAGACGGCAGGGAGGAGGGGTAGCCCTCCTATGCCCTGGCCACCACCCTACACCAGCAATGGAGCATCCAGCACCTACGTCCGATGAAAGCGGCATAACCAACAACGAAGCAGTAGACATAACTACACAAAGCCTTTCCCCAGTGCCGGCTGTTGCCGGTAGATCTGGAAGCAATCGTGTAGTAGTTTCGGCAACGGCTGGCACTGTGGGGCAAGACGTCCCACAGGTCAGTACTCGCTTTTTCCACCCGTGTGCATATACTCTCCCGAAAACCCTTTCAGGCCAACAACACATCACAGCAGTTACCTCACCCGGAGAAGGCCCGTCACGTCGAAGAAATATTACACAAAGCGCATCCCCAGTGCCGGCAGTTGTCGGTATTGGTAGAACTAGTGTAATGGTTTCGACAGCTGCTGGCACTGTGGGGCAAATCGTCCCACAGGCAAGTTCCAGCATCGCTCAGGTTTCTGCCGAGGTTATCGCACCATCCTTTTCTCCCACAGTCAACCCGTCGACAAGAAGAACATCCACGTCGTCGTCCGTCACTTGTTCCGTCACAGACAGCCGCTCTGGCGGCGTTTTCGCCCTACAGTGGAACCTGCGTGGCCTCAGGGCCAACATCAGTGAATTGAAGCTCCTCATCGCCGATCTCGAGCCATGCGTCGTGGCACTGCAGGAGACGAAAGTTAACCAAACGGTCGTCCCACCAGATTTCGTCGGCAGGCGCTACACGTTGCTTCTGGAATGGAACAGTGTACATTACTGGCAACACGGGGAAGAAAGAAAGCATACCGTTCGAGCGTGTGCAGATTGACACCACCCTGCACCTCATCGCTGCACGCATCCACGCGCCGATCCAAGTAACGGTAGTGTCTGTCTACATCCCACCAAATTCTACGCATATTCAGGCCGCATTGGGTCAGTTATTTGAACAGCTGAAAGGTCCAGTGCTGTTTCAGGGAGACTTCAACGCGCACAATCTCGCGTGGGGGTCTCACCAATCGAACGCGCTCGGCCGATTTATCGCCGAGAACACATTGACGCACAACCTAGTCATATTAAATGACGGTTCACACACCCGCATCGACCCGGCCACCGGGAATACCTCGGCTATCGATGTGACCATCTGCTCAGAGAATCTGGCCCGCAGGTTCATTTGGCGAACTATGTCGGACACGCACAACAGCGATCACTTCCCGATCACGGTGTCCATTCCCGGGTGGTCGAATCAACGAACGATACGACGCAAATGGCTCTACGATCACGCGGATTGGTCGCTATACGAGCGACTTACGGCAGAAGCCATCCGATCAGATACCGAATGGGATATTCAGAGCTTCACAGAGAGTATTATAGCAGCAGCGACGAAGGCTATTCCACGTACCAGCGGGCGGATTGGACCGAAAGCGGTACCGTGGTGGTGCCCCGAAGCAAAAGCGGCGATCCGACAGCGGCGAAAGTGCCTTCGATCTCTCCGACGCCTACAGCAAGGTGATCCGAACCAACCTGATGCGTTGGCGAAATTCCAGGAGGCACGAGCAGCGGCACGAAAAGCGATTAGTGAGGCGAAGGAGCAGTCGTGGGAAAATTTTGTGGCGAAAATATCACCAAGCAGCACGGCGACCGAACTATGGCGGACGGTGAATACCCTGCGTGGCAACCGACAACAGCGTCCGGTAGTGCTCAAGCGAGCGGACGGGTTTACGGACGACCCCGAAGAAGTGGCAGAAGAACTGGCAAAAGTCTATTGCGAAAGATCGGCGACTTCCAGCTACCCTCCATCGTTCCAGATGGCGAAAGCGGCAGCTGAACGAAGGTCCATAGACGTTTCGCACAACAACGATGATGTGTATAACATAGATATCACCCTGAGCGAACTTCTGTGGGCCCTCGACAAAGGGCGAGGTACCTCAACAGGCCCAGATTCAATTGGGTACCCTCTGCTGCAACGACTTCCTATTTCC
This sequence comes from Armigeres subalbatus, assembly GCF_024139115.2. Classification (NCBI taxonomy): domain Eukaryota; kingdom Metazoa; phylum Arthropoda; class Insecta; order Diptera; family Culicidae; genus Armigeres; species Armigeres subalbatus. The sequence continues at coordinate 241,899,246 of NC_085141.1, forward strand.
GTGAAAACGACACTCCTCGATCTGCTGAATGACATCTGGCGCAGTGGCGAGTTTCCCGCCAGCTGGCGGAATGCCATCGTCGTTCCCATCCGGAAGCCGAACTGCCACGATACCGGTCCGAATGCTTTTCGGCCTGTCTCGCTCACCAGCTGCATGGCGAAACTTCTTGAGCGAATCATTAACCGGCGACTGATCACCGAACTCGAGTCGAGTGGACGACTCGACAAGCGCCAGCACGCTTTCCGGGCAGGACGCGGCACCGACACATATTTCGCCGAGCTTGAAAGGTCGCTGCCTACCACCGACGAGCACTGTCTGATAGCGTCCCTGGACCTATCTAAGGCCTACGACACCACCTGGCGACACGGCATCCTGCGAACCTTAAAGTCTTGGCGGATACGTGGTCGGATGCTTAACCTACTGCAGAGCTTCCTCTCGGAGCGCACCTTCCAGGTGTCTATAGGAGGACACATGTCCGGAGAATATCCGCTGGAGAACGGAGTACCACAGGGTTCCGTTCTTTCCGTGACGCTGTTCCTCGTTGCGATGCAGCCTATTTCGAGTTCTTCCGGTGGGCGTCGAAATCCTTGTGTACGCAGACGACATCATCCTCGTGATTCGAGGGCCAAAAGGACAAGGCTTATACCGAAAACTGCAAACTGCGGTTAAAGCTGTGGACAAGTGGGCGAAGAGCGTTGGTTTCCCCATATCGGCGACGATTTCGCAGACATTTTACTGTAGCCCCAACGCGTGTGGAGAGCCAGAGAAGCAGATCACCATTGACCGAACTGCCATTCCAAAAACCAACCGTCTGCGAATCCTGGGCGTCACTCTTGACCGAACATTAACCTTCAAGCCGCACTGTACAGCGATGAAGAAAGCATGCGATTCCCGGTTAAGGATTCTCCAGATGATCGGAACAAAACTGCCGCGTGGCAATCGTTCAAAGTTACTGCAGGTCGGCTCGGCGCTAGTCACTTCGAAGCTGACGTACGGAGTGGGACTAGTGAGCCGAGGAGGGCCAGACACACTGCAGACACTCGCTCCTGTATACAACAAAATGGTTCGTTACGCTTCCGGAGCGTTCGTGACCAGCCCGATCATCTCGGTCATGGCCGAAGCTGGAACCCTTCCATTCGAACTACTGGCAGTTCAAATCATCGCTAGGATGGCCATCCGGATTTTATCTAAAAACAGCAACAACAGCACTCTACCGTTAATCCGACGAGCGTCGGACCGGGTACACGAACTTACGAGAACAGCGTTTCCCGCTATCGGCCAACTAGTGAGGCAGAGCGACCGTGTGTGGCACGCACGAAAACCGTCGATTGTGTGGGATGTGAAGAGAAGTGTGCGAGCTGGCGATCCGCCGGATAGAGTCCGACCAGTTGTTCAACAGCTGCTTTCGACCCGGTCCCATAGGTCGTCAGTAGTCTACACCGACGGCTCGAAATGTGAAGATACTGTTGGAGCCGCATTTTACTCGACCGGCCTCGCAGGAATATTCAGCCTTCCAGAGGCATGCAGCATTTTCTCTGCGGAGGCGTATGCCTTGAAGAAAGCGGTATCAATCCCCAACGTCGGTAGTGAGATCGTGGTTCTCACGGACTCGGCCAGTTGCCTGTTGGCACTAGAGTCCGGGAAATCAAAATATCCATGGATCCAGGAAGTCGAAGAGAAGGTCCGCAACAAACGTGTTCGATTCTGTTGGATCCCTGGACATGCCGGCGTGAATGGAAATACCGAGGCTGATCGATTAGCGAACGAGGCGAGGAGACAACCGGCCATAGATATGCCCATTCCGGGTGAAGACGCGTTAAGAGCGGTAAAGCAGGCAATTCGACTCCGATGGGATCACCAGTGGCACGAAACAAGGGACTCGAAACTGAGGGAAGTGAAGTACGACACAAAAAATGGGTAGACCGAGGTAGTGCAGCTGACCAACGTGCGCTTACGCGACTTAGGATCGGCCACACTCGGCTTACCCACACATTTTACTAAAAAGACCCGCCGCCCACTTGCGAATGCTGCGGTTCTGAAGTGAACGTACGACACATCATCCTGCATTGCCGGAAATACGAGCAAGAGCGACAAAGAAACAATATCAGCACTACCAGCCTGACCGATGCCCTGGGAAACGATGAAGAAAGTTCGACGAAGCTGCTGGCATTCCTGCACCAAACTGGGCTGTTCAGGTATCTGTAAAGAGAAAGCAACGAAGACATCGACACTACACAAAGCCTTTCCCCAGTGCCGGCTGTTGTCGGTGTATCTGGAAAGAATCGTGTAGTAGTTTCGACAACGGCTGGCACTGTGGGGCACTGGCACCCCACAGGTCAGTACTTGAATTCTCCAACCGGAAGCAGATACTGTCTCGCTTAAAATTCCAGGTCACCACCAAACTTCAACCATCCTCCGACCAGAAAACGGACGTCCCACCGGAGAAATATCACACAAAGCACATCCCCAGTGCCGGCTGTTGTCGGTATTGGTATAACTAGTGTGATGGTTTCGACAGCAGCCGGTACTGTGGGGCAAAGTACCTCACAGGCAAGTTTCACCTAAACATTCCTATACGGATACTACCGCGATACACTATTTCCACAGCAAATCCTGGATGAAGAGCACATCGTCATCATCGCACCGGCTCGCTCCGACATTTCGAAGTGAACAAAATAATAAACATAAGTGGAAAGAGAGAGAGAGAGAGAGAGAGAGAGAGAGAGAGAGAGAGAGAGAGAAAAAGAAGATCAAATGTGATCGTAATGCCAAAATTGTATTTCAAAACCCCACTGCCTGACACGAATGCGTCTTTCTGGTGTAAAGTATCATTAATAAACAAACAAACAAACAAACAGTACGTGCATTAATGCGATTGTGAACATCTTTACTTCTGTTTATGAATAACCGACACCTTCGAACGAATTTTGATCCATCGAATGATGTTCCCCTCTGATACTAATGGCGTCAACAAGAAGGCTAACCATCAGTGTCCTATGACCCGAGCAGGATTCCCTTCGCAATGGCGTCAACAAGAAGGCTAACCATCAGTGCCCTATGACCCGAGCAGAATTCCCTTCGGAATCCGAGAAGGATTCCCTTCATAATCCGAGCAGGATTCCCTTCGGAATTCGAGCAGGATTCCCTTCGGAATCCGAGCAGGATTCCCTTCGGAATCCGAGCAGGATTCCCTTCGGAATCCGTGAAGGATTCCCTTCGGAATCCGTGAAGGATTTCCTTCGGGAGCTGAGCAGGATGCCCTTCGGGATCCGAGCAGGATACCCTTCGGAATTCGAGCAAATTTCCCTTCGGAATTCGAGCAGTATTCCCTTCGGAATTCGAGCAGGATTTCCTTCGCAATCCGAGCAGGATTCCCCTCGGAATCCGAGCAGGATTGCCTTCGGAATCCGAGCAGGATTCCCTTCGGAATCCGAGCAAGATTCCCTTCGGAATCCGAGCAGGATTCCCTTCGGAATCCGAGCAGGATTCCCTTCGGAATCCGAGCAGGATTCCCTTCGGAATCCGAGCAGGATTCCCTTCGGAATCCGAGCAGGATTCCCTTCGGAATCCGAGCAGGATTCCCTTCGGAATCCGAGCAGGATTCCCTTCGGAATGGCGTCAACAAGAAGGCTAACCATCAGTGCCCTATGACCCGAGCAGAATTCCCTTCGGAATCCGAGCAGGATTCCCCTCGGAATCCGAGCAGGATTCCCCTCGGAATCCGAGCAGGATTCCCCTCGGAATCCGAGCAGGATTCCCCTCGGAATCCGAGCAGGATTCCCCGCGGAATCCGAGCAGGATTCCCGTCGGAATCCGAGCAGGATTCCCCTCGGAATCCGAGCAGGATTCCCCTCGGAATCCGAGCAGGATTCCCCTCGGAATCCGAGCAGGATTCCCCCGGAATCCGAGCAGGATTCCCTCGGAATCCGAGCAGGATTCCTCGGAATCCGAGCAGGATTCCTCGGAATCCGAGCAGGATTCCCTCGGAATCGAGCAGGATTCCCTCGGAATCCGAGCAGGATTCCTCGGAATCGAGCAGGATTCCTCGGAATCCGAGCAGGATTCCTCGGAATCCGAGCAGGATTCCTCGGAATCCGAGCAGGATTCCCCTCGGAATCGAGCAGGATTCCTCGGAATCCGAGCAGGATTCCTCGGAATCCGAGCAGGATTCCCTCGGAATCCGAGCAGGATTCCCTCGGAATCCGAGCAGGATTCCCTCGGAATCCGAGCAGGATTCCCTCGGAATCTGGCAGGATTTCCAACCGGAATCCGAACAGGATTCCCTACCGGAATCCTAACAGGATACCCTAACGGAATCCGAGCAGGATTCCCTACCGGAATCCGAGCAGGATTTCCTACCGGAATCCGAGCAAATTTCCCTTCGGAATTCGAGCAGTATTCCCTTCGGAATTCGAGCAGGATTCCCTTCGGAATCCGAGCAGGATTGCCTTCGGAATCTGAGCAAGATTCCCTTCGGAATCTAAGCAAAATTCTCTTCGGAATCCGAGCAGGATTCCCTTCGGAATCCGAGCAGGATTCCTCGGAATCGAGCAGGATTCCCTCGGAATCGAGCAGGATTCCCTCGGAATCCGAGCAGGATTCCCTCGGAATCCGAGCAGGATTCCTCGGAATCCGAGCAGGATTCCTCGGAATCCGAGCAGGATTCCCTCGGAATCCGAGCAGGATTCCCTCGGAATCCGAGCAGGATTCCCTCGGAATCCGAGCAGGATTCCTCGGAATCGAGCAGGATTCCCCTCGGAATCCGAGCAGGATTCCCTCGGAATCCGAGCAGGATTCCCCTCAGAATCCGAGCAGGATTCCCCTCGGAATCCGAGCAGGATTCCCCTCGGAATCCGAGCAGGATTCCCCTCGGAATCCGAGCAGGATTCCCCTCGGAATCCGAGCAGGATTCCCCTCGGAATCCGAGCAGGATTCCCCCCGGAATCCGAGCAGGATTCCCTTCGGAATCCGGTCAAGATTCCCTTCGGAATCCGGTCAGGATTCCCCTCGGAATCCGAGCAGGATTCCTCGGAATCCGAGCAGGATTCCCCTCGGAATCCGAGCAGGATTCCTCGGAATCCGAGCAGGATTCCTCGGAATCCGAGCAGGATTCCTCGGAATCGAGCAGGATTCCCCTTGGAATCCGAGCAGGATTCCCTTCGGAATCCGAGCAGGATTCCCGTCGGAATCCGAGCAGGATTCCCGTCGGAATCCGAGCAGGATTCCCGTCGGAATCCGAGCAGGATTCCCGTCGGAATCCGAGCAGGATTCCCGTCGGAATCCGAGCAGGATTCCCGTCGGAATCCGAGCAGGATTCCCGTCGGAATCCGTGCAGGATTCCCGTCGGAATCCGTGCAGGATTCCCGTCGGAATCCGAGCAGGATTCCTTTCGGAATCCGAGCAGGATTCCCTTCGGAATCCGAGCAGGATTCCCTTCGGAATCCGAGCAGGATTCCCTTCGGAATCCGAGCAGGATTCCCTTCGGAATCCGAGCAGGATTCCCTTCGGAATCCGAGCAGGATTCCCCTCGGAATCCGAGCAGGATTCCCGTCGGAATCCGAGCAGGATTCCCGTCGGAATCCGAGCAGGATTCCCGTCGGAATCCGAGCAGGATTCCCGTCGGAATCCGAGCAGGATTCCCGTCGGAATCCGAGCAGGATTCCCGTCGGAATCCGAGCAGGATTCCCCTCGGAATCCGAGCAGGATTCCCCTCGGAATCCGAGCAGGATTCCCCTCGGAATCCGAGCAGGGTTCCCCTCGGAATCCGAGCAGGATTCCCCTCGGAATCCGAGCAGGATTCCCCTCGGAATCCGAGCAGGATTCCTCTCGGAATCCGAGCAGGATTCCTCTCGGAATCCGAGCAGGATTCCTCTCGGAATCCGAGCAGGATTCCTCTCGGAATCCGAGCAGGATTCCTCTCGGAATCCGAGCAGGATTCCCCTCGGAATCCGAGCAGGATTCCTCGGAATCCGAGCAGGATTCCTCGGAATCCGAGCAGGATTCCCTCGGAATCCGAGCAGGATTCCCTCGGAATCCGAGCAGGATTCCCTCGGAATCCGAGCAGGATTCCCTCGGAATCCGAGCAGGATTCCCTCGGAATCCGAGCAGGATTCCTCGGAATCCGAGCAGGATTCCCTCGGAATCCGAGCAGGATTCCCTCGGACTCGAGCAGGATTCCCCTCGGAATCCGAGCAGGATTCCCCTTGGAATCCGAGCAGGATTCCCCTCGGAATCCGAGCAGGATTCCCCTCGGAATCCGAGCAGGATTCCCCTCGGAATCCGAGCAGGATTCCCCTCGGAATCCGAGCAGGATTCCCCTCGGAATCCGAGCAGGATTCCCCTCGGAATCCGAGCAGGATTCCCCTCGGAATCCGAGCAGGATTCCCCTCGGAATCCGAGCAGGATTCCCCTCGGAATCCGAGCAGGATTCCCCTCGGAATCCGAGCAGGATTCCCCTCGGAATCCGAGCAGGATTCCCCTCGGAATCCGAGCAGGATTCCCCTCGGAATCCGAGCAGGATTCCCCTCGGAATCCGAGCAGGATTCCCCTCGGAATCCGAGCAGGCTTTCTCCTCGGAATCCGAGCAGGATTCCCCTCGGAATCCGAGCAGGATTCCCCTCGGAATCCGAGCAGGATTCCCCTCGGAATCCGAGCAGGATTCCACTCGGAATCCGAGCAGGATTCCACTCGGAATCCGAGCAGGATTCCACTCGGAATCCGAGCAGGATTCCCTCGGAATCCGAGCAGGATTCCCCTCGGAATCCAGCAGGATTCCACTCGGAATCCGAGCAGGATTCCCCTCGGAATCCGAGCAGGATTCCCCTCGGAATCCGAGCAGGATTCCCCTCGGAATCCGAGCAGGATTCTCCTCGGAATCCGAGCAGGATTCCCCTCGGAATCCGAGCAGGATTCCCCTCGGAATCCGAGCAGGATTCCCCTCGGAATCCGAGCAGGATTCCCCTCAGAATTGTACAAGCTTTCATTTCACTGATGTAGGTTGGTTTTTCTTATAATCAACTCCATGAATCCAAAAAAAATTCTAACGACGAAATGTTCAAAAAGTTCATGTCGTAAAAATCTTTGTATGTTATTTATTAATCAGTTCAAAGAAACTTTTGTTAATTCTTTCAATTGATTCAAATAAATAAACTTATAAGAAGTAGCAGTAGTATCATTTTAGAAACATATGTTGGATTGTTTAAGTGGCTGATTAAAACAAAAAATCAACGTTACATTGAATGAATTTCGACAACACCTTTTTATTGCATGTCAGAATCAAAAAAAAACTTGCTGGACAACACACCCACATGGTCCCTTCCAGAGTACCATTTCAATCCATCGCAGGAGTTGTCCAATAGCTACTAATGCAATTCGGAGAGAATAAGTCTTGCGTGATTGCAGACAGACTTTCAAAGGGGGATCGTTCTGCAGAAAGTATAAGCCGAATGAAACCCCTCTTCTGGATAGACAGGAATTTGATAGCCGTATCGATAGTGATACAAGAAGTTAAGCTCATGTCGGCACAAAACAACCCATTCGCTGAGCTGTAGTCAATGGTGACCAAGCCGATAGGCCGACGAGGGAATCGCAAAAGAAATTAGGTTAATGGACTCGCTTCCACTAGGGGGTTGTGCCAATTCCTTACAGGCAGGCAGGCAACCAACTTCGGTTGGATTATGTTGGCAAGTGGTAACCCTACTATGGTCAAAGCCTGATTGAAATGATTTTGGTGCTCAATCTTATTTTTTTTTAAAGATCGCTAGTGGAAATTTATTCTCACACATGCTTTTCGCTGCGGTTATTCTCTCTTTAACACCACCGCAATGTGAAGTGGTGAACACCGAACAGTTTGATAGCGAAAATTTATTTCCCAACCCTTGCCGTGGCTGCTGGCATTTTATTCATTATTGCTTTTTCCGGCTATTCGGTGCGTGGAAATTTATGTTTTATTTGATAAATGTTGTGCTTTCCAATCAATGATTATGTGCGCGCTACCTCCTTCTACGGGACGCAGTTTTTTTTTCTGTTGTTCCAACGGAGCTGGCAGACAGGAAATGCCATTTTTTCATCCATGTCCCGCTGCAGTAAAACACGATGGAAAACAGACCTCGGGCGAATGCAGCGGCCGCCACGTGGTTTACCAAACGCCCTAGGGGTAGCTTGGCATTCGATTTTTTTTATGGAACGACTGGCAGATGCATCAGGTTCGGTTTCGCTACGAGCCAGCCAGATTGAGCAGAACTCGATCCTATGGACAAAGAACAGATTCCGGTGGTAGGCGATGCCCTTCGCTGGTCGAATGGTGCATGTTTGGCTTTGTGCTTACAATTATTTCACAGTTTATTTACATAATTTAATTAAATCGACTCGTTTGCAATGCCATTAAGGACTTCATGGTATGTCTACGGCAGAAATGACTACAAGCTGGTAGATTTTTTCGTGTATTGGTAACGATTTACAATACGCCCAAATGATAGTTTCAAGGACTTTAACAGCCCATTTTCAGAAATGATTCGGTTGTACAAAAGGTTGACTCTCCAGATAGATCTTGCTATAAGGTACAATCTAGTACGTTTCGGCATACTGTTGTAAAATGTTAAAGGATTCTTAAACGAACATCATGTTCAACAAAATGGCTAACGAGGAAAATAGTTTTCTTTGCAGCGCCAACACAAAAGCGAAATCACTTTGGACAATCACGATGTAAATGTCGCTGGTTTCGTTACCCATTTGACATCCTACCACCGTCTACAAACTGGGAAAGGAAACCTATAAAACCAAACAAACAAAAAAAACAATGAAAAGGAAATTTGTCCCTTTTCCAAAGTGGAGCTACTTGCTATCTACTGAGGCGAAACGACAAACGAAAACAGCGCAAAGCAAAGCGTGCGAGAAACTTTCCCATTTTGCTGATAATCGTTTTATTTCAAGTCGTGTCCGTGGATTGCAGCAAAAAAAAAAGGTGAAGGAATTCTTTCTTCCACTTCCTCACCCCCAGGACTACTCTGCTGGTGGTGCATTTGTGAGTTGCAGCGAGCTGGTTTGCAGATTGGGTATTGCCAGCAAAAACAGCAAGATTTTAATTGTTGTTGACGGGGTGTCAGGTGCTTCGGTTTGCAGTCCGGGAAAATGAGACCGACTGATACGGGGGAATTTGCAAAAGTGGATGAATAACATTAAAAACTACCGTCGGACCACAGAGTGGAAGAAAGCTTCAGCGTTAGTAGTTTAATGCGAAGTTTTTTTTTCTCGCCTTTTCCCATCAAGCAAATGTGCTTTTCAGGTTTTCGTCCACAATTCAGATTACTGAACGAGCCATCTGGATCTACTTAGTATAAATTGGTTTCCGAGCTTTGATAGTCTTGGTTGGGGTTTCTTATTACATTTGTGTACATTTTTTGTGTGGATTTTATCTCCACTCTTCCCTTCAAATTCCAGACAGACGCAACATGGGGAATGGATAAAAAAAAGTACAATAAAAGAGTCTTCTACGACACCGTGGTGATTTGACGCCGTCTGGAAAGTTGTGTACAGTACCAGTGCTGCGTCGAAGTTCTGTGCCGACTGCAAGGGTTGCGACACGGCGGGCGGTGATTTGGAATTGGTATCAACTGAACCATGATTCGGGTTTTATTCGAAGGAAGAAAATGTTTGACTCCCTGTACGAAATTTGAACGGGGGAACGCAGCTAACCGGTTGGAATTTTGTTTGCTTCAAGCAACCACTCCAATGGTCGCTTTGCAAATCGATCTAAAATTCATGCACTTTCATGTGTTTTTTGCGGCAACTCAGCTGGGCTGCCTTACACGGCCTAGGCTCTAGGGAGTCGCCAGACAACCTCAGCTCAAGTGGTCAAGCTTCTAAATTATTCACGTGGAAACAAGTGGATGCAGTTTGACCGTTCTGTTGGACGAGACTAACGATGAATTGTGATTGGTGTTCGATATTTCTCCTGGGCCGCTTTTATTGGCAGTTGTTGCATGAATGCATAGCATGGCCACATTAGTTTGGGCCTGTCTCGTACAACAAAGTTGTACTGATTTTTTGATGGGGTGAATGACATCTTTCGCAACTTTTGTTCTGTTATTGTGAGGAATTCATTCAAATGCTTATTCGTGTTTAAATCGGCTAGAAAGTTTTTGTGTGGTTTTTGGAAAACATTATGCTGAATTAATGTTTGCAGTTGATCATTTCGTGGAAGATCATTTCCATTTGGTCGATCACTGTTTATTGGGCTATTCCGAAGGTTGACTTTCTCCAAATTATACGGATAGTGGTGAAGAGCACTTCAAGTAAATTGAAAAAGGTAGTTCTTACAGTCTACACAGTTAGTAAAAATAAACTTGATTTGTTACATTGGAGAATGTTTAATGACAATCGGTAAAATTGACTAACTGGTAAAAACAATAATGATAACCTGAAAGATGTAAAGGAAAAAATAATTTATTTACTGCCGTCAGAAAACTAATCCATTTTAGCAGTGATGATACCTTCTCAAGCATAATTGAAGATAATAAAAAAATCGCATGAAAAGAAATTCCGAAATAGCCATTTAGGAAAAAAAAAAAGCTTGATTATTTTCATTGTCACATTTAACATTACAGCTAAAGAAAAACGGTTTCAAAATTTTCTGAACTCAGTGTCCGATCTGGCCAACTTTATATTGCAAATAGTAAGGCAACGGTTCGGCACTTCATCCCATAGTTCCTATTCCCATCCCATCAAAAACAAAGTAATGAAAAGGAATTTGGTTTGTTTCTTTTTTTTCAGCAGTGAGCACGCGTGTTAGCAAAATGAAACGACGAGATTGATGCTGAATTTCGTTGTTTTGCAATGAGATGAATGTATCTTCAGTGAGATGGTAAACGAAACAGTTCCCCTATTTGTTCAATAAATTATTTGTTTATTAGGAAAAGGGAAAAGTCCATCTGAATTGAACTCTTTTTTGTTCTCTGCGTACTAACAGAATACAATTTCACTCCAAAAGATACAATTATTACTTACAACTATGAACAATAATTTGCTTTGTTCTAGATCTAGTTCTTACAATTAAACTGCAACAAGTCAACAGGACAGGACATTTTTTTCCGAACAGTGTTACGACTCAAGTGAAAATCGTATTCATTTGAGCAGCAATTGGAAATTTTGCATATGTCCAAAAATATTTTTTTATGCCCATAATTCGTTGGACCGCGGAGAAAAAAGAATTGTCTAGAACAGCGGTTCTCAGCCTGGGGCACATGTGCCCCTAGGGGTATCTTCGCAGGCCCCAGGGGTATCTCAGGCAAGAATGCGTAATGACGGATGTATTAAAATTCCAATCAAAGCTTATTGATAAAATTTTGATAATTAGGATTTTTTTATTTCAAAACTTTGACTTGTACATAATATGTATGACGATCAGTAAATCAAAGCCTATTGAAACCTGCCCTCCAAAACCAGCACAGTGTATGACAGGCTATAGGTCCGACAGAGTTGTGCGACAAAAAATCAAAAGGACCAAACGTTTAATAAACACATTACAAAAATCTTTTTTGCAATCTACCTCTTTGAAACAAAATATTAAATAACACGTTTCATATGATATAATGCTCCGGAACTAATATCTAGAGTATGAAGGTACGTAAGCCTCCATTTGAGAGGCATGACTGTTTTTTTCCGAAAAGTTCAGTTGCTTCGTTGCAAGAGAATTAGAAGCATCCTTCTACGTCCGGAACCCTTTTTCCATGAAGCTCGAAGCGTCTTTTCAAAAGGCTCAGAAGCCTCATTTTAAGTGGCTCCGAAGCTTCTCTTCGAGTGGTGGAAATTCTTTTTTCAAGAGGCTTGGAAACGTACTTTCAGGAGGCCTCCATTCCAAAGACTTGGAAACCCTTTTTTTTTTAATACGCGGAACCCTACTTTTAATAGGCTTAAAGAAGGTTCTACATTCCAACTGAAACCAGGCCTGCTTTTCAACATAGTATTGTGTTAGTATTTCCTCAGTTATTAATTGAAAACTTGTCTATGCCCGCTAGTGCATGAGTATGTATCTTGTGCGGCAAGTACAATGGATACACTATGCCCAGGGTATCGAGAATGTTTTCATACCGAAAACATCATTGACTGGACCGAGTATCGAACTCGCCATCTTCGGATTGGCAATCCTACGCTTTTGTTCGAAGGCTATCTGGACCCCCTATGGTGTCCTTTCTAGATGCTCAAAGCCGTCCTTTCAAGATGTTCAGAAGCCTCGTTTCAAGTGGTTCGAAAGCCGCCTTTCAAGAGGCTTGGAAGTCTCTTTTTAAAATGTGTTGTAGCTTACTTTTAATAGGCTTCCCTTCAAGATGCTTAAAAACTGCTTTCCTAGAGGCTCAGAAGCTTCCCTTCAAGATGCTGAGAAACCTCCTTTCAAGCCTAAGAAACTCCTTTACAGTAGCTCGAAAGCTACCTTTCAAGAGGCTCAGAAACTTTCCTGGTGGCTCAAATTTCTTCTTCTAAGTGGCTTGGAAGCGTACTTTTAAAAGGCTAAGAAGCCTCCCTCCAAGGGGTTCGGAAGCCTCATGTCAACATCCGTTCAGAATTCAGAAATCTCCTTTCAAAAGGCTCGTTAGCTTCCTTTCAAGAGGCTCAGATGATTTTCTTGAAAAGGCTTGGAATTCTTCTTTCAAGAGGCTTGGAAACGCACTGTCAAGAAGCTCAGAAGCCTCCCTTCAAGATGCTCGGAAGGCTCCCTTCAAGTGGCTCGGATGCTTCCCTTCAAGAGGCTCAGAAGCCTCCAATAGCTAAAAAAGTCTTGTAGGAATTTTGATGTACAGTCGACTCTCTACATCTCGATGAACTGTATCTAGATATTTCTTTGCAGTCTTCATGGGCCATCGAGATAGGGAGAGATCGACGAATGGAAGGAAAATTGAAATTATGGGGCTGTTCGGCCACATTGAGAGTTGACGTAAAGTCAATGTCAGCTTCTCTCCACGAACAGTCTGGTGTCGGCAGCTGGTTATCTGCCTAAGAATGACATTACGGATTGCCTGCTCCAATGGTAAAAGTCCACCATACAGGTGACCCCTAATTCTCAGTGTGATGCGGCTTTATGCTTACCTTGCCTACGAATGAATGGTTAGGGGGGTTTAATAAAAACCTAACCGCAAACGGAGTCTATTAAGTACCACGATCTCCTTCACAGTATTTAGCACTCACTGCGCTAACCGGAGCTATGGCGTATTTGACTTTCTGCTTCATCGAGATAATTGGCTACTCTTATTCAATCTCAACTTGAAGTTAAATAAGGATGGGGTTATGAATATGTTTAACTTAGAAAAAATATATTAAGCTCTTTTTAGTGGAATGTATTCAACCGTCTAAGACGAGTTCAATACTTTCCATTTAATTCCGCTAAGTTTTATTATCTTTGCAGATACGTATTTCGTCGTCTCCAGTGTCTTGTACTTGACTCGACTTCGAGTACAAGTCAAGTACAAGACACTGGAGACGACCTCACAGTTGAGGTCGAAATACGTATCTGCAAAGATAACAAATCCTAGTGGAATTAAATGGAAAGTACTAAACTCGTCTTAAACGGTTGATATTTTACTTAATTTTCCAACAAATTGTCACCTACATGGATTCGAATTATGCGTTTTTCACACACTCTGTGTTTCGGCTTTGGCTAATCTTGTCCAATCTCAACGTGAGGTTAAATAAGGGTAGGATTATGTCACAATTTGTCACCTGTATGGATGCGCATTATGCGTTTTTCACAGTGCACTCTGTGTTTTGTCTTTGGCGTTCGTCTATTATTACGTTCTCAGTGTTTTTGTGACACCCCTCTTTAGTGCCTAGTTTAATGCGTGTGAGCCTACATAATTGGCTTTCCTATACATGGTACATCATATGCATTCGCAGTGTGTACATTTCCAGTCCAGTATATTTTTTGCTTCGCGTTTCATTGCGTTTTACAAAATGCATCGTATGTATGTATTATTAAATGTATCCTCCTTCTCCATAAACCTGTTCCATTCTCCTTTCCAACATCACTTCCTCTTTCTTTTCCCTTTTCACTTCCTTTTCCATCAGGGAAATGATGAGAAAGGCCAGTGAAGTCGATGGCACAAATCTCCCAAATTGAGGGGATCGTGCCTCCTGACCCGACGTTCTGTTACCTGATACCTTGAAGTCCACAAACATGTGTGTATTCTTCATCTCGATAACCGCCATATTTCGATATCTTTCTATTTCTATGTATTCTGATCATATTTTGTTCTGGATGCATTCTACTCAAGACGATATGTTAAAATTTCTAGGCTACTAGACCATTTTGTACAAAAACAACATATCAACAACAAGAAATGACATTTTATTTTTTTGTAGTTTTTCATAGCAATAAACTTTTTTTGATCTAGTACGAATTTCACTTTTCCTTCCATTTGTCGATCTCTCCGTATCTCGATGGTCCCTACAATATCGAGAATCTCGATTCGAGATGTTAAGAGGCGACTATATGAATTTACTTTGAATTGGAGCCTTTCACTTACAGTAAAAAAATAGGGAGTACCTCAATTGATGCAAAAGTTCGAAGGAGTACCTCTCAAGAAAAAGGTTGAGAACCGCTGGTCAAGAACAAAGGTTTCGTTGACTAATGTGAACTATCAGAACTGAGTGCAAATCGGTTAATGCAAAATTCCAAAATTATATCTGCAATGATGGCTAGAAATAATAGAGTTTGAGAAAAAAAATACAACGACTGTTCGGATGGCTCAGTTCGGAGCAAAATCTACATTCCCGACTCGTAAGGCTGCGTCTAGGCCTATGGGACCACTTTCTTCTACCGTCACCGGGGGTGTCAATGACCCAAATGGAAGCGAGAATAAGCAACTGTATCAACAACTTGTAGGATGAAAGGTCGAAGGTCAAAAGGTCGAAGGCCAAAAGGTCGAAGGCCAAAAGGTCGAAGGCCACAATGTCGAAGGACGGTTGTCGAAACAAAAAATCTGAGTCAAAAGGTCGAAAGGACAAAAGGGTCGAAACAAAAAAACTAGTCAAAAGGTAAGGATTTGCGGTATTTCGAAAAAGTTCGCTTGGGGTGGTTCGAAATGAAATTCCGCGGAATTTGAGCATGGCGGAATCAGATTTTTAGATTTCGTTTCGTTAAAATCTATAAATTTCGCCTGAAAAAACTAAATTCTAACGAATTGAAACGAAATTCCGCGGAATTTCGTAACAAATTTTAACCAATACAAAACTTTACATAATCAAAAATTTCGGCTGTGTTGCTGAACAAAACCATAAAGTTTGTATTCAAGATTATAAAATTGAAAAAATCTTCTACAACGCATTCCAATTCCGAATCGTTTTATTAGTATACTCAATACGCATTTGCTAGTGTAAAACAATATTTGCTGAGTCCGTCATGTAATATGTCACTATGGGTCGTCAAGCCTTCTATTGAAAGTTTGACTGCGAAGTGAATTGAAAGCAACTCGGTTAAACTTTGTTGGAAAGAGAAAGGTTAAAATACTCCATTTTACGTATATTAGCATTCAACTCTATTTTATATCTGCAAAAATTCTTCGATTTATCCACTGCTTTTCGATCAGATTTGATTAATAATGTGCGAAAGTTAATACACTTTTGCAAACACTTGTCTCTGTTAGAAAATTATAAGCAATGAAAAACTTTTGGTGGTCAAATTTGCCTACTGTTTTGATTCACATCATATTCCGAACAGTTGTTTTTATAAAGAGATCGGATGGAATTATTTTATTGCTATTTTCGAATGAAGATTTATTGATGTGATGTTGATTGATGTGACCAAAAGGTTATTTTTTTGGTGCTTGTTGGTTGTTGAAATTATTAACACAGGGTGCGGAATTTTAGACAATTTGTGCATCTTTGATAGTTACAAACGAAAATTATTTGAATTAAATGCAATTTTGATTACCGTTTTTTCACAAATCCTGAGCATGACTCATATTCCGAATACTGGCATTTCAGCGTCCTACAACCAAAAAAAAATCGGTGTTCATAATATGAATCAGAAAAATATAACTCCAGAGAGGTATAGCGATCAAAAAGGGAAATAACAAACAGTTTCGATAATGACCACGGTTCAAGCTATTTATATTTTTATTGAAGCTTTAATATGCCTCCCAATAAAAATCGTTAAATTATTTACAACCGGCTCCACTGATAACATTGACAATCAATTACAAAGCGTGAATAAATATACCACAAGTCGCGTGACGCAAAGAGACGTAGTGAAAACCGAATGGCATTCTAATCTGGTTCTAATACGAATTGCTTTAATTTTGTTTGAACTCTTACAAATTGCCGTACATGTGTACTTGCTATCGCTGATTATGTCTAAAAATGTCATGTTGATAGGTATCCATTAAAGACTCTAACGCGGGTTTTTGATCCTATATCACGCTTATTCTATCGCTTCGCACGGCAATCCATCATTTCCCTTCATCATAATCAACAACCGTAGTCGAATCAGTTATTAGAACGTGAAGCGACGGCTCATTTTTTTTTGTTTTTGGTTCACACACCCCAAATCACATCACCCGCGAATACCGAAATTACGCACCCCAACATCAGATAACGCTAATCGTCACGAACGCCGCACGAAAAAGTGATAAGCCAGGGCGCCAATCGAATAGCATGGCACAGACTTTGACCTGCTGCGAATTACTGTTAAGAACACAAGAACTGGCAGACATGGACCCGAGTGCCTACCATAAAAGCCAACATCAGTTGATTGACACCTGGTAGTAGCGGTCCGCAAGTCAAGTCACTTGCTAGCTGTTGTCGTGTCTTGCGAGCAGAAAAGTTGTTTGGAATTTGATTTCTTCATTAGGGCAGTCTAGCCGCCACCACCGCCACCCGACAGCACCCAGAACCGAGTGAAGCATTCTACCATGAATAAGCTGTTCATCGTATTTGCTCTAGTTGGGGCGATCATCGCCGCTCCCACGCAGGTGTTTAATTTCTCAGCTATCTATTTCTCTGAGCCCATCGGCAACGGTTCCAACCAACCATTTTTCCGTTCTGTTGTAACACGGTGAAAGGACTTGGAAAAGGCTCCCAAAAAAAACCCTGCCCTGAATATTCAACCCTTAGTCGTGTTCTCGTTTTTGTTTTTGTGAAAATTTAATGAAATTATATTGCCACCCCCCGAGAAAGTGAAGCAGCCGGGTGTGAAACGTACACTGTGTCTTTTGTTCACGCTATCTGGTAGTTTGAGTTATGTGAAAAGTGTTGACGTAGTTGGGTGGTAGCTGAAGGTCTATAGACTTTATTGCTTGAAAAAACTATCGATTGCTCAAAAGCACTATTTCTGTTTGAGCTTTACTTTTTCATATACCTAACTATCGGATGGCAGATTTTAATACAGTTCTGCATAAGAGACTTACAGAAACTGTATAAAATGTTGGCATATACAATTGCGGAAGACTTTAATACAACCATTGTGTTGAAGTCTTACAATTTTGTACATCCATTGTAATTCAACATTATTGTTAGATTTGTTTTTTTGGGTGTAAGAGTCTCCGACTTGGTTTCTGATTTTCTGTATTACTATCTTTGTTGTCTTTTTGTTTTTTGGCTTCGTGTCATATTGTATCATAACATATTAAAAATTTTATGCTGAACCCCTTTCGAACAATGAATCCTTACTACATCAATGTGGAAAAGCTGTTGTAGCAATAACCATCCTGCCAGTCGATGTTCATGACGCCCTTTATCCACTTTTCCTTGTTTTCACCTTTTCCATCAGTCTTGTTCAGCCTGAGTATAGTTTTTACCTCGGTTAAATCGCTGCTATAAAACAGAGAGACAAATTTACCACCATGCTAGAAGATTAAAAATTTAACAGTAAGGAACTCAATTCCATGTTTTCCAGCACAACGAGTCGAACGGAGCCATCGAGTGCCTGAATGTGAGTAATCTGGGACTGGGAATTCCCCGGACAGAAAACCAATAATTTGACAGACCTTTACACGTCCGACAGGAACTACTCGAGTCGATTGAAGCCGAAAATGTGGAAGAGTTGGCTGATGTGATTGCCGACGCCCGGCTGACCATTGGATATCTGGTTGAACGGCACCGTCGCTGTCAGGAGATTCCGCGTGATGACCCCCCGAGCCGCCTGCAGGAAATTCAAATTTCGGCGTGTGAAAATGCCTGGCGGCTGAGCGTGGCCATCGAGTTGGCTCGAATTTCGGCGGCACTCAACCAACATACCGATAATGGACGCGATTTGGTTGCGCAGTTTTCCGAGTGCTCGGGAATTTCGTTGCCGCGGCCGGAAAGTGAAGATTGAGATTTGTGTCAAATGGACGGTTTATACCAGATAAAGTATTTTTTATTAGCCTAGTAAATTTGTGTTTTTGCAAAGTATACCAAAGTTTTCATAGTTCTTATTTGGACATAAAACAGTCTTTTCCTAACAAATAATATTAATTTCCGCTTGTCAAATGGTTTATTACCTTTCATTTCCAACCTAATGGCAACCCTCCACTTAATCATCGCTTTTTTCGGTTCATTTCTCTCACGCCATAGGTACCATAATCAGCGTAGAATCGCCCCAATTCTGTCGAGAAAATGTTTCATCTTTTCTCGACTCAATCCAAGGTAACAGGCAAACAGATCGCTCTACGTCTTCTTTTTTTTTTTATAAATAATGTAATTTGCTATTCGGTGTGTTCTGTCTGTCACCCAATATATTACCTCTGCCATCCTTTTTGTCGAGATCATAAATTTTCTCGAATGCCAGCCGGAAAAGCTGGGGCATTTTGGGTGTTACCCCGGACCACTAATCCGAACACAAGAAATCCTGTTCCTCTGAGCTGAGTTAGCAGCAGAGACGGTATCCTCCAAGTGATCCATTTACGCTTCATTTCATCGTCGTCAGCCAGGAGATGGAAACGTTGCTGCAGTCAGTGGTAGCCGGATTGTTTCTCGTGCTGTCGGATGGGTTTGGGGAGACTGATTTGGTTGTTTGGCACAATGGAAAATAAAATGCCACCACCTACGGAGGCTGACGACACGTAATTCACACCCCTGCTGTAGCGGAGCCCGATGGGTTTTTGTTCGAAACCGAGCTCCACCGCTCGCCCCGAGATTCTGGTTGGTGAATTACTGTGTGCTCGGTGCTGGTACCCAAAGCTCCGTTGGAACGGGTGTCACAAATTATGGCATTATCTGTCGGTGTCAGAACAACTGCAGAGAATTGCATCCACTATGCGGAAACCACACGCCCTAAGGTTTTTAGAAATTTGGTTCACAATGGGGTTTTCGCATTGTGTGCTCTTCTGTAGTCGAAAGGATGTTTTTCGTCCATATTAATGGCAAACTAGAATGTTTAAAATAATCCATCAGTATGGTGCTGGTGGCGTATCATTCTATATGTAGTACGATACGAAATCAAAATCTCATCAAATTGAAAATATAACAAAACGGTTTTTTTTCTTTTCTCCATTTGAAACATTTCAGGTACATTTCGTAAATCACATCATAACACGGTGTTGAGAAAATGGATATTTATTAACTGTGTTCTATAAAATCAGCGAATAGGATTGAAAATTGATGTGATGAATATTTAACACATTTGCATGAATAGTTTTCAACAAGGTGAGGGAAATGTACCAGTTTTCAGCAACCAACTATGTTAAAATATTTCGTGCCAATTTTTTTTCAAAAGCTTCAATTTTGTTTAATGACGGTTCGACATATTGGTTGATCCGCACTGCTTTAGGGGCCCCATACACGCTCCGACATGTTGTACAACTTTGACTCCGCCTACAGGAAATTTGGTTCGGTCAGAGAAAAGTCGGACCGTCTGACCGACGTTGTACGACTGTTGGATAGTTCAACTTGCCCACAGACGGTCCGACTTCACTCCGACCGAATCAAATTTCCTGGAGGCGGAGTCAAAGTTGTACAACATGTCGGAGCGTGTATGGAGCCCCTTATGTTCAAGTCGTGGAGATGTTTGGTAATAACTACCATCATTGCCGGTGCCGGTTTCATCAGTTGTAAGGCCACTTAAGTTTATGCAGGAGAGTTCAAACTCCTTCATACTGGTCTTAACAGATCCCCTCAGGTCTGTTCCGGTAGTCGTTCAACTCATTGGGATCAAAGCTGCCATTTTCTCAGTGATTCAAAAATGATCAACTCCCCCCTGAAGACAGCTAACTACGCCATGTTTTACCATCAGTTTTGTCATCGATTGCGAGAAAGTAGAATCTGAACAATGCAGGTGGTACGATGCCAGGTTTTTGCAGCAAACATCTCAATGTAAAATTTATGGTAGTGTTCGTTTTGTTTACGAACATCTGATTTGATTCTCATTGGGATCCAGAAATGTCAGTGGAGACCATTCGCGTAATGTTGACAACAAAACAAGTCTATTCTGCGAGATAGGCATAACACCAACCTGGAAGAGAGCGGCTTTTTCGCGAAGCGTAGTATTCAAAAATTCTGCGAGAACTGTTACGCTTCACTGAGTTCCGAGGCAAACTAATACTACTCAAGGAGAAGGATATTTTTCGATTTGTGACCAATTGGATCTTTTTTTGTTGAATATCTTGGCTGTGCATATGCACAGCACATGTTTCGAAATGGACAAATTGATATGAAATTTGCGAAAAATAGTCCAAGAAAATTTGTGCAAGAAAATGGATAATTTTCCATTGGTGCTTGATGCAATTTGGCTGAACACTGACCATATGCATTCCTTAACAAGTTCTCCGTCCAAAAACAGTTTCATTCGTTTTGCTAAAATCTCACTGTATACTATAGGGATTGAGACGGCTATAATAAAATATATATAAACTGAATAAGAGGGCATATACATGGATCATGAGTCCCAAATGTGAGGATGACAGATGAGCGGAGTTAGCCTTCGGTTTTGTTATGTATTTCGCGGGAAGTAGTAGTGCTTCTAAGCTGCTCTGCCCATGATCACATAGTTGACGTATAAGCCAAAATGACCAAAACACACTTTTTTTGCGGATATGGATTCTTCGTACGGTTATACATATGCTCCATGAAATAATATTCATGTTTTGTTCGGAAACATTCGAGTTATGGCGATAATTGTTTTTTTTTTCCGTGCTGAACTTACTTCTAAGATAAAAAAATTACGTTAATAAAGTAATAAAAAAAAAAAAAAAAAAAAAACTCTTATATTTTAGTCTTCTTGCCCTCAGATACATACTAAGTACTAGAACCAGTGACCCATTCTCACCCCCATTTGACCCATTGTCAACCCCGACGAGGGTAGTTGCAAAATATGATTTTTTCAGCACGAGTACTACGAGTCATTGAAGCACCCATTTCGTTGGTATGGAAAAGTAGGCCGTTTTATTACTCAAAGCCGAACTGTAAACCAGGTATTATGATCAGGAATTGCAAAAATATAACTTTTGTTTCAAATTCAAATAAACGGAATTATTGGAACACAATCAAAGTACTTTTTTTAAACTGGTAATATCCTACAGTATTTAGTAATAAATTATAAAAAGAAACTCCTCGAGCCGTATAGAGTAGCTTGTGGGGCGGTTATGAAGTATTTTCTGCCATGCCGAGTGGGCCACAAAAATGGATCCGAGTCGGTACAGCGGGCCGAACGTTGGACAGCCCTGCATTAGATGATCGGATAAAATTCACACTCTTTTGACATTCAAATTAAATTCATTATTCTCATTAGTATAGCGACACGATTGATGAAAACTGGCAATATTAGGAACACTCGTTGCCAAAACAACTTGCGATTTTAATTTGAAGCAGCACATTATCGCTGCATACCTTACGGCTTTTACAAACGATTTATTGTAGTGAACAGTGCTCCAACCTTTCCTGTCTTGTCTTGTCTTGTCTTGTCTTAGCACATGCACAGCCAGTATTGAAAAGCATCCTGGAAATGTCGGTTGTGTTTCCGAACATTTTCTTGTCTGCATTAATATTTGCAGCATATCATAAATATGACACAAGTATTAAAACGGCCAGGCCCACCGTGCAGGCTTGAATTTGGGAGACAATCCATAACTCCCAGGTAATCAGATTATTTAGAAATAAAAAACATGATCAACGAAGAGTTTTGAATCTACGAAAGGAAGATACGGGGACAGCCGTACCAACCGTTTCACATTCAGGGGAAAATATGATTGACGAAATCGTTGGGAGTGACTTTGATGAGAAGATTAATGTACACTCCTTGGGTCCTCGACGTCTTGGGATGGGACACAGTTTTTAGTCTAGTGCCCTGGCTTATACATTGATGGACAAAAGTATTCGCATAAATTCAGATAGATTACTATGAAAACATGACGAATACTTATGTACATCACTGTACATATAGGCCTAGGCTTAAGCGCTTTTACTCGCTCTCTGGAACGAGAAAAAGAAACAAAAGCGATGAAAATCAAGCGGAAACTCATTGACGATAAAATTATACCATATTTTTACTTACACTCCATATTTTCCGTCCTTGGAATCGTTTTTTAACTACTCCCGTCGAAACACAATTTATTGAAATTGCTTACCACAAATTTTCGCGAAAAAAGAGTGAGGAGTAAAAATTAAGAAACGAAAAAAATATCATCAAGAAAGCCGATTTTCGTTCATTCTAGGTTCCGTTCTCCCAGGTTCATTCTAAAGAAAAGAGGAGTTAGTCAAAGATGTTTTTCACCACAAACAGAAATCATAATATTTATATTTATCAGAAAACAATGCAAACAAATCCTATCCTTAGTATGCGTTTGGAAAAGAAAGATGATTAAACGACAGCAAGGTCTATGATACGTTTGAACCTACGGAACAAACCATCTGGATTATTGGAATAATTTGCCCAACTTGGAACTGACCAACGACAGCTCGCCCTAGATTGTAGTTATCCAGGAGATCAACTGTATCTCACTAGCTTCCATAAATCGTTGCATTGGGGCAAGAAACCAAATGAGCGTTACTAAAAACATATTTTAAAATAAACCGAAACCAAAGATTCACTCCGAATCTTCTTGTTTTATCATTGTTGTATAAAATAATTGTTGAATTACCTAGCCCACTTTTATAAGTGTTTCAGAGATCTAGTGTATCCCGTAGAAAAAGTACAATTATAGTAAAACAATTACGAATTTTGTTTGAGATTGTAGATGATGGATTGTACAATGTTGTGAATAAGAATATAATTGGAAACGGCTCACCGGATATAACTGTCGAATCAACTTCAAATTCATGTCCTTCTAGTAAATGTTCCGTACATAAGTTGGTACAAACATCGAGTTCTTCTCCTCCGGTTGTCCGATGCGTCGAAGTCAACTCACAGCTTTGTTCGACCTGTAGATCAGCCGCCAGTCGTTGATGCGCTCCACATTTCTCGTCCCGTTCAGCGTTAGCACTATGTTCCGCCATGTTTTGCGTCTCATGATCAAATTTCTTCGTTTAAAATACGCCTTCCTTTTCTATATTTTCTTATTTTTTTTGACAACGGATCATTTTCACGACTTGTTCGTATCCCCGGCACACTTCGATTCTTAATAGTGCTCTTACCTTCCCTGGCCTGGTAAAGCATCCACCATCAGAACTAAGATTAGGAAAATTTGCAGAACATAAAGTCCATTTTGCTCTAGATTTTTGATGGCTTAAATAAGTGGTTGTGTACAATTGTTGTTATTTTTGACTACTTGGCGTCATAACCAAAAGTAAGCAAGCCGTTTGGTGGCATAATTTTGGTCAGAACTTCAATATATGAAGATTTACAATGATAAATGTGCTCAACCACAGCGTATTAGGCTAAGGTTTGAGCCATATACCATAGATATTTTTAAATTGTAATAAAGGTTTAGCGACAGATAGCATTTTAAAAGCAGAATCTGATAAGCAACCCGCACCCAATAAAACGCCTCGTTCACGTTTTTTCCCACAGAAGATAAGGATTCTTCTCGCGCAGCTCTGAAGAAAATAATAAATACACATATCTTCCCCCCATTAAACATATCGTAGTGTTGCTTGATTGACGCCCCAAGTTTGTAATCAATTAGAATCAGATGAGTTGTTCTTGCACAGAGAACCAACAGAAGGTTGCTTTGGAGCTAAGTCTCATCTTCAATGTACAAGTGCTGCTGATCTCAATTGTCAGGTAACACTTTTCTCTTATTCCGCCATTAGGATAACAAATTTCTAGAAAAATCTACGTTTTCAAATATTCACTTTTTTGAATAATCCTACTGCTTGACCCATTTAACCTATTTGTGCTCTATGGTCACGAAATGAATGCCAAAGAGCGCTGTACTGCCTGTAATCGCATATCTTTCCAGCTTTGCTGGGTTTCCTATGCGATTACAGGCAGTATATTCTAGGTCTAAGAAATACGGAATCCTACGACTTAGCTGATTCCACATAAATAAAATTAGGAAACATTTTGTTTTTATTGACTTTCACCGTGAATTTTTAATTCAAATATCTTCAATTTTACATAACACAACGACAAGTTAAAGATGTTGAATAAGTCATTGCTGAGATAAAAAAAAAGAAAACCTATGATTTGCCCAAGAAACGCCATCCACTATTGCACGTGTGGCGTATACGTGCATGGAGATGGGTGGTTGCTCACCATGGTGTTTGTATGGAGAATCAACGACCTTTATTTTCCGGAAGGATTTTCAAGCGTTTTGCAAACGAATTGAGGACCTGACGCGTCATGTACTGATCACTAACACTTCGGAGCAGTTGTTTAGCGGTAGTTTTTTACGTTTTTATTGCGGAAAAAATCCAATAAATGAATTTCCTATTCCTCGAATTTAAACATCTGATATCTTCACACAAATGTTTGTCTCAAAACATGCCACTTAAGCCCCAAACGCAATACAACGGAACGGCGACGGAAACGGCAAATTTGACAGAAAATATATGGACTAACTGTCAAATTTTCCGTTTCCGTCGCGGTTCCGTTGTATTGCGTTTGGGGCTTTAGAATAACAGTCAGACAGATTCTACTCTGTGGTGACAACAGAGTCGGAGAGGGAAATTTGATTAAGGATATCAGGAGGATGCGGGAAGATAGAGGCATCATGCCGCAGATTAAAACCGTCACGAAAAGTGCTCAGGATGTATGGGCTGATAATTCAGTTGATGTATGGGCTAATAATTCAGTAGGGTATCCAATCGTGGTTTGAACTAGTGAAAAGCGTAGCATGGTTTGAACCATTTTGAAATCAGTAGAAATTACCATCTCATTGGCAGGAAATGAACCTAAAACAGTATGGAATATTTAAGTATACTGGAAGTGATAGAGTTTTTTTTAAACTTTCGTACAAACCGTTTCAGTAGTTAAATAAAGTGATTCAAAAACAGCCTGAATTTGCGCCAAATCCCCCCTACCAGTGGCATAATTTCAAAAAGCTCGTAAAGGACGCATTTTATGACACAGGAGTGAGATCAATATATCAAAAGAACGCTATTTTCATCTGTACTTAATTGACGTCATCATACAATTGGGAAACAGTTTTAAATAGTTAATATAGTTAGCAACCCTATAACCAGAGACCGGCGGAGTGAAAAACTGACGAAATGGCAACGTATGAAAATGCATGAAATCGTTCAAATTATACTGGCAGCACTTGAACTTTTTGCTTGCTCCTTATGGAAGCAAAAAGTAAACAAGTCGAATTGGAACCGCTTTTGACGGTTCGATTGGAAACAAGATGGCGTCTTCGCCGATCTCTTATTCTAGTATTTCTAAATATAGTAACATTAATACAAGGTAAAAACTGATCAAATTCGTACCATGGTTTGAACTTGTAAATGCAGTCATGTTCTGCTGCTGTCCGCTAGGAGCGCTGCATGCGCCTAGCTGGAGCATTTTGTTTACATTTCGAATATGAGAAAATCGCAATTTTCATATCGATAATTTAGACGATTTTCACACGTTTCGAGTTACTAATCGAATGCTAGAAGATGAAAAGTAAAACAAATTTGCTTTTCTACAGATTTCCTTAGCGTTTCATGCATGTGATTAGTATAATGTGACCAGCAAGCGTCCTGCGAAACGCGGGACGCCTATCTGGATTACGTCACTGGCTTGAAAATGGATCCTCCAAAAGTGCATTTCGCATAGATTTTGGCTTAAAAAAAATTGGAAAAATATTTGTAAGGCTGTATGAATTATAATAAATTTGTAAGACGAAGTTGAAAAATGCAGCGTCCCGCGAAACGCAGGACGTCTGGTCACATTAGATTAGTATTATATTTAGGAGCTGCTGGCTGCTGCAGTAGTTCAAACCATGGTACGAATCAAAGTTATGTAATTATTAAGTTTTTTCAATGAAACTAAGCATAAATATGTGCACCAAGGATGTTTTTAGAAAGATATTGAACTAAGCTTCCATACAAACTAGAAATCGCAGTTCTAACATATCCCTTTAATGTAATAAATCAACTTTATTTTGACGGCTCATCTGAAACCCGCCATTTGGTTCAAACCATGATTGGATACCCTACTATTGAAAGCAATTGAATAAATACACCACACTGATAAGTTATTGAATTTCGCCAACCACTGTTAAAAATCAGCAAATTAACCAATCCCGTATCGCAAGCACTGACAACCGAATCGTGCAACTCATGGGCTGGGCTCTAATCATCAGTTTAATCAAGACTTCATAGAGAACGGACACAAAGGCCGCACATAAGCAGTCGTTATCATTGATCATCCGTTGTTCCCGTTGTCGGCAGCAGCACACAAATGACATTTCCATGCAATTTACGAACTATCCTTTCGAACGGGTAGAGCGATTTGCACAATTTTCTCCCTGATCGATCGATTCGTCTTGGGAAAAGATATTTTAGTTACTAGATAAAGATTGTCGCTACGGTTCCCTTTGTTCTGCTGTCCGAGACATGTGTGGTACATACCTGTCAAATCGTATGGATTTTCCTTCTTTGACATTTAGCTCCCCTATCCTCGCCAGCAAAAGATGTTTCGGACAGCGACGACAGCGACAATCTTTATCTAGTAACTAAAATATCTTTTGTCTTGGGATCCGTAAGGTTTGTATAAACAAAAAGCTAGTGAATTTAATGGGGAAAGGTAAAAAACAATTTTGGGGCAGTTGTTGAGAAAAACTGAAACAATCGCACGGAAATTGATCTAGGGTGCGGTGCTGCAAAAATTTCAGTATATGACATTTGCGAAACAAACACCCGGGCAAAGCTGGGTACCTATTTTTCGCTAGTTGACATAAATATATTTTTTTCAGAACCGCCATTTTTTTTAAAGAGATGGTTGATCCGATACGATTTTTTTCCAGAGTGTAAAATACAATTGCTTGAGGATGGTTGAATATTGCCGTTGCACAATAGGACAGCCCCATATAAAGGTGTGGCCAAAACTACCAAAAGGCCAATTTTCGATTTAGGCGAGTAAAATGTGATGAATACACATAATCTGTATTTTTATAATCAGGGCGATTTTTATTTTTTAGATTCTTTAGGGTGGGGGGCGGGGGGCATGGGCGTTCAAACTAGCCCCTCCTAGAAATTATATTTTTACGTTTTTTTGGGAAAACGGACAGCTTTGCCATGCTCTCGTCTCAAAAGTAACATATTTATATATCGTTACAAAGATCTTAAACAGATCTATGCAATAGGCTTGATAATGTAATAATAGCTCCGTCCTGAATTTAGTTTTTAGTAGTTTTGTAAAAGCATATTTTAAGCAATATTTAACGAACAAAACAGTTTGGTACCCCGCAGTAAAACATCATGCACTACACTATTGAACTCTTAAGCTTTGAGGACCATGAATAAAATTCTGCCAAAATTCACCATTTTGTAAGAGACATTTTTGCCTTTCTCGTGTACTAAGTATACGTAGAAGCTATATGATCGCTCTAAAAGCAATTAAAAAAAAAACAAACACTAATAGTGTTGTATACCAATCGGCTCAGTTCGAAGAATTGAGGTGATGTCTATGTGTACGTGTGTGTGAATGTCTGTATGTGTGTGAGCAAAAATGGTCTTAACTCTTTTTAAGCACCTACTTTAAACCGTTTTACTCGCAACAAGTTTCATTCGTCAGAGAACGTTGGTCCATTGTTCCCTATTAAAAATAGGCTGGATCGGACTATGGGCTCAAAAGTTATGGCTAAAATACATTTTCTTATAGTGTCATTACCGCTAGGGGGATTAATCAGGTGTTTTGGTAAACTTCTTATTTTTCAATTTTAATCTGAGTTACTCAATAATGCCACTTTAATTTGGTGACGAACACAATTTACATAACATTTTAAGGGAGAGGGTTATTCCTTAACGTTGCGCATAATTCAAGAAACAATCATCTATCATATAGAAAGCGTTAAGCAGTGAGAAGGGAAATCGTTCAAAATTTACAATTTTGACATTACTACATTATAGGAGCGAATTATATATTAAACCATAACGTGTCATAACGTGTTGGATGAGTAGTGTGAATAACTCTTTGACACAATAACTTTTTATAATTATGAAAGAAATCTTAATGAAATATCAATTAAATTAATCTCCATTTCGTTGATGTCACAATATGACGTTAATTGAATCTGTTCTGCTCTTCTTTGTTGGTTTAATAAGTTCTACTCGTGAATTTTCAATACCAGAAGCTAATAGTGCTTTTTTTATCATTTTAAGAAATCTGTGTTGTATATGTTGAATATACAGTAGATGACCATTAGTATTTTATCTAGCATCAAACAGGCTTATTGCAAGCCAAAAAGTGACCAAATTCCGTTGGTTTTGTAGAATATGACAAAAATCGATGCTATGCCGAAAATTGGCCCCATACCCCATTGAAGGCTCAGAAAAAATATTTTTCTTTTCTATCTATGTTTTTATGATGAATACCACCGTTTATTGCAGGATTCATAATTTTGGCCAAAAATACCTCCTTTTTTCCTATTGTGCGTTGGTAACAGAATCACAAGCGCTCGTCAGACGGAGACGCTGCAAAAAAATATTCGCATGGATGGCGTCCATGGCGTTTCGACGGCAAATGCAGCTGCACATGAAACATTTAAATAATCACAAAATAATTTGGACAAATTGAATACACGGCTGAAAATGTCGTTCGGTCATTTGGCCAAAAAAGTCGTATGGACGAAAATGTAGCTTTTGTCGAGATTGTTGATTGACAGCTATGGTCGTCGGGTCGAAAATGTCATTCGGCCGACAGGGTCATTTAGCCGAAAATGTCTTTTGGCCGAAAATGTCGTTTGGCCGAAATGGTTGATTGGCAGAAAGGGTAATTTGGCCGAAAATGTCATGTTTGTGTGTTCAAACTAATCCCAACTGTTTGGCAGTAATGTTATGGAAGAAAGCTGTCAGTTTTACAAAATTTTATAGTCAGAATTAATCCAGAAGTTAGAAAGTGCTAGCTCTATCGCAGCTCCAATGACCCGTTTCTGACTGCATGGTATTTCATGACTAGTCCGAGGTCACGTTTACTTACAATAAGCCCTGCCTGTATATGCTACTATTATCAAATGGATAATGGACCCATGAACAAACCTCCTGCATTGTTTAATTCAGCGCGTATTTAGTTTCGAAATTACAATCATATTAAAACACCTTAAAATACGTTACAATGGAATAGTAGTAAATTTATATTGAAACAATCTCACCAAATTTATCCATTTTTGTAGAACTGCGCATCTACGGTGAACAATTAGCTAGAAATAATTTTGTTGGGTGAAGCTCCGAATCTGTACTCCACGCTCGAACCGTGTTGTGCATGCGGCTCCTGATTTCACATGCGTCGATTTCATAGCAGGAATCATCACACACAAATTTCCGCTAAAGCCGCATACCATAATCACTAACGCACATTTTTTTAAATCTATTTTTATTTATAATAACATGAACTATCGTAAAACATCACGCGTGTACCAATTGGCGTTTATAAGAAATTTCTCTCATTTGGCCGAAAAAAACAAAGCGAAAATCATCACTTCTGTGTTGGGGCTGCCTATATGATTTTGTTTTCTCGCACTGGTATACAAATTTTATAAATTTGTTATCATGGCTTGTTATAATTCGGAACAGTTTTTGCCTTCCTTTTATCGTTGTTCGTTATCTATTGAGAGCGTTTTCTGCAAACCCTGCTTACAGCCAAAAATGTCGATTGACTGAGCAAATCATTTAGCCGGAAATGTCATTTTGCTAAATAGGTCATTTGGCTGAAATGGTCGTTTGGCAAAAAGATCCATTTTGCCGAATGGGCTATAAAGCCGAAATTAAGCCGTCTAACTTCTCACTTCTAACTGCTAACTGCATTTCTGTATCATTACTTAGCACTTTTTACAATGAGATGGTTTACGGCTGAATGAGTTTGTGCCAAACTACGCTTCCTACATTTGATTAAATTGCTTTTGGTTTGTGTTCGTATTACGGTTCCCATCTAATTAGGGCCGCAATTCAAATTCTAACAAATAAATCAGAAACAGCTCACCCAACTCAAATTGAATCTAAATCCAAAACCAAAGCATTTAATTCCAATTCAACACAAATCGCATCCAAATGCTATTCAAAGACCGTCTGAACCCAGTTCATCCTATCTTAAATCCAAGCCAAATGCAATAAAATCTTAATCTGATTTAAATCTAATCAGCATGTGAAAACTCTTTCCATGGACATTAGTTTCAAATAGAATCTATTCTGTTAAATTTTTTCAATTTTTTACATCTCGAATGAGGTAAAAAAAAACTTCGATGCAGATCGGTGTTGGACCTTCTTTTTCCGCTCAAATAAGTGGACCTATCAGCTTTACTGATCGATGAGTGGAAATTTCCGTGGTTTTCAATAAACCATACCCTCAATACTAAACTAATACGCTGTCGTATTTCATTTAAATAAACCATAAAACCTTGGTCATTTTTGACAGTTCCACTGAACCGCTGCAATGTATCCAAAGAAACTCTTTCAAAATCCAATTGTAGCATCCAGATGAACTTTAATTTCTGACGTAAACTACAGCCAAGAGGAAGGCTTGGATACAGGGTGTAAAACGGAAATTTCAAAATTGGGGATCGTAAAAAAATCATGTAAGATTTTAAACGTATCAACGCATTTATCTTTCGATGGATTTTTGAGATTTATATAACAATCGACTCTGAAACTCTTCACCAATGTACCAGTTTTATTGAAACTTTTGATTATCATCGTTAAACTATTGAAAATTTACATGAAGTGCTCCATTAGCGTTTTAGGCATTTAAAAAAGCATTCAATCGCCGAAATGTAGGCAATTAAATTTGGATTGGGATGCACTAATCACACTAAGTCGAATGCAATAGAGAATCGAGAAGGGCATAATAACCATTGGAGAATAAATTTGGGTTTTCGTGAAAATTTGTGAAAAATTAAAATTGTCGTAGGTATCCATCAATTTCCATATTTTGATTTACGCCAGTTTTGCTCGAAACCAGCGAAATAAGTAATCCAAATTATTATCTTATAATATTCTAGCATGATGGCACTAAATGCACCAAACTGTTTTGCTTAGTTTAAATCGGGCGGTCGTATCTTGTACATAACCCTTCTGATATTTTTTGACATGAATCACTTTAGGGGAAGTGGGGGTAGCACGCCCATAGGGGTTAAAACGCGCCACCCCTGAATAAGGTTAAATATCCCCATTTTGATTATTTTCAATAGTCTATACGATAAAGCAATGAAAAATATTGCCATTGGATACATATATTTCATGATTTTTCTCTAGTTATACATGAAAAACTCGAAAAAACGATTTTTGCGTGTTTTGATGCAATTCTAGCTCGGTGGAATTTAGTCTTTCTGTCGCTGTTATACATTGATAAATTAATAATTGAGCCATGAGCCATGCTGCTTACTCGTGTTCTTTATGTTCCACACGAAATCGTCGTCAAAAATGGTTTTAAAACGATTTTATGGGCCTTCAAACTTCTTAGGTCGGTGTGGGGCATTACGCCCATGCTCATTTCGTATGACCGAAACAGCTGAAACATTCGGTTAATTGCCTTAATGTAGGCAATTAAAATGAAAATCAGTACGATAAGCACATGCGCGTTTTAACCCATCCACTGGCGCATCTCTCCCCGCATGGTTTCAAAATCATTTTTTTTCGGGTGCTTTTTAAAAATCAAATTTCTGTGCAATAAAATGGACAATTAGATATCTGTTATCGGTAGTCAGTCGCAGATATGCTGTTCTTCAGTATGTGCTGATGAAAACTGGCTGAAATGGTGGTTTTCATTGATAAAAATGGCATTTTCCTTAACGTGGGCGTCCTACCCCCAGCTCCCCTACCATTGTTGTGCCTGATTTCGAACATGGTACAATCATTTCAAATCGAATCTTTCACATATACCTCAGAGCCAGTATTGATGAAAAGTTCACTAGCTTCACAAATGTTTTCATCATCTGGTTTCAGCATCATCTTCATAACAAGGCACATTCAAACTTTCCCACATGGTCGTCGCGTTTCTCTTTAGGTTTTCTGCTGTAAAGGCTCAACTTTAGTAACTTCGATAGCGAATTATTTGGTTAGACGACATACTTCAATGTGCATCAATCTCCAAGCCCCAATAGTAATTTGTGGTTAGACAATGCTCAATGTACCGATCCTGCAATAACCAATCTTGTAATGATTACTCTGAAATAAAATAATATGCTTACCAAACACTGAACAGTTTTTCCTCAGGACAACCTTCGCACTACATTAACGAGTCTTTCCGTTTTCTCATAAGATCCAAATAAATAACAGTGCCTCCAGAATCTTTAAGTTTAGGTGTATCATCGGCTTTTCGAACAACGGTTTCTGTTGTTCAATTGTAGAGCCACGGATACACTGGCGGTTTGATTTCGGATACTGCTATTGGCCAGCTAGAAGCGTTCGTCTAGTGTAATGGATCTGATAAGTGAGTAGGGGGTTCCTCGTGATTCACCACCTGAATGTCTGAATGGTAGTTCGTAATTCGACAGCCCTGGCGGCTCGTATTTTATTCCACATTTTACTTCCTGCTGTTCATTATGGATCAATCGCCTTTCAATGTATGATATATACATATTTGCGAAATAACCTACAACCAGTTACCTCTTTTTGAAGACATTGATAATTTTCTGCCGCACAGCATTGTCATTCCATTCAGCAATTGTTTTTTTTTTGCGTAAACTGTCTAATGGCCTCCAGTTAAAGAAACTTTTTACAAAACTTGGAGATACCGTGGTTTTCGACAGTGTTTAATATTAGTTTAAGAACTTTTCTCTCGCCCAATATCAAATTCGATTAAACCCGGTTATTTTCTAATATTGCACCAGCCACGTTTTTCAGAACGTTCCAGAAAACGTGACTGTGTTCCCGTATCCGTGGCTGTTGTTGACGAAAAATACACCGTGAACTCGTATTGAAAGCTGAAATCAACGACTTGCTGTTCCGTCTGCAAATTTTTAACTGTTCCAGTTTGGTCCGCAGCTCAGCAACACTCGATTCAACTTTCGCGCAATTCGATCAATTCAGATAATACATTTTGCGCCCCATTTTCTTCGACCTAGATAAACAGATTCTTCAAATGCACTGGTGGCGACTTAATTTAGAGGTCATTTCGCATATGGGCAGGTGAATTTTGTATATGATACGCCCATAAAACAAAACTGGCATCATCTAATGGCTTCACGAACCGACCTTTGTTTATGGACTTCAGTTCTGACACCATCTTCAACAAGCTTTGATTAGCATCTGCTCCTGATCTGTCTTTTAAACCAGCTCGTTTTCCCAACGCCAGTACCTCTTTCGCTCTGTCAAAATCCTTCGAACTCCTCAGCGAATCCGAGTAGACTAAGACGGAAACTTTAACTGTCTGTCCGTTTAAACTTTGAAGAAAGTCATCACTCAAATCCGAAAGTCGTACAACGTTCCGTTTGTAATGCAGCAGGAAATACCTATCTCTGTCTTCCCAAGACGGCTTTGTGACAGGGCTCCACTCCACACGTTCCTCGCATCCTTCTTCGGCACGCTGATACAAAATTTCACGCCTCAGTACTGACCTGTATGCAACCCATAATTGGGTTTCAAATTGCTCTCTGCTGTTTGCTTGCACATGAAAGGCATCCAACGGTCTATCCTTCTTCTGCGCTCGAAACTCACGTTCATGTGCTTCGACGTAAAAATCGAACACAGCTGCCTCCTGCGATATTCCTGATGATTCATTTTCATCCAATTTATCGCCATCTGATGGACCGGTTACAGAATCTCCCTCGTCTTCCAAATATTCCATATCTTCGTAGATAAACATATTGCCGTTCCCGGTTTGATTGTCGAAATCATGCAAAGTGTTGATTTCCATCTTGAAATGACTGCAAATAAAGTTCAC
The DNA here is from genome assembly GCF_024139115.2 of Armigeres subalbatus. Classification (NCBI taxonomy): domain Eukaryota; kingdom Metazoa; phylum Arthropoda; class Insecta; order Diptera; family Culicidae; genus Armigeres; species Armigeres subalbatus. Next base: position 241,933,606 of record NC_085141.1, read on the forward strand.
TAGTGAAATGGAAATCATTGCTATTCATTATATTGCTTTTCTCACCGAAGAATAGACTACCGCGCAAATTTGTCGAAGGACCAAAACAAATGCTCACACGTCCAATTGTATAGAAATTAGCGAAAGCACAATCCAAAACATCATTCTTGGACCTTTTTTCACACCCCAAAAAAGCTTTTTCTTGCAACATAGCCGTCATCCATACATGGAAAAGCTGGTGGGAACATGTATTGGTGGGACAACAATTTTTGCATGGGAGTCGAACATGGCGCAAAATTTGCAATAAGGTACCCCGGGGCAAAGCTTCCATTGTTGAAGTGTAGAGGTGTTGGAGGCCATTTATTCAATTACAAAAATATTGGTAGTGCAATTAATAAATTTACCTTCAGGACCCACTTACCCCTTCAAACGGGGCAAGTGGGACCTATTCTGTTTTCTACTGTCGAACGAAACTAATTTGAGGAATGTAGATATACTGTTAATATAATTTTTCAGTATTAGTATTTGCAGATCATGGATGGAGATTGTTTGCATATCGGACTTTATATTTGCTACAAGAAAGGGATTATAATGTTAGCAGATATGAAAACAAGACAACAGTCGATTTACTATTTATTTGGCTGTTGTCTTGCTCTCCATTAGCTTACTTTTCTACCAAATGCTTTAGGTGGCACGGATAAGCAAATCTTTATTCACTTTTCGTATGAATAAATATTTCTCTTTTTAGAACACAAATTATTTCATAAATCAAGACTTCAGAAGAAACGCTTTCAGGCGATGCCCAGTGTTTTTAATTTGTAACAGAACAAAATAGTAAATTTATGTGTTAAGCACTTTATTTATCTGAAAATCTGATGCGAAGTTTGAAAATAACAAAACGCAAGACAAATCCTGTTGACCTATTGTAGAATAAATAGATTATTTGCTTTGTAAACAAAATAATATCGCATAGTTAGAGCCAGTGTTGGTAAAATCACTCTTAAATCTCAATCAACGAGCGCTCCTGTGCGAACGAAATCGTCTGCGATTTTAAAGGAATGCATCACGCTTGAATTTTTCATGCTAAAACGCATCATTTCACTCATTTGCCAAAAAATCATTTTGGTTTAAAAACGCATTTGAAGTCAATTTGGGGCAATTTATTGTTTATACATAAAAGATTGTCTAATATTTTATGCGACAAACGTCAATTCACTGTTTTTAACGAAGGAGAACAAAAGAAAACCTATGATGATTCAAATGGATGATTCAACTCATCCATGAGTTTTTAGGTGCTGAGTTGGGTGCGTTTCAACTCACGCTTGATTTGAATCATCCATGAGTTTTGAGATTTTGAGTTTTTACCAACACTGGTTAGAGCCATTGCTCTTCTTCTCGCGGGAGATAATTTCCAGAATGTAAAATACACATTTGGTTAATAACTGTACAATTTTTTTTAACAACCAAATCAAACTGCATCTGATTAAGATCCAAATGATATATGAAGATGAAGTTATTTTCAACTAGACAACCATCTAAAACAATTAAAATAGCTTTATTGAAAGTGTTGTTCAAATATGTCCCTCTTGCCCCATGTTTGTTAAAAGTCAAGGGCAAATGAAAATGGCAGATTTTGGCTTTAATGAAAAAATTTAAATCGTTTTCCATATCACACAGTTATTCAATTGCTCAAAACATTCACTTCCCACATCAATGATAAATTTGGAAACGACTGTTTTGTTGAAAATCGATAAAAATAAAAATTAAATATTAGCTTTTCCCGGTAGTTTAAAGTCATGATCAAGCTATAGCATTAGTATGGTGCCTCAAATGGTTTTGATTCCAAATATTTTTTGTCGGGTGAACACGTTTATAGTTCTGCTTCATCTTCCTAGAATATTGTTACCATTAAAAATGTTCATCGATTCATCTGCAGTCATAGTATCCACTTACCCCGTATTTTCACTTGCCCCGGAGTACCTTAATTAGTTTAAAAACTTACCGTATCGGATACGGATCGCTGAAGTCGGTCTTGTTGTACGTATCTTATGAAATGTTTACTTTTGGGAAATATTCTGACTATTTTGACACACCCAAATAACATTTCAAAGATAGAAAATAATTAATTTGCATAGTATCAGAACATTTTTTTTTGGTAATCGCAACACTGGTTGCAAGATCTTCAGGCGTTCCTCAACATTTGCTCAGCCCTCTGAAACGGCTGTCATCTGCATACAACGCGGTTGAAGCCGAAAACTTGGTGCTAGCCGTGCTAGCTGTCAAGTTGTGGGCTTAAGCATGGAACACAGTGACGCATGCGGCAATGTCGCTCGAGGGCAGATTTATTTGGAATAAAAAAAAACATTGTTATTATATTTTAGGATGTTGTTAAAAGAAAATGCGAACCATCTAAAATACTATCATCAATATCATCTCCAAACTTAGACGAACATGTTTATGATAGAATTATTGGCGAAAGTATAGAATTGATAGTTTCGTTAGGATACGGCAGGCATGAAGAACGTTTTTATAGAAGACGATTTGAAAGCCATTTCGGCCATTTCACTCAATGTTACAAAACATCTTAGCAGTTTTTCGGGTTTTCTGGAACAAACTTTCTGATTTAATTTACAGTGAGTAGAGTTGCTTGTCAGTGTTTAAAAACTTTATGCTTTTTTAATGCTTTCAGGTCACGATTATATTCTTTTTTTTTAGAAAGTAAAGTTATGAAATACTCAATTGAGGATGGTGTATTTTTTATGAGTTTTCTTTTGATTCAACAAAAATAATGGTTAATGAATTAAAAATGTGTTCCAAATTTCAGACCACATAAATTCAAACTTCCTTCATTTACACACTTAAAATATAACGCAGTGGAAGCATATCAAATAGACTGAAGCTGTGAACCTCTAAATACGATTTACGCCAAAATTGAAAGAAGATATGTTGAAAAATATTAGGATCCAGTATCGTGCGTGCCAGCTCCTTTTTTGTTTTAAAAAGTTTAAGAGTGTATGTCCGATAAAAGAAATTAAAGTTCATTTCAACCCGAAATTTGCAAATAGATAAATATTATCTTTGATTAAAATCAAAGTTTGATAATTTTGAAGCTTTCGTTTCAATTGTACAACATTTACTTTACAACCCTAATCACCCTGCTCAAAGAACTGACAATTTGGAGACGAATCTAAAGATTAACTCATAATCGACCAAATTACAAATGTTACACATTTGCCACACGGCCAATAAATTTAGGTCAGTCTTCAGCTAAAAACAACTTATCCCCGGTACATGGTAATTGGCAGCTTGATAGTTAATCTTTTTTAACCTCCTGACTTCTACGCTAAGTCCATTATGCTCCAAAAAACTACTATTCTGTCAACACACAAATAGTCCAGTTTATAGCAAAATTTCATTCACAATGCGATATCTACTTCCAGTTGGATCAGTTCAAATGCAAAGAAAAAAGATTTTCCGTTAAAATTTACCCGGTTCCAACAGTTTTCCAAAAAATAACTATCGATGACTAAGTAGAATAATTTACCTTAGTTTCGATGCTCTTTTGTATCCACATTTCAGTGAGTTCAAGTTTGTAACCAAAAAGTTTATGCGTCAAGATCAAATAGATTAATTGATTTCGTCAACTGAAAAGTAAGTGTGTTAGATGCTGTCTCATATCTCATAGTGACAGTACAATAATTATCGAATAACCCTGCTTGCAAGCAAGATTACTTTTGATAGATTTTTGTTTTAATGATTTTGCTGGGTGGCACCAGCCTTTTTCAAGTGTTTTTAAAACCTTCGAAATGGCACTTTTAAGTTTAATTCGATAAATGAGACGGACCTTAATGTGTGTTTTCATTCGGATTCTGATAAACTTATTTCTCAAAGGACCTTAGCCGGCCCTGTAAACATAATGTGAAACAATATTAAATTTCTGCATACCTAAATTGTCAAAATCAGATGATAATTGATAGAGTTACAATATATTTATTTAATTTTACCAAAATTTGCTTGTCCCAGTTAATTTGGTCATGTACAGCATTTTACTAGTGCTAATGGCCGCCACAATCGAACTCAATTTTTGGAAGGGAAGAAATAGTTTGAAGTGTGGCTTGTGTCGTTTGATAAGTTTCCATCATCATAATGCTTAATTAGTCGCTGCGATGACAAACGACACAAGCCAAACGGCAAATAGACTGCACCGTACCAGAACATGAGTTAAATTTTGGCAGCCATTACCGCACGTAAAATGCTGAATGAATGACGAAGATAGAACAATATAGCTTGAGTTTTTGAAACTTAAGATTTTGAAATTTAAATTTTCATGGTCGAAAATCATTTTGCGATAATTAAATACCCGCGCGAAATGTAATCGGTACAATATGAACGGAGCTTTAAACTTCATAAACAGCACTAGCGCCACGCTAACAAACGGTGGCTTCAAGAACTAGTGCTTGTCGCATTTTTTTTTTTTGTCTTTATTATCGAGACTTTCAGCCCGAGGCTGACTCGTCTCGTATATTGTTGCATTTGCTAGCATTATTTCATGCATTTTGACATTCCATTGCAATTTCATTGCATTGCAATATTAACTGTTGTTATACGGTCCCGTGTGTACTTTCCTTTTTCGTACTCTAGCATTAGTTGTGAATAACCAACCATACCACATTCATATAAATCATATTATTCCCAACGATGGCTAAATCAAAAAATAAGGCGATCAAACGGATTGTAGCTGTCTGAGAAAACAGGATGAAATTAATTTTCACCAAGCCCAATCACAGCATCAAGGCGACTATGGTTTGCTCGCAGGTTTATCTTAACTGTGTAGAACGTATAATGCTGTTGATCGTTTTAATAAAAATTAAAATTTTTAAACAAAAATGTGGATCAACCAAGAAAATAAGATTACTTATCACCAGAGTTTGCAGAAATCGCTCTCAATAGAAAACGAACAAAGATAAAAGAGAGGCAACAACTGTTCCGAACCATAACAAGCCATGATAACAAATTTATCAAACTTGTATACAAGTGCGAGAAAACAGAATCAGATAGGCAGCCCCCACAGAAAAATGATGATTCTCGCTTTGTTTTCGCTGGTTACTGCACAGCTGTGTGTAGAACAAGTTAAAATACATCATCAGAGCCAGTGCTCCTCACATTTGGAGCTTTCTAAAATAAATTTATCATGGGGTAGGGTTTCTTACCCCATTCCCGGCCTAACATGTATACGACTGCATTATTTAATTGATATTTATGACAGGAAGCAACTTTTCCTAAATTTCGTGGGCCGTGCAGTACTGCAATGGAGTTCACTTCTGCTTAAAAATAGCTTTTCTTGGTAAACATCGTTTGAAAAAGCTTTTATTTGATTTAAATTAACGAGGTCCAGCACTCATTTCAGTCATGGCGATTTCGTTCCCGGCCCACTTCCAAACCAGTTCCCGGCCTAAGCAAAATTTCGCCCAATCTCTCAACATCTTACTCCCATTTTCTCTCGGGACGGTAGAAAAAGCGACATAGACAAAAATATGCACATTCAACGCCAACAAGATGCCAATGGTATTATTTATAATAGTTTTTATTTGGTCGAAAAGATATATTCACTCATCCTAGTTCCTTCCAAACACTTAAAAAACATATTTTTTTCACTTTTTGAAATCGAGAGAATTATAAATAACATGATAACGTCAACGTATAAGATAGTTTTCCTATGAACGTTTAAGGATTTTTTTCATACTAAAAAACTCTTGGCCTTTTGGCAGCACGGTGCGGCTAGAAGGTCTTATGCCGAGGTGAATTTTTGTTCGGTTTGAGGATAGATTTTTAAATGTATTGTTATATGTTTATATTAGTTCTAGTGAAACAAAAGATATTTTAGTTACTAGATAAAGATTGTCGCTTCGGTTCCCTTTGTTCTGCTGTCCGAAACATGTGTGGTACATACCTGTCAAATCGTATGGATTTTCCTTCTTTGACATTTAGCTCCTTTATCCTCGCCAGCAAAAGATGTTCCGGACAGCGACAATCTTTATCTATAGTAACTAAAATATCTTTTAGTGATACAAACAAATAGAAAGGATTGAAGTGCTTGAGTTTAGAATTATTGTGTGGTGATTAACAGCTTGAAGCAATTATTGTATCGAGCACTGTGACGATTTTCAGGTAGGTGTTTATTTGATGATACCGTTTTGTAAAAGTGGAAACAATCACTCCGGCTCAGTGGTGTGGCATCGGAGAGCTAAATTTTGAAATCTACATTTTTATTTTTTTACAATTGGATCAGTTAGGAGTGAAACAAGTGATTGAAAAATATTGAGTATTGTGCGAAATAAATGGGAGACTTTTTTTAAAATTATCAACCATAAACCTACGGCTTCCAAAAAGTATAAATCGTTAGTTTTCTGTGCAGTGAGCCGGAAATCGGGTCCATAGGCCCAAGTAGTGATTTACCCTATAACATCCCGAATCAGTTCTCTATCATGACAGCTTGCGAAAAAAGTTTCTCGCGCTATGCTACATATAGTATATTTATACAGAGATGATAAGTGAGAGACTTGCTCTTTCTTTTTAGGATTCAATCCCTGCATCACACAATTATAGGTATAAACCAAGGTACAAGCTTAGTTTTTGTTGTTATTATATTTGTTCTGAGTGCTTTTTTTGGCAGCTTGCTGTGAGTTCAAACATTAATTTTTGATTTTGATTTTATTTTTTAAGTTTTGGCGAAAAATAAAAGCAAATTTAGTCAAGATTAAGATACCTAACTCACAATAAGTACTTGTAATAACAGAAAATAATAATTTATTTATTTCTTAAAAATGATATTTTTTGAAAAGGCATTCCTTCCGATAAAAGCATCATCCTACTATATGAACGAATGACATATGACCATATCACAAGGCTCATCGCCGTTAATCATAAGAGATGCTTCCCAATACCGCATGCTTTCACAAAACTCCATCGTGGGTTATCGCCATCACCGGTGGGAGTACAGTCTTCTGTATAGGCCACCGACTGCCACCCGGCCAGGTCATAGGTTAAATATTGACGCGCACCACACTCGCTGAAACTTGTGTGCGAAAGAGGTGGGCGTTAACCAGACCACATTTGTTGTGGCTTGTTGTGTTGGCTCGACAGCTTGTCTACCGAACTGCATATTGAGAAGCGGTACGAATTTCGAGAAAAGGGAAGTCAACCCGACCGTAATTGATGAGTGTTTAACGGCGTATGCGTTCCTTCTTATCTGTGTCTATTTTGAGTAAAAAAGTCGTTGACTTTAGTCAATTTGTATAGGCTTTAATTTGTTATTTATGCTTTAAACTGCTCTATGCGAACGATTTTTATGCTCATTTATGTTTCAACTAGTAAGAATTTTAGTTTGATGAAATAAATTCCTAAGTTACACAAAAGAATTAGACATCATACCATGCTTCAGTTGCAAAATTTGCCTAGTTTTAGTTTTTAAACATTATACACAACTCATATAGCCAGTGTACGAACATCGAGCGTCCTAGTTACCCCAACAAAAGAATTAATTGCTTCAAGCCAACAGCATTGGGCTTGGATTATTTCATTACGATTTTTTTACGGACGCTCTCTCAGCTCCTGGCATCGAACTTGTCGTCAAATGCAATGCTACTGACTTTCAGTTGGACTATCTCTTTATCAATCGTCTTCCATTTACTTTTCCATTGCAAGCGGCGGGGATCAAATCGGACGTCCAGCGCAATCTCTCTTGGAAAGTTTTTCATTGTGACTGATTTATTTCCGCTTTTGGTAGGGACGCTCGAAAATGTCGTGGTGGATGCAACGGAATTGAGTTAAATTTCGCTAAGTGGTTATCAAATTAAGGATACGGGTTTTTGCCGTTTTTTGTAACATTCTGAGGCCACCCACTCCAAACCAGGAATCCATCCCGCATCTTTTGACCGCATCCGTTTCGGATCCGACTTTCATTAAAATCATCGCAATGCAAATTTTTACGGGTCTTTAAGCAAAGGGTTTTTCTTCCATCAGACAGAGCGTGCTGAATTCCACGACTTTTGCCTAGCAGTGCTTCTCTCCCTCGCCAATCCTGGCAGGCATCGATGCTCGCTCACAAGAAAGTTGAAAAATTATTTCGCTTTCCTCGATCGAATGGGCTTCATCAGATATAACACACTACCGATGATGCTGATGCTGTTGCGCGATGTGCGGCCACTAAGAGAGCAAGGAAAAGCTTTTGCCCTTATTTTTTGCACCGTTTCGACGTCGTCGTCGGTCCCAGGGAGTATGGTGGAGCTCGTTTGCTTCGAATTGATGGTTGAGATGAAATATTAATCATCGCGCGGGAGGAGGCTATGCCCTGACTAGCTGGCGGCACAGCTATCCCAAAGAAGATGGTTTAAATATAAATAAATATTGAATGCACTTTATTCCATGGAGGTTTTTTGCTGTGTACATATTTTTTCACTCGGGAAATAGATGAAGGAACATCATTCTCGGCACATCCGACAGACGATCGGTAAGAAGCGCGCATAACTAAAAGGACTACATAAAATTAATAGAAGCAAAAGAAAAACCTCGAGTGCAGTACATGAAACAGTATATCGGGTACCAAAAGTCAGAAGAAGCTAGGAAAAAGCCAAGAAACTACAGTTGCAGAATAAGTAACCGCGCTTGGTTGCTCACGATGTTGGTTGTAAATTTATTGCAATCATAACGAGCGAAAAGCAGCAGCTCCGAGGAAATGAAACAATCATAATGGCGCTCAGGTTCGTCCGCTACTTACGCTGATGGGTCTCCTTCTGCTCATCTGTTTCTTGTTACGGAATAAGCATCTTGCCGGAGTGTTTGGTTTGTTTTGCTGCCGGTTGCAGCGAGTGGTCACGACTTTATGAGGATTATTTTAATCTGTTTTATTTGAGTTTTAAGCGCGTTTAGGAGATCATTTTTCACCCGGATCATGTTGATGATGGTGGATATATTTCGGAAATGAAGATTTGTTCAGCAGTCAGTTTCAACGGCATAATTTGTGTATAATGGTTTCTGATTCTCCCGGACATATTGAACATTCACGAAAACTCTAAAGATAAACGAGCCTAGGGCTGAAATCTTCATAATAAAGATGTTATAATGAATCTACGACAGCTCGTTGATACAATAATTCATGATGTTTGTCAAGTCGGTAACTGCTATTCGCTGGAGCTTTTGATAAATAAGTCAAATAAAATTTCAGTTTATCGTTTTGACTCCAATTCCGCACATGACTCATATTCCGAACACTCGCTTTTAAATGGCCATTTTAGCTTAATAAGTGTAGTTTTTCCATAGGATCTTGTATTCATTTGTAATCTTGATCCTCAGAACTGAAAACTGATGAAATTTTCAGTTTTAGGGCGCTAAGACTCCAATGTTCGAAACATGAGTCATGTTCGGGATATGAGCCAAAACGGTACATGGATGATGAACCAAAATCAAGTACGTTATCCAGTCAACTCTGCTTGCCAATTTATCTTTTTAGTTTGCTTACTATAGTTTCCGAAATGCCCTCCAAGAATTTTCACAACATGCTTGATTTTCAGCCATTCGATTTCCATCATTAGATGTTCCCTATTAGGGTAGAATACGGAATCGGCAGGGTGCAGCATTTGTTGGCACCCTCAACAATATTTTCGTTTTCAAACATTCACTATTTATGAACATAATTTTGATCCAATCACATTCTTTTTGCAACTTCAATCCTTTCCAAGCTCATATGAAATTCATAACCATTAACGTTTCGTTCAAAAGTTCCTCCAGGACGTCGTCCGGAAGTTCCTCCAGGATTTTGTCCGAAGGTTTCTCAGGATTTCATCAAAAAACTCCTCCAGGATTTTGTCCGGAAATTTCTCCAATATTCTTCTGAAAGTTTCTCCAGGATGTCGTCCGGAAGTTCCTCCAGGATTTCGTGTGGAATTTCCTCCAGAATTTAGCCCAGAAGTTTTCCAGAATTTCGTTCGGAAGTTTCCTCAGGATTTCGTTCGGAAGTTCCTTCAGGATTTCGTCCGGAAGTTCCTCCAGAATATTGTTCGAATGTTCCTCCAAGATGTCGTGTGGAAGGATTTCGTTCGGAAGTTCTTCCAGAATTTCTTCCGGGAGTTCCTCCATAATTTCGTCCGAAAGTTCCTCTAGAATTTTGTCCGAAAATTCCTCCAGGACGTCATCCGGAAGTTTCTCCAGTATTTTGTCCGATGGTTTCTCAGGATTTCGTCAAAAAATTCCTCCAGGATTTCGTCCGGAAGTTTCTCCAGGATTCTTCTGAAAGTTCCTCCAGGATGTCGTTCGGAAGTTCCTCCAGGGAGTCTTCCGAAAGTTCCTCCAGGATGTCGTCCTTAAGTTCCTCCAGAATTTCGTCCTAAAGTCGTCCGGAAGTTCCTTCAGAATTTCGTCCTAAAGTTCCTCCAGGACGTCGTCCGGTAGTTCCTCCAGGATTTTGTCCGAAAGTTTTCTCATGATTTAGTTGAAAAATTCCTCCAGGATTTCGTCCGGAAGTTTCTCCAGAATTCTTCCGAAAGTTCCTCCAGGATATCGCATGGAATTTTCTCCACAATTTCGCCAGGAAGTTTCTCCAGAATTTCCTTCAGGCTTTCGTCCGGAAGTTCCTTCAAAATATTGCTCGAATGTTCCTCCACGATGTCGTCTGGAACGATTTCTTCCGGAAGTTGCTCCAGGATGTCGTCCTGAAGTCCCTCCAGAATTTCGTCCGAAAGTTCCTCCAGGACATCGTTCGGAAATTTCTCCAGGATTTTGTCCGAAGGTTCCTCAGGATTTCGTCCAATAATTGCTCCAGAATTTCGCCCGGAAGTTTCTCCTGAACTTCGTCCGGAAGTTCCCTCAGGATTTCGTCCGGAAGTTGCTCCTGAATTTCGTCCGGAAGTTCCTCCACGAATCCCTCTGAAACTACAATTCCTCCGGAAGTTCCTCCACGATTTCGTTCGGAACTTCCTCCAGGATTTCGTGTGGAGTTTCCTCCAGAATTTCGCTCCGGAATGTCCTCCAATATTTTATCCGGAAGTTTCTCCAGAACTCAGGCCGAAAGTTGCTCCAGGATTTCGTCCGGAAGTACCTCTAGGATTTCGTCCAAAAGTCCCTTCAGGAATACCTCCGGAAGTTCCTCCAGGACTTCATCTGGAAGTTCTTCCAGGAGTTTCACCGCAAATTCATCCGGAAGTTCCTATAAGAATCCTCACAGGAATCCCTACAAAAGTTTCATTAAAATTTCTCCATGAAGCTTCTTCCGCAATTTCCTCTGAGGTTACTTCACGAATTCTTTTATTAGTTCTTCAGGAAGTTCGTTCGCAAGCCCCTCCGAAGGGTTGTGTACAGGACACAACCGCAATGTAGACGTTGGACAACGTGAGGACATCGTTGCGAGTGATTTTTTACCGTGGCTAAGCGACTGTTAATTTATAAATCGAAGAAATTTCCTCTTGGATCAGCTTTCTTTTGTACATAAAGTTGGTCTTGCAAAGAACTGATTAATTTTCAATAATGCGCCTTCTTAATCACAAACAGCAGCAAAACCAAATGAGAATCTTGTGAGAAAGTTTCACTTGACTACTAGTGATGCCACTCACGCAAATTCAAATTTTGGAAGCTACTCCCTCTGACACTCGCTCATGATTCTGCTACCGACGGAAACATTCTGCCGTCGCTGAAGGATTAATTACCTTTTTAAGCAAAACTCGTCTCGACTCAACCTTCCCTTGTATGGTGGTCCTGAGAAGCATTGATTAATTTTCAATAATGAGCTTCCCAAATCCATAACAGCAATCACTCAATTGTTTGGATTTACAAGAGAATTGTGGCTAAGAACTGCTTCCAATGAATGCAGTCGAGGGTACCTCAGATGCCACCATTGCAGAAATGCACTCCACCACGCGGCTTCCACGACCGCAACAAACGGCATCGAAGCGAAAAAAGCAACTGATAGTCCGGATTTTGCAAGAAAGGGGACACGTAGGGACAGTAGGGACACGGCGGGTATTTCCGTCCATCGTAATAGGGGCTAAAACCAACGAAAGCAACGTACATTTGCTAGAACTCCACTATAGCAGAATGTTTCTCCTGAGCCTACGATTTTGTACGTATGAGTTTTACAAAAAAGCGCCTCTTCTATTGGTTTTTGAGACTATGACGAACAGACGAAAATACCTGCCGTGTCCCTATCAGTAATCTGAAATTCGATCTCATTATTCCAATTTGGTTTTGTTGCTGTTAGTGACTGGTAAGGCGCATTATGGAAAAAAAATCGGTTCTTTACAAAACCACAATAGAGTAGAGGGTTTGACCGAGACAAATTTTCTCCAAAGTGATTACAAGCAAGCTGCCATTTCGCGCGCGCGAGCCATGTTCGCAACATCCGGACTAACGGTTGTTTGTTTCGCCACAATGGCGTCTGTGACGGTCATGGCAGCAGCGTGGTGGAGGATATTTCGGCATGCGAATAATTTTTTGCAGGCCTCGCTTTGACGCATGCTCGTGATTCTGCTGCCGACGGAAACTTTCTGCCATCACCAAGTAATTATGATTTGCACTTCCAGAAAAATTTGTCTCGATTTAACTTCAACGAGTCAATTGATATAAAAATCATAAAAATCTCCAAAATCCATCGAAAGATGAAGGTTCAAAACATGATTTCGTGACGGGGTTCAATTTTAGATTCTGATTTGACACCCAGTACCTTTGGGTAAGACGTTGTCCAACGTCAAAAGTTATTAAAGACTTCTGGTTATGTGTGTAGAGCTTAAGCCTTGTGATCCAGGGAACTTTTGGATATTTTTTTAAATCTCGAAGGGCACAAACTATTGTTAAAAGAGAAAACTTTTTTGCTATACGAGTAGACCGTAAGACCCATACTTCAGGGAATTCTTGGACGAACTGGAACTGAAGGGTTATTGAAGATGGCTACGGACGTACGTATTAAAAAGATGATCAATTTGAAAAAAAAACCGATCTTTAGTTACGCATGTAGATCCGAGACCTATAAGCCAGTGATTCTTGGAACGCCTGGAATAGCTATTGAAGGGATATTTAATTTGGTTTAATAGATCAAATAAAGCATGAACTATTTTCAAACCGAAACAACGAACCTTTGGTTACGTTTGTGGATTTCCTATACTCCAGAGATCTCTTGCATAACCTGGAAAGGAGCAGCTTTTGAAGACGCATCCAATGTAATTCAATAGATAAAATAGAGCATGAACCATAACCCTTTGATTACGCATGTAGATCTTAACGCCTATACTCCAGGGAATTCTCGAATGACCTGAAACGGATCAGTTATTGAAGGCGAATCCAATTTGGTTTACTAGATCGAATAGGACATAAAATCAGTTTTTAAGACCTATACTTCAGGAAATGCTTGGATGACCTGAAATTGAACAGTTATTGAAGACATATTCAATTTTGATTTATAGATCAAATATGACATGTCAAAGTTTTTACAAGAGATAACATCCTCCATGTTGACCTTAAAGGATATACTCCAGAGAATAGGACATGTATCAGTTTTTAAAAGAGATATCAGCCCTTTAATTATGTGTGTAGATCTTAAGGTCTTGGTTACGCGTGTAGACTCTAGGGAATATTTGGATGACCTGAAATGGAACACTTGTTGAAGATGCAAAACAGCTATTTAGTTCTTTGGGTTTCTAGGAGTGCCTTCCATCAGGCCTGGTAGCGGGTCACTTTTTAGTGACTTGGTCACTTTTTTCGGGCAAGTCACTAAAAAGTCTCTTTTTTCGACCTCATGTCACTAAAGTCACTTTTTCTCGCAAAAAGTCACTATTTTCAACTATTTTGAAACTATTGATTAAGATTTTTTGAATAAAGCTTTATGTATCCGTCGGATGATGCTCTGATCATGGCGCAAATAAAATTACGGATCTTGGAAAAATGAACGCTCAGAAACTTCGACAGTCATTTAACTCGCTGCTTTTATTGGCATTTTACCAGTAGCTAACTAAATGTGTTTATGTCACAATTTATAAATAATTTATACTGTCATGCAAGCAGGAGACCTGCCGATTCCAATTTTATTTTAAAGCTTAAACTTTATACAGTAGGGGAAAGGTGGGAAGACTTGATTCCTTGGGAGACTTCATCCCTTGGGAGACTTAATTCTCCGCTATTTTACCGAGAGCTATATTGCCGTGAATTGCATTTCTGTCCCATCTTTGCTGGGTTTCCTATTCATATGGGGCAAACATGCGATTCACGGCAGTATAATAGTATTGTTATAGCGTATTTTTATTATAGATCCTCTAGACAAATGATCGTTATGTGGCGAGCATTTTTTTTTATTGACAACCTTATTTACTCGATTATTATTCTTCCATTTACTGCCATGTAGTATTCAGAGCAAGCGGCTAATGTAAAACTTGCCACATTGTACTGTAAATTGGGGCGCGCGAAATATGTGATTTCACGATTGGTATATTTGATTGCTGATGTTTAATGTACTATCCGCAATAGCAGAATCAATTCATAGTCTACAATCACTTAAACAAACTAAAATCATTAGCCACTTGCTCTGAATACTACATCATTGCTGCCACCGCAGTGTGAGATGGTGTTGGTAGCGCCATCGGGTTGAGTAGCAACGACGAAGATTGCACTACTGGCACCCAAGTAACCATTAAGCAGTTAAAATCGACTTTATTTCGGTTCTATAGTAGCATTTAAAACCTGGTCAACAGTGCTAATAAGCCCCAAATTATACTCAAGTGCTGCTCAAAAGCCGCTTTTGGCGAATTATTTGGCTGATATAGTGCTTGCCCCTACCTATTTTTCCACGCCTATGCCAACAAAATGTCAAAATATTTAGACGAGTTGGAAAGAAACGAAAAAATATGAAACGAAAAATGTAAAAATGTAAATAAATCATCTTGATGTGTTCTTCCTTCCCATTGAGGACTCGATGATTTTTTTGCTTTTTATGTTTATCTCTGGGCTTGAACGCTAGAACACTTGGTGGAAGGATTTTGGTTCGAGTACCGCTGAGTTTGCCATCTGATCCATCTCGAAATTGAGTGGATCTTTTGCTAGCAAGTGATAAAAACAGATGGTTTCCATCTGCCTTCATCCCAAGAGCGGGGAATGATGAAAAAATAAATGTGAAACCATGCTGAATCCGTAATTATGAAACTGTTTTGGGTTCATGGCGCCTATATAAAAGGTTCCTTTGGACTTGGCATTTTTTTTTTGTTTATTCCGGAGCGAGCAGGTCTTCGAGGCATTTTATTTTGTAAATGCGAGTTTCTACTCCGAGGCATTTTTTTTTTTGTTTATTCCGGAACGAGCGGGTTTCCGAGGTATTTTTTTGTTTATTCCGGAGCGAGCAGGTCTCCGAGGCATTTTATTTTGTGAATGCGAGTTTCTACTCTGAGGCATGTTGACGTCGAACTACGTCTGTGAGACATTTTGACATTTTGTGTTCATTCCATAGACGTAGGACTACGGCTGTGTATTCTATAGAGGAGTACACTTTGCGAATGTGAAGGACTCCGAGGCATTTTCGTGTTTATTCCGGAGCGAGTAGAACTCCGAGGCATGTTGGAGTAGGGCTTCGTCTGTGTATTAAAAAGAAGAGTACACTTTGAAAATGCAAAGCAGGACTCCAAGGCATTTTGTGTTCATTCCGGAGCGAGTACATCAGAGACATTTTGACGTAGGACTGCATCTGGGTATTCTAAAGAGGAGTACACTTTGCGAATGCATTGCAAGATCTCGAGACATTTTTTGTTTCTTTTTCGGAGCGAGTAGAACTTCGAAACATGTTGACGCTGGACTACGTTTATGTATTATGTGGAGTACACTTTGTGAATGCGAGCCGACCTTCGAGGCATTTTCGTGTTTATTCTGAAGCAAGTAGAACGCCGAAGCATATTGACGTAGGGCTACGTATGTGTGTTCTATACAAGAGTACACTTTGTGAATGTGAAGCACACCGAGGCATTTTTTTTGTTTATTCCGAAGCGAGCAGAACTCCGAGGCATGTTGACGTAGGACTACGTCTGGGTATTCTATAGAGGACCACACTCTGCGAATACAGAGCACGACTCCGAGAAATTTTTTGTTTATTCCATTTTCTGTTCATTCCGGAGCGAGTAAAAATCCGAGGCATTTTGACGTAGGAATACGTCTGTGTATTCTATGGAAGAATACACTTTGCGAATGTGAAGGACTCCAAAGCATTTTTGGTTATTCCGGAGCGAGTAGAACTCCAAGGCATTTTGAGGTAGGACATCGTTTGTGTATTCTATAGAAGAGTATACTTTGCGAATGCAGAGCAGGACTCCGATGCAACTCCAAGACATGTTCGTCTGGGTATTCTATAGAAGACCACACGAATGCAGAGCAGGACTCCGAGACAATTTTGTTCGTTCCGGAGCGAGTAGAACTCCGAGACATGTTGACGTAGGATTACGTCTGTGGCTTCTATGAAGGAATACATTTTGCAAATGGACTCCGAGGCGTTTTTTTATTTATTCCAGAGTGAGTAGAACTCCAAAGAATGTTGACGTAGGACTACGTTTGCAAGTTCTATAGAGGATTGCTCTTTGCGAGTACCGAGCAGGACTCCGAGGCATTTTTTGTGTATTCCGAATTGTGCAGGAGCAAGTAGAATTCCGAAAAAAAATAAAAATGTGACCCACAATCATTATTAGTTTTTAGCAAAAATATGACGGTACTTAACATATCAAGTTTGTTCTTCTTTGCATTAGATGTTGATGGTATTACAATATTATGAATTGTTTTAATTTATTTTTAAGCAATTTAGGTATGATTTTTCTTTATAATGAAATATTTATAAAATTGAAATCATATTCTTACAAAGTTGAAAGAGTAGGGAAGGAGAAAGATGTAGTATTCAGAGCAAGCGGCTAATGATTTTAGTTTGTTTAAGTGATTGTAGACTATGAATTGATTCTGCTATTGCGGATAGTACATTAAACATCAGCAATCAAATATACCAATCGTGAAATCACATATTTCGCGTGCCCCAATTTACAGAACAATGTGGCAAGTTTTACATTAGACTTGATTCGAATTCTCAATTTTGCATATGCGCTAATACTGATCTCTATCGTGAAAGAATCTGTGCATGATTGAGTATTTAAGAGTATGGAGAGCAACATATTGAATTTTCTGACGAACTTTGCTTCATTTAAGCGTGTGCCAATGAATCGGTAGCTTGTGAGGGGCTGGGAGAGGTTGCGCGGCGGGGTATGGCAATGGTAGCGCATTGCTGCCACCGCAGTGTGAGATGGTGTTGGTAGCGCCATTGGGTGGAGTAGCAACGACGAAGATTGCACTGGCAGTTTGTTGTCAAATTTTAAAACGAACAGTCGCACCGCTCTTCAACGGCGGATTCCAATCAGCCGTTTTCGGCTGGAATACGACATTCGAACTATTCACTTTTTTGTATCAACAAGCAGATACGTATTTCGTTTCCTACTTGGAAACTTCTTCAGTGTTTATTGTCGATAATAAACACTGAAGAAGTTTCCAAATAGGAAACGAAATACGTATCTGCTTGTTGATACAAAAAAGTGAATAGTGGAAGTAAATGGAAGAATAATAGTCTTTTAACCTTGTAGCATTTCCCCTTAGACGCTCTAAAATAATTAATCCTTATTCACTCGATTATTTACTGTGTTGTTTTTAAGAGGCCACGCAAAATTTGAACAACTTCTCCTAATAATGACAAAATGCTATCATTGCTATGCTAAATGATCTTCACTGATAAAAATGCCAACATACCACTACATTTTCCGGATAATTGGATTTTGATTTGTTGCCACACTATGAGGAGACTTGACCTATGAGACTTGAGAAGTTTGGCAAAAACAATTCAAGAAAATATAAATTGCTCTCAAGCGGCTATTTTTTTTTGAAGATGTGAAAGGTGTAATGAAGGGTTTGCTCTAAAAAAAAATTGTTTTGATTAGATATCAAAGAGAGAGAATCAAGGCTTCCCAATTTTGAAGATTGCATGCGCTATCGAATTCCATAGCAAAAATCGTTCATGAATACGCACAGCAAGTTGGAAAATCTGCGTAATTTGGAGGAAAAATATTGAAAAGTTCAGAGAGCATGATCCTGCAGGTCGTGCGTTCAATCCCAGGCTGCTTGTACCTTGAATCTTCATAATTTTTGTTTCGTTTTCTACCAAAACGATCCGTACTGTTGTTATTTTTGCACTTAAAATTCTAATAACTTCCGTGGCACGTAGTGAACGTAATTTTCACTCATTCTCACAAGAAGAAAATGCTCTTTCACGCAGATTTTTGCATAGAAATCATTTTTCGGAAAAGAAAAACGAATCTTATGAGTGATAACTATATTTCGCTCACTTCCAGTAGCGTAACAATTTGATGTACTCGCAAGACTACTTATAGTTTCGAGTAGTCCTTTTGATAGATATTTAGTAAAATTTTCGTAGAATTAAAACAGAGGGCAATACAATTTTACTTAGTCACTGAGTAGATAAAAGTTTACGATTTACGTGTACGATTTTCGTTTCTCATCTGAGTTCGTTCTAAAGCAGACCCCAGACGACGGAAAATGTTTGACAATTGTTATTGATTATTAAAGTAAAAGATTGATGGTGTGAGTGCCATGCCGGCTAATCAGTGAAAATATTGAAGAAAAGTTTGATGAGAAAAGTATTTTAATACATCTCTCGTCTGGGGTCTGCTTAAGAGAAAAGAGTGGTGAGTGAAAGATGTTTTCCGCCACAAATTACGAAAAAAGATTCTCATTCGACCCAAAAACGCTTGATTTCGTCTCATCGAACTTGCAACTGAAACTGAAAGTCACTATTTGGTCACTTTTTCTGCAACTGAAAGTCACTATTTGGTCCCTTTTTTCGTCAGCTTTGGTCACTAAAGTCACTATTTTGACCTGCATGGGTCGCTACCAGCCCTGCTTCCAATAGGTTTGCTTGTGGATAACAATATTGCTTTCAATTCTTTTTACGTCACGTGTCGTGAAAAAAGGACCTTAAAACGAATTGACATTTAAAAAAGTGCCATAAAAAGAGGGTTGAGTGTACTATCAATGATTGCAGTTAGCTGTAAACCTCTCAACGTTTCGGATATTCGATGAAGAAATAATTATCGGATGAAGATCGGTACTTAAGGAGTTAGTCGATGGTGGCCAGCAAGACATCATCGGTGGTTCGACGGTCAAAAAATTGGGTGTACTGCAAGTGATAGCAGAGGTGAATAATATCCACTTGGATTTGCAAAAAAATCTAATTTCCGAAGGCAACAATTGAAGTTGATTCGGATATCAAGACGGTGTTGCATCAATTACGCAGAATGCCCTTACCGTTGGAAGCAGCAGTAATCCGCAAGCTTGATCAGTTACTGATTCGGGGTATTATAAAAGTCAAGACTGGGCCAGTCTCCGGGTATCTCCGTTGGTAATTACAGGGTAATTACGACGAGTTTATCAAGTAGTGGCTCAGAAACACTTTCCGATGCTTTTCAAGAAAACCCAGGCATCTATATGATGAAAAGCCATTCAAGAGCCAATGTTAACTTCCGGATCCAGTCTAATGCTTGTCTATAGATTTGGCTTCCACCCTTACGTAAGATGTGGTCAACCCAGTCCCGCTTCCGTTCCCGAATTCCAGTTGCTCCCGGCCTCTGGTGACAACGACGGCGAGGCTCGTTGTTTGAAATCCAGTTGTGAAGCCACCAGGCACGATTTATGTAACACAGGCATCCTGCAGCGGTGAGTATTCTCCACTGATACACACCAAGGTTTATTAGCTTTTAGCAGCACCGATTTCACGTTACAATAAAAAAGTTCGGATTTTTATGCGTTTACTTATCGGCCTGTTTTATATTTCTAAAACTTGCAAAAGCTGCCCTTGCTTTCTTGATCCGTGCGTGCGCCTTCGGTCTTGGTATAGCCGTCTGTCACGATTTGGCTACCAAACATTCTTCAATGATTTCCCGGCTACTGTGAAGCTGGATGGAGTCGACGTTTTCGCATTCAACGATTTGGTTTTGTTGATGTTGATAACTAAACTTGTCTTAGAGGAGCGCTCTGCAAGGTAGTTAAGCATATCAGAGCATCTTTAAGCTAGAAATACAATGCCATCCGCCAATTCAAAGTCATTTAGGTGCTCCATGTTTATAAGCTGCCGTAGCAACCCGCGGTTTGGTTCACGGTCATTCGCATCAACCAGAGTCTCGTCGATACTGTTGTTGGATTCTCGAACAAATTTATGTTTCGGGAGCAGTGGGTTGTTGGCCCAGTGAAACCGGGATAGGGCTACCAGTTTTGTAAAAAAAAACAAAATTTGGCACAAAATTACCGGAACCTCCACTTGTAACACATATATGTATAGTTACAGCACAATGATGATGAACTTTTCACATGACATCGGATTCTAGTGGTTTAAAAAATCACTTACTCAGACCAAATTCTATATGCCATTCTCCTCTTCGAAAACCAAACTTAGTTACAGTTAGCATGGCCAAAGCACTGAAATGGTAGTCTATCTCAACAAGATTTCAAGCTCATCATAAATCAGAAACCCAACGATTGACTGCGCCATGCTTTTAACCGCCCATCTCAACAGGGAAAAAGGACTCAAACCTTTCAGCTTCCAAACCGTCATGAATAGCGGATGACGACGCCAAACGGTTCGAATCTGTCAGTCAAATTCCACCGACTGACTGCCAGCCAGCTATCAGCTATGGTGGGTTGGTGAACGACCGCGTGTAGCTCGTTGAAAAGACTCTTGGCTGTTGACGATGTCAGACGGATTTTCATCCAAGTTTTCGTCGAAAAGGAACAATGACTTGGCAGGATGGAAAAAAGAACTTGCTCCCCAGCCTCAAACGGTGACAGCGCCAGCCTGCGGGGGTTCCTGGTGTGAGCGTTGACGATCATGCTGGTTGATGTGTGCAAAGCTGTTTTACAACAGGCAGGGGCAGGATGATGACGTTTAGAACGATTGAAAAAAGTCAGACGGCCGGAAATAAAAGAAGCATTTACACACCACCATACGCGTGGTGGTAGTTCGGATGTCTGTGGGCATCATCTGTCGGTTTGTCACTGAATCAGGACTGGATGCTTTGTTAGAGTCATGCATCGTCATCCGCCAAACCGTCCCTAGTGGTGGCGGTCCTCTGCCAGTCGGTGTGTGATGTCTCATTTAGCAAGACACAAAGCATGTTAAGTGCTGCTGATGCTTTTGCATTGTTTACCTAACGCTTTGTGTTGCGCTTGGCAAACGCTAAAACATTGGCACTTATTTAAACAACGAAGCGCTAACCAACGGAAGCGCCACAATTGTTACCAAGGGGAATCATCTCATTGGGGTTTGGAGCGGCTGTCGTGCCCCAGTCAGCCACAGTTTAAATTAATTGGACCAACTACACTTCGTTCGGTGGAGTTTATTCTGTGAGAGTCACAGCTTTCGGTTTCAGCATTTCGCAATTTTTTGATGCGCTGATTAGCATTGCATGATAAGGACAACATGCATTATATTTGAAATCCTCTGAATTATGTTTGAGCCCATTAATGTTTGAAATTTTATGGTTTCCCATGTTATGGATTACTAACATTTTCTAATTTTGGAACTACTGTTCTACGCTAAGCATAATCACACAATTCGCTGATGAGCTCTGCGACTGTCAGTATGAACGCACCATAAATCAAAACCCAGTCGCAGTTGTAAAGTAACCTATTTGCAGCACACACCGGTCACATCCAATATGCGCATCATGTGCTATAATGCAAAGTGCCCGACTGGAAGCATGTTTCACCCATTCTCGCCGAGGTATGTTTATTTTAGTGGCAAACATCATAATCAAAATTAATTGCCAACAGTTTAACGAGTTTGACGGCAGTTTCCAAAGTACGGGAAAAAATGTTAAAATGTTGTAACTTTTTTTCCTTTTCCCACCACATCCCACGGTTCGAGTATTCCCCTTCCCATTACCCGGATTACGGGGAAGTGCTCAAGTTTTCCTGACACTTTTTGCTTCCTTATTTCTTCCGCTTGTGGAACTAAAACTGGCTGATGGCGGTTGGCTTTAGTTTAGTGCTATAATACGGACGAGTCTAGCGCTCTCAGGAACTCGTAACTTTGGGTGGTGCATTTGCCTTCACGACTGTACTGCAATTTCCTTTTCAGTTTGATGCTTCCAAGTACTGGAGAGTCTGGGAAACTGTTTGGAAACTTTTCCAACAACACTACTGCAAAAACAATAACAATCTGGGCGCAAAATGAAAACGGCTGCCGCAACACTTTGCGTTGTCTAATGTCAGTTTACTGATGCTATTTGAAAGTTTTGCTCTGGCACATCTGATCGTACCCACAGAACAAGGTGACTGTTGAACGAGAGTTGCCGATATTTTCATTTTCATGTGTTGCAACATTGTTCTATTTTTGTACTGGAAGTGACATGGCTGCAACGGCATCAATAAAACTTTCAACATCTCGGAGTGTACGATATTTCAAAGTACGTACATTTTGGGAGTGCAGTTTTATCCGAAACACCCGATGACATCCAATTTACAAAACAGGAAGGCTTTATGAAATATTTTTTTTAAGAAAATTGTAAGATATCGTAGATTTTTTTGGATCCACGAGGATATTTTCTGTATTTTAAAGGAAAGCTTTTGGAATGCAAATAGGAAGCTAACCTACACGCAAAAAAAGCGTTCATGAATTCGTGAACTAACGAGTTCACGGTGTATTTTTTCGGGAACAACAGTCACGGATTCGGGAACGTTCTGGAAAACGTGACTGGTGTTCCCGAATCCATGAATTAAATCACGGTGTATTTTTGCTGGTTCACGAATTCGGGAACGCTTTTTTTGCGTGTTAAAATAAACTTTAATTTCAAAACGTAGACATTAAGGCTTGATCCACTTAGTATTTGGCCGTTTTTTTTTTCAATTACTGCGGTGCGTCTGGTGGCCGTACCGAGAAGTTAAATACATCACATCGTTGCGGAAGGTTTGTTTAACTTATGGTGAAAGTTTCAACAGTATGATGCTCACGTTCAAAAGTTTTCGAAAATGGAGCGCGAGAGGTGGGAACAAATTTTGCACACTCCCTTTTGAAATCCAGCATAATCAGGAGGAATGATTTCAAAGTATCTAAAATTACCGAAATTGATTGTAAAAACTGTCAAACGTTATCAGGAAACACTATTGCTGGATCGCGTAGAACAAAACAACCGTAAAAATGGTACATACGACCAGAAACTACAAGTGAAAGCCCAAATAATCGGTCGGCGCGAAGGTTTCAAGTCGTATGATGTCAACAAGCATCCCAACAGGACCCTGAAACAGAATCAGGTTGCAAAACATCGCACAAGAATGCTGGCCAAGCAAGTTCTGACGAAATACAATTGATGTATTTTGATGACATTAATATTAAAATGGACTTCCAATTTCCGGGACACAAGTTTTACCTTGCCAAACGGAAGGGTAATGCCCCAGGAACATTCAAATATATCTTTGCAGACAAGATTGCCCATAAATTGATGGTATGTCAAAGCATCTGCAGTTGTGGAAAGAAAACTAAAGTTTTCATCACTGGAGCGACCATAAATCAAGCTCTATCTGGTAAAAGGGCGAATGTCGCAAATGAGAATTCTCTGCAGTTTTCTTTGCAGTTTATCACATCAGAATGCAAGTTCGCATTGTTTCCTATCGTGTTAAGGTGATAAACCACAAAGAAATCCGCTGCTTGTCACTTTCATTAAAAATAGGGGAAGTCGACGAAGAGAATCCTCTCTTGTGACCAAGGATGTTAACGATCATTCAGTAAATTGCGTTCGATCATTTAGTAGTTTGTCAATAACACATTCCAGAAGCTGAATTTCAAAATATATTGTATGGTGGACTTCTAGTGCGAAGGTTTTTCTACAACTCTGCCTAATGGTTCGTTGTTTGAATTCCACTAGTAACGGAGTTATAGCTATAGTTTCAGTAATTTAGACTAAATGATAACAAAATTCCAATCATTTAGTTTGTGTTACTGCAACTAGCGCTCTAACTCCGTTAATAGTTGAATTCTAATAACGAACCATTAGGCAATGTTGTAGAAAAACCTTCGCACTAGAAGTCCACCATACAACCTATTTTGAAATTCAGTCTCTGGAATGTGTTATTGACAAACTACTAAATGATCGAACGCAAATTACTGAATGATCGTTAACATCCTTGAACTTGTGACATTCGCCCTTATTGTAGATAGAGCTTGAAATGGGCAAATATACAAAGAGGAGTATCTTCAAAAGAGATTACTATGTCTGAAACTTGATTATGCATATGTACAACATGTGATAGATTTAGTTCGGAAAAGGTATTGGAGGGTAACCGCCCCTTCGCCCCCTGTATTGCGAGAGATTGGCTGGTACCTGGTGCTGGGAATTTGGTTTCATCAGTACCCGCTAAGCTGCGGTGGACGACGGAGGTCCTTCGTAGCTTAGTAGGGAAAGCACCTGTCATGCGAACTGGGGTCGTGGGATCAAACCCCACCGAAGGGGCGGTTACCCTCCAATACCTTTTCCGAACTAAATCTATCACATGTTGTACATATGCATAATCAAGTTTCAGACATAGTAATTAATTTCCACTCCGGGTGGCTTAATACCCGGCATATAGGCAATTAACTTTGAATGTACTGATCTCGAGTGGCGATCTCTCTTCGCTTGTGTGGTCGTGTTGGGATCTGACGACCAAACTGGCACAACCTCACACAACCCTACTTCATTGAGCGCCGTTGCTGATGAAGCAAGTGTGTAGGAGCCGGACAATACTAAATACTCATCCTACTTGGTTGACATGATGTGTACAAAATACATTTGAGAGAGTTAGTTCTGAAAATGTATTGCGAGAGATTGGCTGGTACCTGGTGCTGGGAATTTGGTTTCATCAGTACCCGCTAAGCTGCGGTGGACGACGGAGGTCCTTCGTAGCTTAGTAGGGAAAGCACCTGTCATGCGAACTGGGGTCGTGGGATCAAACCCCACCGAAGGGGCGGTTACCCTCCAATACCTTTTCCGAACTAAATCTATCACATGTTGTACATATGCATAATCAAGTTTCAGACATAGTAATTAATTTCCACTCCGGGTGGCTTAATACCCGGCATATAGGCAATTAACTTTGAATGTACTGATCTCGAGTGGCGATCTCTCTTCGCTTGTGTGGTCGTGTTGGGATCTGACGACCAAACTGGCACAACCTCACACAACCCTACTTCATTGAGCGCCGTTGCTGATGAAGCAAGTGTGTAGGAGCCGGACAATACTAAATACTCATCCTACTTGGTTGACATGATGTGTACAAAAATACATTTGAGAGAGTTAGTTCTGAAAATGTATTGCGAGAGATTGGCTGGTACCTGGTGCTGGAATTTGGTTTCATCAGTACCCGCTAAGCTGCGGTGGACGACGGAGGTCCTTCGTAGCTTAGTAGGGAAAGCACCTGTCATGCGAACTGGGGTCGTGGGATCAAACCCCACCGAAGGGGCGGTTACCCTCCAATACCTTTTCCGAACTAAATCTATCACATGTTGTACATATGCATAATCAAGTTTCAGACATAGTAATTAATTTCCACTCCGGGTGGCTTAATACCCGGCATATAGGCAATTAACTTTGAATGTACTTCAAAAGAGATGTTTGCCATCCATACAATCACACGACTGTCCGGTGTTGCTTTGGCCTGACTTAACAAGCTGTCATTACAGAAGGGATGTAATGGAATGGTTTGAACCGAATGATAATGACGTTATTAAAAAAACTATCAACCCACCAAAATGCCCAAATTTTCGTCCCAACGAAAAATATTAGGCAATTATCAGATGGAAACTTGAGAAATGGTGCAAAACAATCAGAAAACCATCTGATATGGAGTGGTGGTGGGTGGTCTGAAAAAATGGCAGATCAAGTTGACCGTTCTACTGTTCTACTAATCTAAAAATAACGAGTGGTATTGAGAGAAAAGTTCGAGAATTCATCCGAAATGCCAATAAATAATTTTTCAATATTTTCAATAAATTCCCTGTAAAATAAAACCTGAACCACCTTTTTATCTCGCGCTTAGTTTCTTAGGGGCATAACTGCATTGATCGATTTCTCTTCGTCGATGTTTTCTTTTTATTGTTGTACCGAATTGCGCTAGTTTGTCGATGATTTAATGGTTTGGTGTGATAAAGGATGAGTGTAACTTGCACCAAAATCTATAATCACGGTTGTAGCTATTGAAACAATTGATTTATTAACACAATATAAAACCGATTAAGAGAAATCAATCAATACAGTTACACCCCTATGAAACTAAGCGCGAGTTATGTCTAATTCTGTGCGGCCAAATACTAAGTGGATTAAGCTTTAGTTGGTGATAAATTGTAATTTCTGCGTGATCTCTGCTGATACGTACCGAATTTCACTAGCATATAAGAAAATATTTCACGTTTGAGTTGAGTATTCCAGGTTTGGTGCGTTTCATGTTTCGTAGGCTCGCAAGAGCTTCTTGATCATGGCCTGGCCTTCTTGATCCGTGCCTCTATGTCGAACTTTGTTTCACCTTCCGACAACGGCTGGCTTCAAGGATTTACAAGGTTTTCGACCTCCCCCATTACTTGATCGGCTACCTTAAAGTTAGGAGAGGGATTGTTAATGTTAACATCCAACGAATTGATCTTGTTGACGTTGATGAGAGGAGCGTTCGATAAGGTCGCTCAGTTTACTCTGCATAGCAGAATGCCATTACACTAGTAGAGCAGCATCATCGGCAGGTTAGAAGTCTGCTGGTGGTGGGATGGCGAAGCGTCCCATGAGTTCGTTGATTTTGATGGGGAGTTGTCTCTACTCATGGAAGCTTGGTACTACGTTGCGGTGTGGCCGAGGAATTTTTCTGTATCTTTCTGGCATGTGCGGGAATTTCGTGGTTCAGACGATCAAAATAAATGGGCTCTTGTTATTCGTTGATCGATTTCAGAATGATGCGGAACATGAAAATATCGTCCTGACGTGATCTTTTGGGCTGATCTCACCTGCTGCGGATAGTTGTGTTTGTTTTCCCCTTTTTCCGAATTAGGATCACTTTGTACAGAACTATGATAACAATATACAGTAACATGATGTCCCATTAATTGTCACACAGTGTTAGCTCCCTTTTTTGGAAACTTCAGTGAGGCGTCGTGTATCCACTTGCCCAGAATAGTTGATGCAGCATTTGCGCTGATGGCATGGGACCGCCATTGAGTTTCTCGCTGATATGCCGTCGGGCCTTGATGGATTTCGGGCCTCAGATGGATGCTTCAGAGTTAACGCTGGTAAAGTGTCACATCCTTGGCGGCAATAATGGTGATTGGTCGGGCGTTGGAGAAGATTTTCAAACTGCTCGAGCTAGTGACTGACATGTCGCATCTTTCGTTGGCATCCACGTGTTTGTCCTCATCATTGTGGAGGAGGCGAATATGTATCTCCGGTTGTTGCAACTTTCGCCTTACCGTCGGCCAGAGAACCCACTCACGCGCGCTTGTCCCGTCTACAGCAAAGTTCAACTTTCCTCTTGAGAGCCGCCTACAGTTGACGAGACCAATAGTTGGTTGCTCTAGTTGCCCGCTATATGGAAATGGAGCCGGAAACGGATCAGTCAAAAATTTCGACGGAGCCGTCTTGATGTCCGGGAAAAAAAACGAAACGCAGATATAGAATCAGACTATCATTTTCTAATGGGTTAGATCCGATTACCCATTGATCGGATTCAGCGGTGGAAGTATGGTCTCAGGCTTGGAACGCGGACAGTGTTCGTTTAAAAGGTGGCAGAGAAGTAGACTACTGGAAGGCCATCAAGCATTTTTGTATTGAAACCAGCGAGAACAATCTAGGCCCTGGCAAGCTGCGCACTCAGCGAAAAGAGTGGATTTCTGATGCTGCCGACGGGAGCGTAGAGAAGCAAATGTTGTAAAATACAAATCCCGTCAACAGCTTGAATCACTGTGAAGGCGAGTTGGGCACGGCTACATCGATGACGATGGAAAATTATCGTATTTTATCTGGGGTATCTCACGATATTCAGGCATCGTGAGATACCCCAGATAAAATGTTAGTGTTACTCACCAACTTGGTCGACTGAAATGTTGATTCGAACATTTCGAATAACTTCTTCAAGTTTCAGCCAGTATTCTTCAAGAAGCAGCGAATTTGAGAAATATATGAAGATCGAACAGGATAAATCCACGCACCAAATTTCGAATGCTCTTATCTATCGTGAAACGTGGTGTGTAAAAACAAAGATTACTCGGACAGCAGAGCTACATATGGTTGGGACTTTGTGGCCTTCTAACTGAATGTGTTCTGAGCAACATCAAAACCAGTATTTATCCGGCAGAGTTGATGGTGCCTTCATCGACACAATCGTTGGATTTCACTTCAATGCAATACATATCAAAAGCAGCGACAAAATTATAAAGTTGCATATTTTTTACCATGCAACTTCAATGCGTCTTTCAAAATTGATTTTTTTTGTGTAAATTAAATTGCAGATAAGTTGAATGTGTCATCATGTTTAATTTAGCATCGTTCTACGTTTTGACAACTCACATTTTTTTCATGCGATGGTGCAATCAAGTAACAGAAAACCTGAGTACAAAACTTAATAATAGTATGGTTTTTATGGTGAGTCAACATGCAGTCCCTTCGAAATGTTGAATCGTGCTGTGGTAGAGTGAAGGACTGTCAATCACTAGATCCATAAATCGAATTCAGTTTTTTTTTTCGGCTGTAGTGTTTTGCAACATTTTTGCAATTTTACTGCAATCGAAAGATGATTCCATAGGCTCTACCTCTTGCGCTTTTTAGATTGCAAGAGACTTATATTTGATGGCACATATGCTAAAATTGCTTTTTTCCGAATAGTTGCAACACAGTGAAATGTTCCCCGTTTTTTAAAGTTAGTAAACCAAAATTGTCAAATATTTTCACTTGATTTCAAGTGTAGTTCAAGTTAAAATTCGAAAGGAACATTGTTTAATTTGAAATTTGAAGATAGTTGGAAAATGCTTCCTCGACAATTTCGGTTTTGTTTGACGTACGGAATAATATGATTCAAACGCACTAGCAAAACACCGCAGAGCACTTGACTCAACATTTGACATTGAATTCGAATCTCTTTGATTTTTGAGATGAGTAGATAGAACGCATTTTCCATTAAGATACGGCAGAAATCAATAATTTTTGTATAGAAGTGGGTTTTAAAAATCGAATGGCGGTCAATTTTTGTAAAAAAACGAATCGAACGCAAATTCATTCAAAAATACTTTTGGAAGCTCCTCCAGGAGTTCTACATAATTTTCAAAAAATCCGCCACTAAATCCATTGAAGATTCTTCCAGGGATGTTTTCAGAAAATCTTTCTTGAAAGCAATAATTCGGATTTTCTGCTTTCAGTCCCATGAGTATGTAGATAATTCCAAATCATTGTCAACGGTTCGATCCGGGTGTTTGGATCTTCATCAGGGCTCGAGATAAATTGAAATAAATGTTTCTTGAAAGCCTTTGTTAATTTCTCCAGGAGTGTCTTCGAAAGTTTCTACGGAAATCTATATGAAATTCTCAAGGTTTTCTAAAAGCAATATGCTAGGAGCAGTTCTGGAGGAAGTTCCCAGGGAAAATTTGAAAGAATTATTAGAAGTCCATCTTTGGGATTTCGGAGGAATATTTATCTGGAGGAATTTCCAAATATTTTTTTGAATTTATTCTGAGTAATTTGAGGATGTTCCAAATAATGGGGCCCTCCTTAGCCGTGTGGTAAGATGCGCGGCTACAAAGCTGAGGGTGGCTGGGTTCGAATCCCGGTCCGGTCTAGGAAATTTTTGGGTTGGAAATTTTCTCGATTTCCCTGGGCATAACAGTATCATCGTGTTAGCCTCATGATATACGAATGCAGAAATGGTAACTTGGTTTAGAAACTTCGCAGTTAATAACTGTGGAAGTGAAACTGTGAGGCGGCAATGTCCCGGTGGGGAATGTAATGCCAATGAAGAAGAAGAAGAAGATGTACCAAATTATTATTTATTATTTATTCAGACTACGGCCGAAGTGGCCTGTGCAGTACATAAGAGTCTTCTCCACTCGGCTCGGTCCATGGCTACACGTCGCCAACCACGCAGTCTACGGAGGGTCTGCAAGTCATCTTCCACCTGATCGATCCACCTTGCCCGCTGCGCACCTCGCCTTCCAGTGCCCGTCGGATCGTTGTCGAGAACCATTTTCATCGGGTTACTGTCCGACATTCTGGTTACGTGCCCGGCCCACCGCAGTCGTTCGATTTTCGCGGTGTGAACGATGGATGGTTCTCCCAACAGCTGATGCAACTCGTGGTTCATTCGCCTCCTCCACGTACCGTCCGCCATCTGCCACCCCACCATAGATGGTACGCAGCACTTTCCTTTCGAAAACTCCAAGTGCGCCGCGTTGGTTCTCCACGAGCATCGTCCAGGTCTCGTGTCCGTAGAGGACTACCGGTCTAATGAGCGTTTTGTAGATTGCCAGTTTGGTACGGCGGTGAACTCTATTCGATCGGAGCGTCTTACGGAGTCCAAAGAACGTACGATTTCCAGCCACTATGCGTCTCTGAATGTCTCTGCTGGTGTCTTTTTCTGCAGTCACCAGTGAGCCCAAGTTCTTCTACCACCTCGGTTTCGTCACCACCGATGCAAACTCGCGGTGGGTGGCTCACATTGTCAATCTCTTGAACCTCTTCCTATCATGTACTTTGTCTTCGACGTGTTGATGACTAGTCCGATCCGCTTAGCTTCTTTCTTCAGTCTGATGTAGGCTTCCCCCATCTTCTCAAAGTTACGTGCCATAATATCTAAGTCGTCGGCGAAGCCAAATAGCTGGACGGACTTATTGAAAATTGTACCACTCGTGTTAATCCCTGTTCTTCGTATTACCCCTTCCAAAGCGATGTTGAATAGCAGACACGAAAGACCATCACCTTGCCGTAACCCTCTGCGGGTTTCGTAGGGACTCGAGAATGCCCCTGCAACTCGAACTACGCACATCACCCGATCCATCGTCGCTTTGATCAACCGTGTCAGTTTTTCCGGAAATCCGTGTTCGTGCATTAGCTGCCATAGCTGGTCCCAATCGATTGTATCATATGCGGCTTTAAAGTCGATGAATAGATGATGTGTGGGCACGTTATATTCGCGGCATTTCTGCAGTACTTGGCGAATGGCGAACACCTGGTCCGTGGTGGAATTTTCGCCCATAAAACCTGTCTGGTACTGCCCCACGAACTCTCTTGTCATTGGTGTTAGTCGACGGCATAAAATTTGGAAGAGTACCTTGTAGGTGGCGTTCAGCAATGTGATTGCGCGGTAGTTGCTACAATCCAGCTTATCGCCCTTTTTGTAGATGGGACACACCACACCTTCCATCGACTCCTGCGGCAAAACTTCCTCCTCCCAAATCGTGGTAATGACCCAGTGCAGCGTTCTAGCCAGTGCCTCACCACTGTGTTTAAATAGCTCTCCTGGTAGTTGGTCAACCCCAGGGGCTTTGTTGTTCTTCAGCCGGCCAATCTCCTCCTGGATTTCCTGGAGATCCGGAGCCGGTAAAATTATATCCTGCGCGCGTTCACTCAGGTCCATCACCATACCGCCATCTTCGTCTGTCACATCGCCATTCAGGTGTTCTTCGTAGTGCTGCCGCCACCTTTGGATCACCTCATGCTCGTTCGTACGAAGCTTCCCCTTTATCTACTCCCACATATCGGGCTACGGCACGTGGCCCTTCCGTGAAGGGTTTAACTTCTCCTAGAACTTTCGTGTGTTATTAGCGTGGTACAGTTGCTCCGTCTCTTCACGGTCTCGATTTTCCTGCTGACGCTTTTTCCTCCGGAAAATCGAGTTTTGTCTGTTCCGCGCCTGTTTATATCGTGCCTCGTTTGCCCTCGTGCGGTGTTGCAGCAATCTCGCCCATGATGAATTTTTCTCTTCTACTAACTGCTCACATTCGCCGTCATACCAGTCGTTTCTCTGATCCAGGGGCACCGTGCTAAGTGCAGCGGTTGCGGTGCTACCAATGGCGGATCGAATATCTCTCCAGCCATCTGCGCCTAGCTGCTCTTCTGTTGGAAGTGCCACTTCCAGCTGCTGCGCGTATCCTTGGGCTAGTCTACCGTCTTGTAGCCGCCCAATGTTAAGCCGCGGCGTCCGACTTCGACGCGTGTTGTACACCGTCGAGAGTTTTGAGCGCAGGCATACTGCAACGAGGTAGTGGTCTGATTCACAGCGCACTGCGGTAAGTGCGGGCATTCGTGATGTCGGATATGAATTCACCGTCGATTAGAACGTGGTCGATTTGGTTTTCCGTTTCTTGGTTAGGTTATCTCCATGTGGCCTTGTGGATATTTTTGCGGGGAAGGAAGGTGCTTCGGACTACCATTCCGCGGGAGGCTGCGAAGTTTATGCATCGTTGGCCGTTGTCATTCGATACGGTTTGCAGACTATCCGGTCCGATGACCGGTCCACACATTTCCTCCCTTCCTACCTGTGCGTTCATGTCACCGATGACGATTTTTACGTCCCGCAGTGGGCATCCATCGTATGTCTGCTCCAGCTGCGCGTAGAACGCTTCTTTCTCGTCGTCGGATCTGCCTTCATGTGGGTAGTGCACGTTGGTGATGCGATAGTTGAAGAAACGGCCTTTAATCCTCAGCTTGCTCATCCTTGCGTTGATTGTCTGCCACCCAATCACGCGTTGGCGCATCTTACCCAGCACTATGAAGCCGGTTCCCAGCTCGTTGGTGGTGCCACAGCTTTGGTAGAAGGTAGCCGCTCGATGCCCGCTTTTCCATACTTTCTGTCCTGTCCAGCAAATCTCCTGCAGCGCCACGACGTCGAAGTTGCGGGACGTAATTCATCGTAGGTCATCCTGTCGCAACCTGCGAAACCTAGCGACTTGCAGTTCCATGTTCCAGGCTTCCAATCGTGATCCTGTATTCGTCGCCTAGGTCTTTGCCGATTATATCGAGTCGCATTATCTCTTATATCGTTCGTAATGATTGGTTTTCCAGGCGGCTTATTGGGCCTGCGCAAACCTCCTGTCTCGTCGGAGGGCCGTCGTGTCAGGGCTGTTTAGCGTCCCACCTAACACCAGCACTTGGGCTTGTGCGCTTTGAGCGGCACACGGTCGCTTTGGTGGGGCCTACTTGCGGATACATGCAGCTTTTCATAGAAGTTTAACAGGGCCCACTGTCAAACCCCACCACATCCTAGGCAAGCCCCACAACTCGCAGATGGCCTTGGGAGGGATCGCCAAGCCCTTGAACATAGTCCCTGCTGCCCGCATGTACCAAATAATCCCTGGATAAAAATCCAAAAGAATTTTTGGATTCTAAGAAACTGTTTTTTTTATTCAAGAATGTCAAAATTTCTCAAACACAATTCATTAGAAATTCCTTGGAAATTTCTTTAGAAGTTCATTCAGATATTTCTAGAGTTTCATCCTAGAATTTTCTGGGGAAATTCGAAGTGAAGTACTGGAAAGATTTCCGATTTTTTTTCTGTAGCAATTTCCCTAATAAAATATTACGAAACGAGTTTTCGGAGGAGTTCCCTTAAGTACCCTAAGAATAGTTTCTGAACAAATTTCTGGAAGAATTCCTTACGGAACTTACTAAGGTTTTCCTATAGAAATTTTGGAAGGAATTCGGGCAAAGCTAGTGAAATTCGAAAAAACCTGCTTTACGAAACCTTTACGAGTTTCCGAAGAAATTTCTGAATTAATTTGCGGAGGATTTTGTAATAGAAGTTCTGTTGGCATTTTAAATTAAATTCCTGGAATAATTTTTAATGTTAACTATGAATTAAACAATTTCCGAAGAAATTCTTAAAAAAGTAAAGGTATGCCTGAAGAAATTGTTGGATGGCTTACCGAGTTTATTTCTTGGAAGTATTTCCCATAGAATTATTCCAGGTAGTTACTTTCCAAAGCATTTCTGAATAAATACATGAAATAACACTAGGATGAATATTCCAAGATTTTTTTCGAGGAAATTCTGGAGGAACTCCTAAATTAAAAATAAGTATGGTAATGGATGGACTGTTCTTATTATTATATGACATTTTGGGTTATTTTTTGGTTTGCAATATTAATTTCAGTGTCAAAATAGGGTTTTGTTTTACTTATGTACTGAACTAGTTCGTGCTAATTCTGACCTTATAGTTTTTACTGCTGACGCCTGATTATGAATGAACTAATTACGTCAAAATTGCTGGTGATCCAACATTACCACAACACTGGTACCGCCAGTGCAAAATTGAAAGGGTACAGATTGTAGAGTTGGGAAATATATGATAGATGACAATTTCATATATGTATTTGAACATGTATATTCAAGTATATTTTATAGTCTTCAGTCTAATATCGTATGGAAGTGTAGAAGATGGCAGTAGGCGTTTGTTGATGAATGGAATGACAACAGCTAGGAATTGGGTTCTAAAGCCCTACCTCATTTATGGTTGCAAACAATAGTCAATAATACTTGAACCGATGTATTCTGGTAAAAGTCTAAATCAGTGAAAATAATATTTTTGTGTTTAAGACACTTTAAGGCAAATTTTGTAGTGTGCAACATTTCAGAACGCATGACCCATCAGCCCAAAACGTCAGGTCCATATATTATCCATCTCGAGAAAAAAACAAGCTCAGCTAGTGACAGCAGAGTCACTGCGAAAACACGCCCGCCGTACATGCAGGAGTAGCTTTTTGATAAAGAAACTTTTTTTTGCTCGTTGACATCAATGTTTCACTGTGAAGTAGTTTAGCTACTCCACATTGTAATTTGTTTGTTTTGCTGTTATGTCAATCTCGTGTGCAACGATTAGAATCGTCGGTCGAGGATAATAAACAAAAGCATCTATGCTACCGTTTCAGTTGTTTGGAAACATCGAAGCATCGGAATGGAGGAGCCGGAAAATGAAACCTCCACGGAGGGCCTTTTTTTGGAAGCAAACGTCGAAACTACAAGTGCAAGTGAAAGTGAGGATGTTGTTTTAATGCAATACGGTGAAGGATTCGATGACCCGTTAGATTTGGATGTCAGTTGTAAGTTAGCATTTAGGTACTAATAGGCGGTAGAGCATGGACTTACCTTTGTCTCATCCCAGGGGCACCTAGCCTGATGAGAGTTTAAGGGGAGCTACGATGGCCCACACCGTCCTTAGTCGCTGGGTTCTTCACGAGGGTATCGGCTCAGACACTACGCGCACACAATGATTTGCCCGCTTGGCGTGGAGGGCAGTTAACCCTGGGAGGTGGTTCGGACCTAGTTTTGCACTTCGATTTCAGCGATCTAGTTCTTAACACTCGCGGGTTCGATCTCTTAAACTCAAATCCCCGTCGGGACGATACACGACCGGATTCTCCAGAGTATAATTTTCTTCATTCTGGTAGAAAGCCCCAGCACGTTTTTAGTCACTTTCTCGCTAACGACGTTTAATCACTTTTTCACGCACCTTCTTCGAACGGAGGCTCAAGCCAGAAGAGACTCGATATGCCTCTTATTCATCTCTCCAGCCCCAAAAAAACTCCCTTTTTTCGTCTCCTCTTCATAGAACATTTTCCGCTACCTCTCGGTGCGTATGCGTAGGCGTACGCGTTGCCGTATCGTGGGGATAGAACGTAGTGACGGTGTGTCAAGCGGGCAATTTTATAGGGATTTTTAACAATTTTAATTCTTACTCCTATCCTTAAGAAAATTACATATATTTTATAATAATATTAATTCTATGGGACATGGCATATGTTACATTTCCCCTGGGGCACAATAAAAAAAAATATGAAATATATTTTTTTAACAATTAAACAAAAAAAAACAAAAGAATAATAACTTTAATGAAAATGAGAATTTAACAAAACAATAATAAATAATAGACAAAATAATAATGAATTTGATAACAAAGTGGCAAAATTTTAGGATTTATTGAGTGCTTGAGTCGGGTTCGCGCAATTGGGGGACTCCCGTGATCTGGCACGCCATCACGGTGGGTCCAATATAAATTTTCTCGGTCTCATCAAGCACTCGTTATGCTTTGCCTTGTGCAAGAGCATTATTGATAATTATTTATTTTTATTCGTCCCATCTAAGCGACTCCAGCAAATCACATGACATCAATCAACCTATTATTCACTAAACTC
This sequence comes from Armigeres subalbatus, assembly GCF_024139115.2. Classification (NCBI taxonomy): domain Eukaryota; kingdom Metazoa; phylum Arthropoda; class Insecta; order Diptera; family Culicidae; genus Armigeres; species Armigeres subalbatus. Next base: position 241,969,823 of record NC_085141.1, read on the forward strand.
TTGTTAGGTGGACCACAACTATTTCATTTTTTTTTTCGCGATTGGTTTTCACAACTTGTCTTTCGGAGTTCGTACTATCCATTCCGCCACCACCACTGATAGTCAATGGTTTATTCTAGCATTTACATCTTCTCTATTGTAAGATACACCTAGATCCCATCTACCAGTAGCTTCCTGGGGTTCAAATTCAAATGTCTTTTTATTCGGCCGGCCTTAGATATCCTGAAGCAGTCAGCAGTCAGCATTCTACTTCTTAGTTCTTTGATAAAATTTTGATTCTACTAGTTCTATCCTTTACACCCTACGCTGCTGGCAAGGAACACTGGACGTCACAAGGTAGAATCGACGCAATCACAGCATGCAAATTTTGCCCTCTCAGTGCACTTGAGAGACAAATTCAACTGACGATTGAAGAGAATGTGAACTATCAAAATCTAAATTTCTCCGGAGACTTTTACAACGAACCAATCTGAAATAAGAAAATCAACAGTAATACACACAAAACAGAATGAGAACATGGAGATTACGCAAGAAACACACGTTTTAAGGTTTTAGATGTTCAGCCGGCCACACGCCTATATTTTTACCTTGCTCATCTTCTAGCTCGTAGGAGCTACTTCCGCGCTTAACTATTACGCGGCATGGCAGGTACATGGGGGCGAGCTTCGCGTTGTAATACTCTCCCGCATTCGACGCCTTGAAGTTTCGGCGGTATATTAGTTGTCCTGGTTGGAAGTCCGCCGGACGCGATCGCTTCCGTAAATTATAACGGTTCGCATTAGTTTCATAGGCTTTCAATAAGTTCTTTTTAACTATATCATAAATCTCATCGCCGATCTGTTTGCGATGCTCAGCTGTACACTCTGAAGAATAATCCTCCTTCCGCCGCATCCGTTGATGATCCGTTCCCGACAAGGTAATCTCATGATTATGTGTAATGAAAAAGGGGGTAAAACCTGTCGCGGAATGTACCGTGTTATTGAAAACATGCTCAATGTCCGGGATCTTAACGTCCCATCCTCGCTGGTCTTGTTTACAGTAGGTCCGAATGGCAGCATTTATTGACCTATTCAATCGCTCCACCGGATTTCCCTGGCTATGATGCCGGGCCGTTGTCCAATGTTTAACTTCCCACTGCGACAAAATGCTTCGAATTCTTTCGAAATGAAAGTGGAAGCATTATCGGTCAGTACTATTTCCGGAATCGAATTCGTAAGAACCAACCTTCGCGCAACGTCTTACATAAGCTTCCGGACTCTATCCGACGCATTGGATGCAGTTGGCACCACTTACTAAAAAGATCCTGAATTACCAGTATATGCATAAATCCAGCTCGACTTTTGGGCAGGGACCGTAATCCATGGCTATTATTTGCCATGGATGATCTGCGATCTTCTGCTTTCCCATTACCGGTATGGTCGGAACGTACGCCGGTTTACACTCCTTACAAACTTCGCACTTTTGAATCCATTTTCTGGTCTCTGAAGCTAAGTAAGGCCAGTAATACCGCAGTTGTAACCTGGCTACTGTTTTTCCACTCGAAGATGGAAACTCTCTACATGTTCCCTTTCAATTATCTGTGTTCGGTTTTCCGGCGGAGGCACCAATTTCCACTCGAATCTCACATCGAAGGGTTCATCATCGACGGCTACGTATTTCCATAGTTGGTTATCCTCGAACCGAAAGTCCGCATATTGATCCGGATCGTCCTGAATCTTCTGTATAACTTCATTGTATGAAGTCTTGGTAGAAGATGCATCTACTGCACAGATACTGCGTGAAAGTGCATCAGGCACTATATTGTCGGAACCCCGACGATGCACTATCGTCATGTCCAGATGTTGGAGGTCTAAACTCCAACGACTCAACCTGGATGCAGGTCGCCATTTGTTATTCCGAATATATTGGAGCGCCGACGCGTCTGTGATCAGCGTGAAGTGCGATCCTTCAATATATCCTCGGAATTTATCTATTGCCAGAAGCGCCGCTAACGCTTCCTTTTCCGTGGCGGAATAGTTTTGTTGGGCGGAGTTCAACTTCTGTGAAAAGAAGCTGATTACTTTTTCCAAACCGTCCTGGACCTGAGTCAATACACCTGCCACAGCACGATCGCTGGCATCGGTTTGAACGGAAAACTCTATGGCGAAATCCGGATTCGAGAGGATGGGGGCGGTGATCAGCCGTTCCTTGATCGTTCGGAAGGCTTGTTCGGTTTCTTTGGTCCATCTGACTACCTTCGGTTTTCCGGAAAGGAGATCCGAAATCGGAGCTGTGATGGTGCCAAAGTCGGCAATAAATCTCCGGTAATAATTTACCATCCCAAGAAATCGACGAATTTGTCGGATGGTCTTAGGAGGTTCAAAGTCCAGAATGGCCTGCACCTTAGAGGGGTCAGGCTTCAGACCGTCGCAAGACAGAAGATACCCCAAAAAGGGGACTTCGGAACGGCAGAACTGCGACTTTTGAATATTTATTGACAAGTTCGCCTCACGCAGCCTAATAGCTAACTCCTCGAGAAGTCTTACGTGCTCCTCAAAAGTTTCACTCGCTACGATGATATCGTCAAGATAGACGAATATTTGAGGCTCTAGGGCACCCGAGCCGAGGATTTTATCCATCAGCCTGGATAAGGTAGCTGGACTATTGGTTAGGCCAAAAGGGAGGCGAGTGTATTGATACATACCTCTCCCTTGAATGCAAAACGCAGTTAACGGCTTTGACTTGTCACATAACGGTATCTGAAGGAACGCATCCTTCAGATCAATAGTACTCAGAAAGCGCGTTTTCCCTAACCTCCCCAATATTCTCCCTACGTGCGCCAATGGATACGCATCACGTTTTGTGCGAGCGTTTAGCTTACGCGCATCTAGGCATAAACGAATCGATCCATTCGGCTTTTTTATCGGCACTGCATTCAAAGCCCAATCGGAATTAGACTCTTCTATAACGCCAAGAGCTAGGAGTCGATCAACCTCTTCGTTCAGGGACCTATGAATAGAAGGCGAGTATGGGAATGGAGTAACACGAATTGGAGCTACACTTTTAAATTCGTCTTTCAGTTCTATGGTGTGTTGGACCAGCGAGGTTGCCTCGAGCTGGTCTGACATAGCTTGTTTAAACAGTTGTTTGACGCGGTTTATCTCTCGATCCTGCTCGGAGCTAAGCTCAACGAGTTCAGGAGAGGACTGGGGACACTCTTCTGCATTAATTTGGTATAACAATGCACTGTCCATCGAAATGTGGATGTCGAACATATCAAAAAAATCAATCCCGGCGATACAGTCCACAGGAAGATCCTCGACAATCGTTGCTTCCATTATTCTCGTTTTGTCCAGCATGGTAAATGGAAGATAAACTTGACCAGATACCCGTAAGGGATCTCCAGAAGCACTGGTGAGTGATAAACGAGAAGGAAAAATTCTGGTGTTGTTTAGTCTCCAAATAGGAGAATTACTGTTCAAAATTAGAGTCTTCTGACAGCCACTGTCTATAATCGCTTTGAGCGGTTGATCGAAAATCGACACAGTTAAAAAGGTCTATTATCTGTCAGCACAGAAAACATTGAACTTGGTGCTATGTCGGGCTTGGATAATAGGTTGCTATCGGGTCTCGGCTCGTACCCAAGCGTGAACAAGATATTTTCGACATCAGTTAATTGTTCATCGATTTGCCGGTCTCCCTCCGGCGCGCCGAGTTTTTTTCACAGAACGGGCATCGGTGTGTCGGGTATCCTTTGAACCCACAAACCTGACAGTGAACTTTATAAGGCTTTGTACACTGGTAGGTTAAATGTTCTTGGCTGCGACAATTGAAACACACAAACTTGTCGTTCAGTGGTACAAAATCTAGTAATTTGTTTTCCGCGTTTAGTTTCTCCATTTGGAAGACACTGGACTTTTCATCCGGTTTGGATTTATCAAATTTTTTTGGTTGTTGATTTGCTAAACTCGGTTCCCGTTTTTGATACAGCGATTTTTTATTACCGCTGCACAGTGGTTCCCCCATAGGTCATAAATCCAAAAACATGACTTTAACGAAATTCAACAAGTTATCCCTAAACAGCTACGTTATGGTATACTATATAAGATTCAATCGTCATTTTTGTAGAATTTGAGCTAATATGATCTGTATAAGGCTTCGAATTGAAGATAATCCAGTTAAATAAACTATACGTGAAAATGTTGGCATACCTCATGAAACTTATGTTTTACCTTTAAATCCCCTACAGAAACATCCTGTGAGTAAATATTTACACTCTAATCTGTCATCTACATGCTATTTCAGCTGGGACCGCCCGCAACCAAGCAAATGGTCAACGAAAAACTCTACTGTGTTTGATAAACGGATTCACAATTTCCTAATGAATTCCATTATTTTCATCCACCAATAAAATATGTTTCCCCTTCAGATCCCCTCCAGAAACATTTCCTGAGTAAATATTTACACTATTCTCTATCATCTAAATGCTATTTCAGCTGCGACCATCTGCGACCAAGCAAATGGTAAACAAATAACTTTTTCATGTTTCTTCGACGGAAAAACAATTTTCTTCTAAATTTTGTTATCTCTATCCTCCAAGAAAGTATGTTTCCCCTTCAAATCCCCTTCAGAAACATCCTCTTAGTAAATATTAACACTCTAATCTGTCATCTAAAGGCAAAAGCAAATAACTTTTCTATGTTTCTTCGGCGGAAAAACAATTTTCTTCTTAATTTTAATATCTTCATCCTTTACGAAAATATGTTTCCCCTTCAAATCCCCTCCAGAAACATCCAGTGAGTAAATATTTACACTCTAATCTGTCATCTAAAGGCTATTTCAGCTGCGACCGTTTGCGACCAAGCAAATGGTAAACAAATAACTTTTTCATGTTTCTTCGACGGAAAAACAATTTTCTTCTAAATTTTGTTATCTCTATCCTCCAAGAAAGTATGTTTCCCCTTCAAATCCCCTCCAGAAACATCCTCTAAGTAAATATTAACACTCTAATCTGTCATCTAAAGGCTATTTCAACTGCGACCGTTTGCGACCAAGCAAATGGTAAACAAATAACTTTACTATGTTTCTTCGACGGAAACACAATTTTCTTCTAAATTTTGTTATCTTCATCCTTTACGAAAATATGTTTCCCCTTGAAATTCCCTCTAGAAACATCCTGTGAGTAAAAATTCACACTCTAATCTGTCGTCTACAAGCTATTTCAGCTGCGACCAACTGCGACCAAGCAAATGGTAAACAAATAGCTTTACTATGTTTCTTTGACGAAAACACAATTTTATACTCAATTTTGTTATCTTCTTCATCCACTAAGAAAGTATGTTTCCCCTTCAGATCCCCTCCAGAAACATCCTCTGAGTAAATATTTACACTCCTATCTTTCATCTAAAGCCTATTTCAGCTGCAACGGTCCACGAGAAAGCTAAGTGTAAACAAATAACAAAATTATGTTTGTTTAACAGATATCATATTTTTTTCTCAATTTAATCGTGTGCCGCTTCAATTCTTTTTGAATATCCTTTAAGTGTATTCATATTTCTGGCTGCAGCCTAAATGGCATGTCAGTTACCACAGTCTGCGACTGAGCTTGGAAATAAATAATCGATGGTAAAAAATTACCAAAATTGATGAACACGAGTATTATGTTTTCTTTATCATGGTCAACTTTATGAGACTGAAAAGCGTATTCCTCCCCGATTTTCATTCTCAGACATCTCTGAGAAGATATTTAAATTTTAAGCTGTCATTTAAGAGCTATCAGGATGCAGATTATTAAAAAGTATATCGTGGTATAATAGTATTATATTTAACTTTAAATTGATATATTAAACCGTTTTGCCTTTCTCATATACTGAGTATACGTAAAGGCTATACGTTTGTTCCAAAAACGAACTGTTATAAGATGCCCGGAGACCCATAGTATTAGATACCAGATGATATATGTCTGTGCGTGTGTATGTGTGCGTATGTATGTGCGCAAAAAACTCACTTATACTTCTAGACCAACATTTGGAAAGGGTGTAACAACCAATATTTCTAGGCCAACATTTGAAAAGGGCGTAACAGTCAAAATTTATTCCTTCTGATTCTTGGTCCACATATATAGCTATATATGTAGACGAAGAATCAAAAGGAATAACTTTTGGCTGTTACGCCCTTTTCAAATATTGGTCTAGATTTATTCCTTCTTATTCGTCGTCTACATATTTAGCTATATATGTGGACAAAGATTCAGAAGGAAAAACAATTGGCTGTTACGCCCTTTTTAAATGTTGATCTAGACTTAACCGATTTGTTCGGAACAAGTTACGTTCGACGTGAAATCATATCCATTTGTTTTCTAATAAGAATTGGCCAGATCGCACAATGAGTCTAAAAGTTATGGCAAAAATACTATATTTTCATATGCACTAGAAAGTCATTAACACTGGCTAGGTGGATTAATCAGGTTTATTTTCGTTTACTACTTTCACAATAACAAGCATCTTCCCACCCACGCATCTCCATCAATAATGTATATTGAACGTTGTTTGTTGGATTTTTGCATATAATACTGAAATCGGCTCCGTAAAGTATGATAATGACTGAGCCTACCTAAAAATAGGCTGTTTAACCCGAAAAATACTAAAAGTACACCATTTTACCGTATAACTTCCGTAATTTATATTTATGACCGCCCTTCTAAGGGAATGGAACCACTGTGCGCTGCTTGGATTTTGCCCTTGATTTGGCCGTGGGTTAGAATTTTGTGGGTTTTTATAATTTTGTACCTTATTTGGATGACCCGGAGGTCCTCTCTCCCGATTGTAATAAACGTTTCCTGTGGTCCGGTTTTCCGATACTTGCACTGCATGACTCTGCAAGGGACCTTGCGGTTTGACAAACAAATAGGTGTTGGTGGCATCAATTTCTTGTCCAGCTAATTGCAGAGAATACAAATCATGTAACTCTCTTCCAATTAGAGCCCTTTTATATTCCGGAAGAAGATTTCTACGTACAGATTGCACTATCTCTGTTTCCGGAATTCGAACCGTAAGACTCTTGAATTTTTTCTCAATATCGAGGAAAAATTCTAAAAACGTCTCAGATTTCTGCTGCCTTTTTGATAGATATCCATTAAGACAAAGTGATCTAGATCAGGATGTCTGAAGGTCAGCTTCAAATTTGCAATTAGCTCCGAGTAGGTGGTGAACCGATGCTTATTGCTGGTAAACCACATTTTGGCTCGGCCGGTTAACAAGTTTCCAAACGAGCGAAGAAGTTCATTTTCAGAAATCTGCTCCGATTTCGTCCAATCATTCACTTCCCATAAAAAGTCATTCATCCCATGCCGCGATCTTCTCCAGCGTATTTCATTGGCCATTTCACCACAGGGATTGTTTTCACCCGGTTCTCAAGGGGGTCGAAGTCAAAATCTTCGAAAGGGTTGATACTCGGAGCTGGTGCGGAGGGTACTAGATAGTCTCTACTCCACCAGTCCGAAGTAGGCAGTCTGCCCCTGCCTATATAATATGTAGCAGTTAGAGGTATCGAATAAAATGAACTTCTTGGATGCCTCTCGAAAGGATTCTGAGACACGGTATTACCCGAAGTGAAATTCCTTGGTGGGTCATAGAGATTACGTTGGGAAACACTAGGCGGAATTGTACTTTGTTCAGGAACTGAATAATGAACGTGAGAATTGTTTGCATATGAAAACGACAAGCTTTCTGTACTGTGGGTAGTGGGATTCGAGTCTGAAGTAGATTGCCACGGATCGGACCAATAAGACACTGGCCGAGTATATTCCTGCGTACTTGGATGTACTGACGGATTAACAATCGAGCTGCAATATGTTCCCGACGCCGGCACTAACGCACTTTGATTGTAAATTAGATTCCCTGTCGCCGATGAGAACGGTGCCGTTGGATTCATTCTTGCACCCGACACTGATTCGTCACTATTCCGAAACACATTTGTCAACGAACGCGCTGCATCAAAACGAACATGGCGAGATTGTTGTACACTCGTTGATACTCGATAACGCGGGGTGGACCATATGGGAGGCATTGGTCCTAATGAAGCAACACTGGTGAAAGTGCTAGAAGATGTCACAACCGTAGAAAAAGTAACCGACGTTGTCACTGTATTCACTATACGCGGTACTGCTCCAAGACTACCAGTCGTCGTAGCTGGTACGTGCCCTCCTACTAGCGAAACACTGTCTACTGTATGGGCAGGATTAATCGACACATTCGAAAACAATTGTGATACATTATGAACCGATTGTGTGGGCGACGTGTGTTCTTGCACTATTCCTACAGTTGCATCCACTGGATGAGCTAAATTGATCAGATCACCTGCACTCGCTGATTGAGCCTCGAGACTAGCTGCGCCCTCTAATTGAACCAAATTAGGCGAGCCCGGAGGCGTTGGTAACAGAAGCTTATCGCCAAAATTGTTCAAGTACAATTGGACGATATTTGAAAACAACCAATTTGCCTCATTAATACAGTCCCGAGTTGCATAAGTTTTCTTAAATAACTTCAGACGATTGTACATGTGTAGCAGCCCTGTCTTTGACGTGTCTTTTAATACATCGTCCATCACGATTTCCGCCCGTACTCTTTCCAACCTGCGTTGGCAAATATTAATTTCTTCCTTCGGTCTACGACGGTACGCATAAACACGTTGCAAACCCTCTGATTCCTCGCGCAGCGCATTTTTTAATTTCCTACGATTTACGGTGATCGAGCGATCTCTATTGTCGAATAAATTTCTTATTTCCAGCTCAAACTTGAGCTCGTCATCGGTGAGGAATGTTACTACCATGTCCTCGAGGTAAGACTTTTCTAAATCGCCGATCATGATGCCGGTAATTATATTGACCTACCGTGTGGTTTCTCTATTGCGTATCTCCGACTACAATGGTGCATGCAAATACGAACGAACGTGCAAAAGAAAAAAATACGATAACCTATAACCTTGAAATTTTTGCTCGGCCTTGAAATGAAATTGATATATCCTATGAAAAAGAGAAGCACCAAATCACATGTGCTGCACTGAATCTACCGACGGTGTCTTTACCGTGATTCTATCTTCACTCGCTCTATAGCGCTACCTATTGAAATGGTCAGAGGTATGGGAAACGTAGTATTCGCAACGATATGAAAGCTGTGTGAACCAATTTTATAATTTTCGATAGGAGCGTTGATTTTTTTAATCTCCTTTCGTCAAACACCTATGAAACTCCCCAGCGACCAAATGAAAAAATTAACTCTCAATAAGCAATTTTTCCGTTGGATCGACAGAATGTAAGTTAGCATTTAGGTACTAATAGGCGGTAGAGCATGGACTTACCTTTGTCTCATCCCAGGGGCACCTAGCCTGATGAGAGTTTAAGGGGAGCTACGATGGCCCACACCGTCCTTAGTCGCTGGGTTCTTCACGAGGGTATCGGCTCAGACACTACGCGCACACAATGATTTGCCCGCTTGGCGTGGAGGGCAGTTAACCCTGGGAGGTGGTTCGGACCTAGTTTTGCACTTCGATTTCAGCGATCTAGTTCTTAACACTCGCGGGTTCGATCTCTTAAACTCAAATCCCCGTCGGGACGATACACGACCGGATTCTCCAGAGTATAATCTTCTTCATTCTGGTAGAAAGCACCAGCACGTTTTTAGTCACTTTCTCGCTAACGACGTTTAATCACTTTTTCACGCACCTTCTTCGAACGGAGGCTCAAGCCAGAAGAGACTCGATATGCCTCCTTTTCATCTCTCCAGCCCCAAAAAAACTCCCTTTTTTCGTCTCCTCTTCATAGAACATTTTCCGCTACCTCTCGGTGCGTATGCGTAGGCGTACGCGTTGCCGTATCGTGGGGATAGAACGTAGTGACGGTGTGTCAAGCGGGCAATTTTATAGGGATTTTTAACAATTTTAATTCTTACTCCTATCCTTAAGAAAATTACATATATTTTATAATAATATTAATTCTATGGGACATGGCATATGTTACACAGTGCTTCGAAATATTCACCACTGTTCTTGGACGAGGAATATCTTCAAAATGATGATTCCTGGAGCGCCAATAGCAGCAATGAAAGTGTCGGTATGCAATCTGCAGGATCTTCAGCAGGACCAAAGGTTGGTATGTAGATGTGCGGAAGCATTCACTACCATGATGGTCATTTAAGACAGTTATTCTGTATAAACAACATTCACTTTTACATACGAATGTTGTTTTCAGAGATGTCAATCCGAGCCTTCCGATGGAACTGCTGGGTTTCCGACGAAGAAACCCAATGAGCCATACAAGTTCCGCTTCAAAGCGGCCGTGTTTGAAAAACGTTTCAAGAACCAAAAATCGCTAGATCCGTGTGGGTCACTATCGGTAGGAGGCAACAGTGTTGAAAATGTTGTAAAACAAGTCTGGGATTTTTGCTCCAAGTTCATCCACCGAGCAGCCATATTCAACGACTTAATTCACGAAACTCTGGATGATTCGGAAAATCGAGGCCCGGCTGCGATGGTATCATGGAATGAAGAAGCTCCGTGTTTCGAGAACCGTGACAACTTTATTGTATTCCAGGACAAGTCCAGTAAACGCAACTATCTTCCTACAAAGATTGACCAATCGATGCTGCGAAACTGGGTATCGAAAGACATCTCCATAATTGTTTACCGATTTTCCGATTCTGTGACTAACCTTCGCAGAATGAATTTATTGGAACAACATTTGCTGCGGCCGTTCGAGAAAGATAGAGCAGGGGCGGAATCTCTCGTTTCTGCCAACAAATTGAAAAATCAACTCAAGGAAAATCACGGCAGGTATTTGAGTGGTGACGATATCAATTGGGGATGCTGGGCGAGCTGGATTGCAAGTAAGTCAGCCGAAAAGCGAGAACAGCTATTGAAGGAAACGCCACCGGAACATCTCATCAGTTTGTTTTCATCAGTACCAGTTCACAGTGACACACTACTCGAGAAACGTCGATTGGATTTACAGGTTGCCAATACGATTAACAACGCCTACAGTAGAATCCTCAAGAACCTCAAAAACAATTTCGATAACTTCCAAAAAGCTTCTTCGATTATGGGAAAAAGGATTGCGTTGATGGAGTCTAAACAAAAGGAGTACGATGAAATGTTGCGTGCAATGAACAGCTCCGTTACTGCAAGGGAAAATCGCTTCTCATTAGAATTGGCTCAAACTGTTGCTGACTGCATCGATGTTGATCACGAATAATGCTCAGGTGATCGTAATTTCATTTGGACAATAAAAAGTTAAAAAATAAAGTTGAATTATCTCATTTATTAATACTGTTTTATCATGTTTGATCGAAGCTCTCAAAATTACACATTATTTTGACATAATCCAATACTGGGGTCGAAAGTACCGCCGGGCAAATATCCAGCCTTACGAAAAATGTTCACGCAGTCCCTGTTTTTGAAGGATTTGAATGCTTTCGCTATTATTATAGCTAGATCTTCTGAGCTGTTTTCTACGTAAGTTCTTTTTAAGTACTTTTTTATATATCCGAAGACCAGTTCAATAGGATTGTAGAATGGTGCATAGGCTGGCAAAAATATTACAATTATTCCCATTGAACGAAGATATTCGACAATAGATCGGTGACAATGTATCCTTGCTCCGTCCATAATCCACAAGGAATACTGACCTGGATATTGCTTCGCTTTACCAGATGATATGAATTGACGAATACAATCAAAAAATTTGGCCCGAGTGAAGGTACCTTCAGTTGAATACGTTTCAAGTATTCCGTTAAACCGAGAAAACTTAGAAGAAATCAGCGGGGTCGTCTTATAAATTCACCTCGGTATACAAGTTTCTCTCCTACGGGTGCATAGCCTTTAGTTCGGAGCATACTCCGGTTATCGCAAGATACTTCATCTAAGAACAACAGATTATGGATATCCCAATGAAACTCATTTTACTCAATGAAAAAACGGTATATCTCCGTTTGTCGCAATTGAACTGCACGACGCTCCAAAACTTTCCAGGTGTAGCCTTCAGACAGTAAGATTCGACTTATCGAAGCAGTGCTGATAGATTTTTGGAAACGTTGTGTGAATTTAAATTTGGCCTCGTCTAAGAACAGTACCGGATTCTCTCTGTACGTATTGACTATCCATGTCCGTTCTTCCGTCCCGAATCGCAGATACACTTTAGCCCTCTCCTTACGATTGAAGAATTCGTTCATACGAATTAATCCAGCTAGTAATAGTTGAAGGATGTTTGGCGTAAATTTTTGCAAGCCGGGCTTTGGAATTACCTAAATAATAATATCTATACAGGCAATGGTAGACAGTGTTGGTGAAGTATGATGATTCAGCACTTTTCCCGAATATCTCCCATCCTAAATTAGTTGTTTTGGAGAGCATTAATATTTGCAACATAAAAACAATTAGTTTAAACATTCTACAAGTAATAGGTAACTTAAATTAAAATTGCATAAAAAACAAACAAAACACACCTACTACAGTTGCCGTCCCGTTGATAAAGCACTAATCGTCAAAATAGTCAAATCAATCAACAGTGCGTGTGACAGCGACTGTCATGCGAGTATTCTGACAGTCGCGATAAGACCGCCGCGCGATTCTAATAAAAGATAAGCGCAATAATATTAACTGTGAAAGGTTGAGTCAAGTGCCCTGCGGTGTTTTTCTAGTGCATTTGAATCATATTATTCCGTACGTCAAACAAGACCGAAAATGCCGAGAAAGCATTTTTCATCTATTTTTTAATTTCAAATTAAACAATGTTACTTCCGATTTTTGAGTCGAAAGAAAAACTGACGCGTTGAGGATGATTAACTTCATCGTTCCCTGAAAGAAAATCGAATATCGATTCTTGATTTTAGGACCCAATTTAACGAGTAATCGAATGGTAGCGTGAAAGTCGATTCAGAGGTCTGAAAGCAGATGATCACCTAAGTGATAAAATCCTAATCATTTGCCCAAACTGAACAACCAGGAACATAGCCCAACTGGTTTTCCTCCACAGACGCAATCAGTAGAAAGGATCCATTTTTTTTATCTGTACAGTCTCACTCTTACACCACCTTAGGCATTGAGTTGGGCTTGGTCCAACGCTATCCTTACTTATTTCCTTGTTAATTCGGAACATTTCCGTCTTTAAAATAGGGATTGTTCCCATGTAGGGTCGATATTCAAGATTGCTCAATCATATAACCAATAAACAGCCAAGTAATCGGCTTAATGATTTTAAATGTTCTGAAAAATGAGAAGTCCTTAATAATAAATAAAATGCGAAAATGGTAGTCTCAGCATTGGAAACAGTTGCAAATATTTAAGTAAAATTGTGTACAATTGGGCTCAGAAATGTCAAGGGGGAGAGGTGTGAGGCAATAATAAAAAGTAAATATAAAAATGAAATAAAATTAACAAAAAACTCCTCGGATTTGTTAAAGAATGTTTTGAAAATCCTCAAAATTATCCAAATAAAATATTATTTTTGGGTAAAAAAAATCCGAGGGGAAGACATAATTGTTTTTTAATATTTGTATCGGTCTAACCGTTACATTTCATGAAGGTAAGAGAAAAATAGGCGATAGACAACGTGTGTAGCAATTATTTTTGTACGCCTGTGAATATTTCATTTTTTCTCCTTTTATTCTCGCTACTGTATCATTCTTATAGTGCTTCCGAACTCCTTTTCACCAACTACCAAACAATAACTCATCGACCCTGAGCAACGCAAATTGAGTTATTTTTCCATTCACTCCGCCTAGGCTGGGATCCGATGATAGCGTCTGACACCATATCCCTAGCCGCAGCCAACGTTCAAGCTGAAGCACGTTATTCAATGAGTACATCATCTTCTATTCCGGAGGTGAAATGGATCATGACAATATCCGTGTAAATTTGAACCCGTCCGTGATCCCTTGAGGCACGGGGCCGTAGGTGGGTGTGGAGTGGAGGCAACACCGAAAATATATAGACACGCACCCATCACACGCTGAATCTACGACAAAAGGTCGAGGGACAAAAGGTCGACAGACAAAAGGTCGAAGGACAAAAGGTCGAATAGACAAAAGGTCGAAGGGACAAAAGGTCGACGGGACAAAAGGTCGAATGGACAAAAGGTCGACGGGACAAAATGTCGAAAGGACAAAAAGTCGAAGGGACAAAAGGTCGAAATTACAAAATTGGTTAAAATTGAAAAGCCATAGTATTGAGAACAAAACAAATGAAAACTATGATGTGAGTACCGTCATCGGGGGTGACACTTGGCCAAATAAGGGTCATATTGGCCCATGTTTTCAACAAATTCAGCACAAGGAAAATGTAATATAAGACCCTTTTCGAGCGATTCAGATAGCCGACCTACAGACTCTAATTTCTACACAAAACTCTACCACTAATATGCAATATGCATAAGCACATTCATTCATTTATTTAGCTTACATCTAAACAGAAACCACTGAATCAACAATTTGACGCCACAATACACGAGTTAATAATTCGAGAACACGGAGTTCTGTTTAAAAAAAAATTAAACGTCTCACTACCTTCACTGTACACAACCAAGTGATTTATTATCCTTAACTTAACTACATTACAAGTATGCTAAGTCTGCACTGGCTCGGTAGGTACAGGTTTGATGATCGCCCTCGATATCGTTTGCTTGGTTCTGCTGATGCGCCTTGATGTTGTCAACTCCAAAATGCTGACACCGATGGGAACGTCGATGGAAATTCACAAAGTCCTATCGGCAACGACGTTAACTCACGGTTCGATACCGCATCTCTCCAGCCTCGAATGCGCCCCACGCTCGCCAAGTCGTTTTACACTTGGTCTGCCCACCTCACTCGCTGTGCTCCATACCGTCTCGTATCTTCCGGATCGGTAGCGAACACCATCTTTGCAGGGTAGTTGTACGGAATTCTTGCAACATGCCCTGCCCATCGTACCCCTTCTAGCTACCTTCTGGATATTGGGTTCGCCGTAGAGCTAGGCTTGCTCGTGGTTCATTGTTCGCCGCTACAAACCGTCTTTTTGTACACCGCCAAAGGTGGTCCTCAGCACCCGTTTCTCGAATACTCCGAGTGCTTGCATATGCACAATCATGATTTTATCCTGAAACACTAATGCAGGATCGTTCATGCTGTGTACCATGAGAGAGATTTTTCGTTAATGTTGAACAATATACAACATCACGCATGTTTGAGTGTTAAAATGATTCGTACGGTTGAATCACCGAATAATGTGCATAATGTAAACTGTTATGTACGGCTTAAGGCCAGTCTTTGTGTACATGATTCAGTGTTTATTTCTTATTTAAAACCAATAATAACGTCACGTTGAATTAAAACCAATAATATTCCCATCTAATACATGATGATGAGTGGAAAATGAATTTGACACACATTTATACAAGAGACTTCTGATTCTCCATGATCGACATCGGAATGTAATGTATAGGAAGTCGCGTTGGTGAAATAATTAATTATACGACACTGAATCAAAGATACGATCTAACAAGTTTTAATTTTTCAGTTTTCGAACTAATCAAAATCATACAATGCTCGCCCTGGCTGTTGAATATTCACCGTAAATTGTCGTAAAGTCGTAAATTGTCGTAAAAGTCGAGTCAAGTACAAGACACTGAAGACGACCACACAGTTGTGGTCGAAATACGTATCTGCAAAGATAACGAAAATTAACTGGTGGAATTAAATGAACAGTACTTAATTCGTCTTAGACGATTTAATACATTCCACTAAACGAGCTTAATATATTTTTCTGACCGTAAATTGGTTAAAGAACTGCCCATGAAATAAAGAAGGAGAAATCTCTGGGAAATGTAACAAGCTAAATTTTTTTTCAGAAACATGTTTTCAAACTTGTCGTATATTTAGTATTTTTCATGTATACAGAAGTATAGATTTTTAAATTTTGTCCATTCGACTTTTTGTCCCTTCGACCTTTTGTCCCGTCGACGTTTTGTCCCGTCGACCTTTTGTCCCGTCGACTTTTTGTCCTTTCGACCTTTTGTCCCTTCGACCTTTTGTCCCATCGACCTTTTGTCTCTTCGACTTTTTGTCCGACGACCTTTTGTCCTTCGACCATTTGTCTTTCGACATTCTGTCCCAAAGCCCACACGCTACTCCTTCAAGGCGTGTAGCAGCTTTCACGTTCGATAGCGTTCGTCAGTCTGGAGAACAGCAGACGACGACGACGACGACGACGACGACGATGGTAGATCATACCTACGGTTTCCTTAACCGTTGGTGAGTGCAAAAATTGCGACTGGTCTAATTTTGTGCAGATTGCTTTTAAAAACATACATAAGAAGATAGTGATGTTTGGCAAATATTTTTTTTAAACTGTGTCTTATTCCTTTGATTTTTGATCAAAAATCTCATCTCAATGAATTTGTTACGACCTTTCCCATACTTCCAAAGTGAATGCATTTTTTGTTTACGGAAAAAGAAGAAAAACCTACAATGGAGAAAACTTGATGTACAAATTTTGAATATCTCATTCATACGGAAGGATATCTCCGATTTTTTTTCTCATTGAAAGCGTGAGCAAAAAAAGACTACAATATATCATTTTGGATTATTTTCTTTCTTACCCGCCTGGTGCGCTCGGAATCAGGGCGCAAAGTTTGGTGAAATGATCAAAATCGATAGACATAAATCATCGAAAAAAATATTCTTCTCTCGTCGTCTCCGGTTGCTACACACCAAGCAGTTGAGACGAAGCGCGTCATATCAAGGACGAGCAACGGAAGAGCACCCATTTTGATCAACGAAGTGCTATTGGGACGAATTGTTATTCGATCATAAACATCGAACAACGGCCAACTCTTCTCGGTGAGGAAAGTGATTTCCCTTCGAGCCGTTCCGAGCTTCCTTTCCGTATGGTAACTCCGAGTGTGCTATCCATAGTTATGCAGCGATTTGCTTTCATTTTTTCTTATTTCATATATTCTGAAGTGCGAAAACGTGTACGGATGACTGAAAGGAGAATGTTTCGTAATCCGTGCTCACATGAATGGTGAGGATTTCTCACCATTTTCAATCATGATGACGTCCTTCCGGTGCGACATTTTTGGCGTTCAACTTCTTTCGTATACCTTTATTTGAGTTTAACAACATATCCTATCTAAACAAGTCGTGAAACATCCATCAACCACCAAAAAACATTTCACCAGATTAGATAGCCCCAATTTCGGACATCGCATGTTAATCAATCATCACCGAAATCGATTCGCCAAAGCGAGTCACAATCCAACGCAAACAAAGGTAATTAAAAACCGGTTGAAATAATAAACTCAATCCGCTTCCGATCGATTTAATTGATGATCCTGATCCAGATTTATCGTTTGGCAGCGGCCTGCCGCGGGGTGCCTAAAATTTTCCAGCCCAATCTACGTTCGATGATGAGTGATGATGATGCGACTGTGAGCTGGTGGCTACTGCTCAGCTTCGGTGGTCGGCCGTCAGTTAATTGATTCAGTGCAAATGGGATTGGAATCGGATCTGAATCCGGAACACGGACCAAGAGGTTTGACGAGAGCATATCAAATAACAATTTTTCGACTGCGTTCCGTTCTTTGGGCTGGAAACAATAGCAGATTATTATCGATTTCGAGTGCAGGACTTCACCGGAACCAGAGGTACTGAACGGTACGTCAGTACTCAATCGCCAGATGGCAGAGGTGCGTAAATTATCTTTTAATCAATCAGTGGAAATTTTATTTTCAATTATGAAATTAAATGGTCAGCAATGTGTGGGCAGGAGAGAAATAAAAAACAGCTTCGCTGCAATGCTATTGTGGTCGATCAGTCTTCATTAGCGGAGCGTGAACAGAACGGAATTTCACCTGACAATGCCGCTTACAGTGCATTACATGTACAATAATATTGACATTGATGACGATAATGATTTAATTGTTTCGGATGCTGTTTGCACTTTTGTCATATGAATGGCAGAAAAAAGCTCATTATGCACAGTTCATAATCCGGGTAGTCATCGGAATGCATTCAAAAGTAACGATATTGTTATTGTTGCAATTAATTCTGGTACATAAACAAAGTAAGTGGTCTTATGCATGTTCTCATTATTAAATAAATGGTTGAATGTTTTGCACTAAATCACATGGAATTTTTGAATAAATAATTAAACAGCTTTCCATAGTGAGCAATACTCATGAATATATCTAAAGCTAAAAAAATGTTACATATTCTATGATGAGGGTGAGAGTAATTCGAAAAAAAACTTAAGCGTTTTTGCAATAACATTGCCATAATTGGATATTTTCAGCAGTTAAGCAAGCATTCTTTGTATTCTTTGTGTTGTTTGTATTCTTTGTATTCTTTGATTTTTTCGTATTTTTTGCATTGTTTGTGTTCTTTATATTTTTTGTATTCTTTGCATTGTTTGTATTCTTCGTATTCTTTGTGTTCTTTGAACTATTCGACTTCTTTGTACTCTTTGTATTCTTTCTTCTTTTTTACTATCTGCATATTGACTTTCGCGTACTAGTTTTTGACTTAAAGTTACCTGATAAAAAATCAAAATAAAATTCTTTGCATTCCTTTTAATCTGATTCAAATGTTTATTGCATTTTAATGCCTCCTCTTGTCACACCAGTGCTCATACGTACAGTGAACCAATTTCGTCATGATCAAACCCAGCAAATTTGCCCCCATTGGGCCATATCGTTTCCACCCCACGCCGCAGGGGTCGAGGTCGAACTTTCAGATTGAGAGATACCGAAGGCAATTGAATCACACTTTCTCAGAGGCGGAAAAACTCTATCCAAAGCGTCCCCATCGTTTGGAGCATCGGTAGCTTCGCAAAATCGAATGCACAAAGCTGGTAAGCTTTTGTCTTTCGTCACGCTTGTATCCGGTAAAGTTTCCCCGTTTTGGGCGATTCGTTCGGTCCTGATGTTGAACAACCCACGTATCCGCCTCAATTCGAGCGTGAAACACAAATTCTTGTGTTCCTAAGGTTCGTTCCGTCGGATATTTTGGGTTTCTATTCCCCGGCAACTCGACTTCGTTCAACCGAGTGAATGTCGAAGTCAAACACATGCAAACGGGAGAAGAACTTATCCATGCAAAATTGCATGAGAAAATATGTTAAAAGTGTTTTGTATTGTCTTCTAACTGATATTCGATACACTCGGGCTGTTGGCACTGGGAAGAACGACCGACCCAGCTGGATGTAGACGTTTGCTGTTAAGACACTGGAAATCCTGTGCAAAGCAAGGAGTCAAGTGGATATGGATACATATGTTTTGCATAAAGATAGTCGAATTT
Organism: Armigeres subalbatus; assembly: GCF_024139115.2. NCBI lineage: Eukaryota > Metazoa > Arthropoda > Insecta > Diptera > Culicidae > Armigeres > Armigeres subalbatus. Next base: position 241,989,121 of record NC_085141.1, read on the forward strand.
GGAGGAACCATGGACCAACTGGTTCGTATCCAATGCATGTGCCACGAAGGATGCATTTTTTATGTCTAATTTGATTCCTATGCAGATGTTCCACTGGGCAAAAAGTTAATGGTTTTCGGGTGCACTTTCGTTCGCCTTGGCATCCCACACGAGCTTTCGTGAGGTACGGGTGCAAGTCCCGGCGCCGGCTGACGGTAGCCTAATGTGATTCCAGTGAACTAGGGCGTTAAATTGGCATTAAACGAATTGTCTCCCGTTTCGTTTTACATTGCGTCGGCTGCGCCCCATGAGTGAGCTGTTCGAACTTTCTGAACCTGCAGATTTGAGCGACGATAACGGACGGAAATTTCATTCCGCTGACACAATCAAAAATTTTAATGAAATCATAACTGTTTTAATTGCGTTTGGAATTATCTGGCGCCATCAAATGGCAAGGAAGCAGCGCTTCACAGCATTAGGGTTTGCTCAATTTAAGCTACGTTTACCAGTGGAATGCAATGTGGGTTCCGTCTGCAAAAGGAAACAGTAAGGGAAATGAAATCTCCACCCAGAGCAATGGTATGACAGTAATCAATTTTATTGTTTGTTTATGATTATTATCAAGGCGAATCCTCCGACTGAAGATTGACTCGTTATGGTTATTTGTTGATTTAGGACGACGTCAAGTCGTCGTCGGTGCCAAGACAAGCGACTAGACATAATAAACTTTATCATTGTGGGTGGTGCAACAGCTTTTGAAGCATAGCTTCCTGCTTTAAAATTATGTTCGACGGCATTAAGGCAAGTTATGGATCAGTGATTTCGTTTGGCACAACTGGGTGGCCATGTAGATTTTATTAGTATAACTCGAAGAGTAACCAGTTGCTTGTTTGAACTTAAATTTTGATTTGTATCTAATTTCGAAGAATATAATAAAAACACAGAAGAAAACGGAACAATGTGTGCATTGTTTGACAACAACTTAATCAAGTGCTTTTTTCTTCTTTTCAGGTATGGTATTGGACACCAACGTGGCATTTTAGAAACTGACTTTTTGGTAAGTTCATCAAAAGCGTGCAAAACAATTTACAGAAGCTTCTGGCTGGGAACTTAACGCCAATTAACTTTTCCCAAATATTTACAATTGACAAGGCACTCAATCGACCAGTAAAAAAAATCTTGCGGTTAAATGCACAGCTCAAGAGCTTTCGTCCAGTTTTGCTTGTTTAGTGCACCTATTGAACCGGCCACACAACTGGGATAGGGTCAGAAGCAAATCCACGTTCCGAGTAAATAAATAATAATAAATAGAAAATCCCTATTTGGTCATCATCCTAACCTAGACTATTGTATGCGAGAAGCATCGCTGCCATTCGTTACCACAGATATTGATTTTGCATTAATCACTATCTTTCTATAAATTTTGCGGTTTCTAATCAGGAAATATGACAGTTTTTTTTATAAATATAAAATTGAAAAAATAAAATTTTACGGGGTTGGGTATTCAATCATGGTTTGAACAAGTGAAAAGCGTATTATGGTTTGAATCATTTTGAAATCAGTCGAAATTACCATCTCATTAGCAGGAATTGAACCTAAAACAGTATGAATGGCATAGGTATACTGGAAGTGATAGAGTTTATTTAAACATTCGTACATATTGTTTGAGTAATAAAATAAAGCGATTTAAAAACGTCCTGAATTTGCGCTGAATTTGACGATTTTCGCACTTTTCGAGCTACTAATCTAATGCGAGAAGATGAATAGTAAACAAATTTGCTTTTCTATAGATTTCCTCAGCGTTTCATGCATGTGATTAGTATTATATTTAGTAGCTGCTGGCTGCTGTAGTAGTTCAAACCATGGTACGAATCAAAGTTATGTAATTATTAAGTTTTTTCAATGAAACTAAGCATAAATATGTGCACCCAGAAACCCGCCAATTGGTTCAAACCATGATTGGATACTTAGAGTGGGGCGTCATAATCATTTTTTTTTTCAAATCAATGGTTTTTAGAAGCCATTCTGGGTCCTGAACAGTTGTGCAGAATTTGGGACCGATTAGTTGCTTCCTCGCTTTCCGCATCGCGTTTGAAGTTTGTAAGGAAATTAGTATGGGAGAACGTCTATTTTTGCATTTCTACTACTAGAGGTTTCAGTTCATGGTAAACCAAGTGGCACATTGCGTTAAAGTATAACCCAAAGGTTGCCGAAAAACTTTGCTGAAGAAGGCACGGAACGTCCACGAAAAAAGTTATAACGCTTCGAACATTGAGTGTTCAAACCATATGCAAGAATCGTTTATTCTGCCAGCACTGCCGTACTACGTAGACCAATAATTTAACTGAGTGTTATTTCAAAATAATTGATCTTATAGGGCCTTAGAGCTAATGGGAGTAATCCGGAAATATTTTACAAAGGAAAAAATCCGACAAGAAGGAAGATGGGTTTTGCTCTTCGATAACCATAGGATGTCCGGTAGTGCCGGCAGAAACATTGATTTCTTGCATAAAGCTATGTCCATTTAGAATCCGAAATAATAAAATCATCTGTATCTCGGTAACGCATTGACGTACAAATAAGGTTAATATATCAAAACAAGGGTAATCCACTGTACTTTAAGAAAAAATTATTGATGCAAATAATTTCTTCGTGTTTCTAGTGAAAATTGCACCTTCTTCTTTATTCCTCTCATCAAAAGTTGCACACCTCCGGAGTCAAATTCCTTGGCACATTTGTTCCACATTTTGTTCATCTGAGTCGCGTCCCGAGCTGTTTTTCCCCTTTTTCCCATTTCTTAAGCTTCCGCTTCATTACTGCCCAAAATGTCTCGATGGGCCGGAGCTGTGGGCGGTTGCGTGGATTTATGTTTTTATCGATGAAATCTTCGTTATTATCGCGGTACCACTGGATGACTTCCCGGCTGTAGTGGCAACTCGCCAAATCTGGCCAAAACTTCACGGGACCTTTATGGGCTTTATGGAAGGTCGACCGCGGTTTTTGAGATATTCCTCCTTGTGAAGCTTCGAATCCATCGTCTTATTCGTCACAAACACTTAGATCTATGCCCCACAGTTGCATATCCCTTGCAAAAATCATCCGTTTTTTTTGCAAGTTTGTCCAAAAAGCAAACTTAAACTTCGCAGGAACTACTCCTCATGCCGTCACCATGTAGAATTTTTGGCTAGGAAGCTGTCCGAAATCCATTTTGACGTAGGTTCCATCGTCGATGACAGGATTATCAACGTGGGTGTGCAGACTTTTTTTTCTCCTTTCGGCTTCCATCTGGAATAATTTTTTGTTACGCTGCACGAAACTTCGTGAAATTTATACCACAGAAAGTGGGCGTCTAGGTAGACAAATCGCTGTAACAGAATTCTTGCAGCGGTCACTTTCCGTGCCGCTGCAATACAATAAATGATTCCGGATTCTAAGTGGACATTGCTTTATGGTTTAAACAATCAATTTTCGAAACGTAATAACATTTTTTGTAGACCTTGCAGCTACGTACCTTCTTCGGCAAAGTCTTTCCGCATCTTCCAGACTATATGCTAACGTATTGAGTCACCTGATTGATGATAAATTGAAGCCGCTAAGAGCAAAAATGTAAAAAAGTACGTTTTCCCATACTAATCTCCATGTAAATTTAAAACGCGATGCGGCATGCGAGGTTGCAACCAATCTGGCCCAAATTTTGCACAGTTGATTGGGGTCCCAAAACGATTCAGAAAAACCTTGATCTCACTTGATCAGACGAAGTTTTTCATTTCTTCATAAAACTGCACCCTACTCTATTGGATACCCTAGTTAAATCGCAAAAACTGTTGAAATACCGTCATAAGCGATGACAATGTGTCAAATAAGTTTAGGAGTAGATTGAATATATATGATGGCAAGAAAACTAAATTACAAGAGACCTTATTGAACGATATTTTTATCTGACTGTCGGTAATAACGATAACGCATTCTCATCCCAGACACGGATAAAAAATATGTTGTGATTGTATTTTCATGCACATACTTTGAGCTTGTAGCTCAAATGTTAATCCGTTTATTGGGATTAGCTTACATGAAGTTGAATTTTCCAAAAAAAAAAATTCCCTGTGGGTCACGGTACCATTTTATTACCGTCAACGGGGGTGACAATGGGCCGGGGAGGAAGGTGAGATTGGGCCATCGCTCTATGGAACACCCATTATTCAGAAACACTATATTCAAAGATAAAAGATTCATTTTTCCATTAAAATTTGCTGTTTTAAATGGCAAACCAATAACTGGCTCGACTGTTGACCTTGCTGGCCATGTATATTTTGACCCAAAAATTGCTCTAAGTGTGGTTTTTATTCGTGTTCCTCATTTGTGGCCAAGATAATGTAGAGAAACATAATTTAGGTTTTCCTGTTCAATGTGCTTTTTGTTGTTTGGTTGTATCGTCAGACTCGATTAAAAGCGAGAATAGTATGTTAGTACTTATAGCGCCGGATATACGGGACAAATGGGTCATATATGCCCTGCATTTTAGATTGGCTGTGTAAAATCACATTAGGACCCCATTTTTCTTCAGCAAAGTTGTTCATCATGATGTTGGCTTTACAGGATAAATATCGGAAGTCAAGAGTGACTAAACCCTGAAAACCCAGATATCCGTAACCTTGGGAAGATTTTGCCTCTGAAAGCGTGCAAATGAATATGACATTTTTGAATGCTATATCGCATTGTTTGATAATTTTGAATACAAAATCAAGTTAAGTCATTCTGAACGTCAAGCCAGTGATCAATTTTCGGGAATATTAGTTGCTCAAGGTACTCCAAAACATTCTCGAGTTCAGTCCACGTTATCTATCCGATCAACCAAGGCTTTTGCAATGTCCTCATCATCGGTATATGACCAATCCGGTTCAATAAGCATATGCGCATCATGTAAACCCAATTTTCTTGAATACGAGATGCTCGAGGTACTTCAAAACATTCTCGCGCTCAGCCCACGGTATCTAACAGATCAGGTTTTTTAAATGTCCCAATCATCGGTATACACCCAATCCAGTTCAATAAGCATATGATTTATATTTCTTGAACATGAGATTGGCAAGGTCTTAGAAAATGAGTTGTCTAATGTCCATTCGAATGTAGCCTCGGACTTTTTTTTGTGGTTTCTTGAATTTTTTCATAAACTTCCACGAGTTGACATCGAGTCTTGGAATATCGACTCATTGATGATCCTTTGTAGCTTGTGAAAGTAATTAATGCAATTCTATCGTCTCAAAGGACCTGTAGGTATGTTTAGCGATGCACAGATACATCGTTCAGGACTGTGTTGATCGGGTAGATCACATGTTCTGAACTCCTGGACGTTTTGGAGAACCAAAAAGTAAAGAGTTGTATCAAAGATACGACCGCAAATTGAACGTAGAATTACGTATAATGACTTCCTGACAATGTTAATGTTAATGTTAATGTTACACGGTGTAAAAAAATGGATTATTATCGAAGTTGCATGTACCTCTGTTTTTTCCACAGAAAGTTAGACAAGTTAATTCGAAATGAGGCACGGGGTGTTTCAAAATATTTCACCGGCGATTTTTTGAAAAAAGTAATTTTCTACTCCAATATACCATATAACAAGTGAAGTGATAACTTAGCAATGGATAAATCATGATAATTAACCCTCAAAATTGAAAATATGCACATTTATAACATTTGTTTAAAGAAATCCTATTTTTAAACAGATAAAAAATGTTGAAAAATCATTTATTTCTGTATTTTAAGCGTTTTAGAAGTATTTTCTGTTTTTTTATTTTTATATATTATCATCTATTTATAGCCTTTATCCAGTTTTCTGCGCAATGTTGTATTTGTGTTTTTTACTTCCAACAATCGTATTAGATAGCCAGCCCATTGTCAGTCTGCCATATTTCATATCTTCTATATAATAAAAATGAGTTGAGATGTCCTTCCTGACGATTTAACTCGCGAACGGGTGGACCGATTTGCAAGATGTTTCCCCTAATCGATTCGTTTTGGGATTCGCAAGGTTTGTATATACAAAAAGTTGGTGAATTTAACGGGGAAATGCAAAAAATATTAGAATACAATTTTGGGTCAGCTGTTGAGGAAAACAAAACAAACGCACGGAAATTGATCTAGAGTGCGGTGCTGCAAATAGTTCATTATGACATTTGCAACACCCGAGCAAAGCTGGGTTACTTTCGCTAGTAATTCATAATATATTTCTCTTGATACGTTGTCTCATAGTTTCTGTGGTATAAATAACATTTTCTTGAAAACCACAAAAGCTTATGAATAATTCCTAGTTTTCATGTCCGAAAATGGCTACCGGACGAACAAAAGGTTTATATAGAGTGAATTTCATTGTTGTATGCATGTTAAGGAAACTTTGCTGCTGCTACATGCCAGACAGCCTCATATTTGATTCGTTCCACATCTGAGGGAGTTATACATGCTTTAATTGGCAGTAAACTGATTACTTACGTCTTAGAAGACTATTTTTGCAGCATCCCGAATAATAATTATAGCTTTATAATGTTCTTGAAGATAACGATTCACTCTTCAAGTGTGCTATGAAACCATTATAAATACAACGATATTACCAGGGATCATTGTCCCAGTTCACATTCCAAGGTGAAACATCTCCTCAACACCTCCAATCACATCTTCAACATATCCTCTTATACTATTACTATCCGTAACAATCTACTAGTCTATTTATGTCTATTTCTATTGTTTTAATCTTCAGTGAGACACAAGAATACACCATTCCTCTGCGATCGTTTCCAAAAACCCAGAAGCATATATGCGTTAGCTCTGCTAAGACGATGTACATGGTTGCGCGTAGAGATAGAGATAAGTTTTGTGTTGTTTGAAGTAGCTGAGGTATAGCTGAGGTAGTGCTGGAAGGTTGTGTTTGAAGCCCAAGTAGCACACATGTTACACATAGATCACAGTAACTTATATATGATCAGATTTAGTCACGATTAGGTTACTGAAACAAATTTTACTTGACTTGGGTTGAAAAAATGTTTATCTTCCAAATGCTTGGAGAGACCGATTATGACGATTCCTGTGAGCATTTCTACTACGAATAAGGTAACCTTCGGCTAACGTAACCAGTTCTAGGACTAAGTTTGGTCTCGTGCAATAACAAACGGAAACGAAATTCGCTCTTCATAATACCTTAATTCTTCCGGTGGTGAATTACGGAAGTCTAGAAAGCTTTCTAATTTTACGAGTGAAAGGCATTACGCACAATACTCAGTGAGAGGCCAGAAAATATCGTGTGGGGCATACGCATAAGTTATGAGCTGTATCATATGTTCAAAAAGGAAAATTTTATAAAACTTATAAAATACGGCGCACTTCAATGGGCAGGTCATCTAGCGCAAATGTCGGAAGATAGAATTACAGATATTTTTTTAAAAAAGAATAGGATAGATGCCGGAGATAGATGACTAACGCAAAAAATAACCAAAAAAATACTTAAAAAACGCTTGAATTACATAAAAAAATATTTTTTAACATTTTAAATCCGTTTAACCCTTAACTGCCGTAATCTGGAAAAGTGACGTAACAGCCATTTTACAACATGCATGTTTTCCATTTTTCTGTTAAAGAGCTCGATGAGTAGTACTTGTTAACACCATTTTTGGAAAATGGCGTATACGTCACTTTTTTCAGATTACGGCAGTTAAACGCGCAATGTTGTTTTAAAACGAAAATACATTTATTGTGAATTATTTTAATGGTTAATTACGTTAAAAATATTTTTGACGATTTCTAAAAAAAATCGCCTTACGCCTTTAAGGGTTAAATATTAGTTCTCCATACATAAAAACTACAAATGTCTATATTTCCAAATTTGAGGAGTAATTACTATGATTCATTCATTGCTGAGTTATCAATTGACTTTTTATACTGAATACTGGAGAAGAAAACAATAAAAATAACTTTTTTCGAAAAATCGTCGATGAAATGTTTTAAAACACCCCGTGGAAAAAAATCAGAGGTACATAAAACTTCGATAATAATCCTTTATTTTTACACCGTGTGTTAATGTTTATGTTTATGTTTATGTTTATGTTTATGTTTATGTTTATGTTTATGTTTATGTTTATGTTTATGTTTATGTTTATGTTTATGTTTATGTTTATGTTTATGTTTATGTTTATGTTTATGTTTATGTTTATGTTTATGTTTATGTTTATGTTTATGTTTATGTTTATGTTTATGTTTATGTTTATGTTTATGTTTATGTTTATGTTTATGTTTATGTTTATGTTTATGTTTATGTTTATGTTTATGTTTATGTTTATGTTTATGTTCATGTTTATGTTTATGTTTATGTTTATGTTTATGTTTATGTTTATGTTTATGTTTATGTTTATGTTTATGTTTATGTTTATGTTTATGTTTATGTTTATGTTTATGTTTATGTTTGACTTTATCTGACATTTGATCTTCCAAATGAATGTGTAGTAAATATTGTCTGATTTTGTCAACATTGCACGCGGCGAACCATTCAGGAAAGGAATCACCGCGCTTTCTGCACCCCGTTTACTTGATTCTTATGGGTGAATACCATTGCGGTGTATCACATCCAGAGAATCTGACAATACTAGAGCTGTGCGCCATCGTCGCCACCATCTTTTTTTACCGCACCGCTGGTAAATTTCAGTCGAGTCGTTGAAATACTTTTGGGGTCGTAGCCTTGGGGTGGTTTTTAGGGTTAAACGCCCCACCAATTTCTTACAAGAAAACTTCCGTTCAGATCCTTATACATTTGAAAAATGTCGGCTGAGCCGCTGGAAAGAACTTGTAGTGATTACAAAATTTTTTCTGACTCGAAATTCGTGGAAATTTCAAGTAAAGCCTTCCAATTCAGAACTCTTTTAGCATTTTTGGAAAATAAAGACGACAACCAAAATCAAATTTATCTGTGCTTTAAAGTGAAAATAAGATTTTACATTCTTTGTATCAGGGTCTAGATGCAGGGAAAGCTAACAAAAAAGTGGTTTATCAAATTATTTGTTTTAAAAATACAAGGTTATTTATTGTCAAATTTATAACCACAAAAATACTCGCTTATTACGTATTGTTTATACCCAGCAGGAATAATGAAAATAAGCAACAAATATTTATTGATTTTATTTAGCAAAGTATTGTTACATGTCACCTGCCGATGAAATCAAAAGCATTCATGCCATTATGTTTAGCAACAGTTTTCCTTAATATCTTATGGGCAACTACAGTTTTACAAACAAATAATATAATATGTACTAAAATGCTAAAATATCTCCCATACAGAACATTATATGAAGAGAATAATTGTCTAGAAAAAGGCAACGCTCGTAAACATTGGAAAACGATCCGTTGAGTTCATTATTTTTCTTGCTAAAAAATTAAAAAGCGAACAGATTCTGGATCTTGTATTTGAATGACGCGGGATTCAAAGTGTGGCAGAAATATAATTCATAGTTGCTTAATCAAACGAACCCAGAAAATCTGCTAAGCTCTTTCTCCAGGAACTCTGGGAAAATCAATTATTCCTTCTATTGGAATTCTGGGGTTATTCCTTCTATTAGTTATTCCTTCTATTGGAATTCTGGGGAATTCGTTCCCAGAAGTTCTGAGAATAAACTCCGTCAGAAATTATTAAGATGTCTTCTTCCAAGGATTTTGGGGAAATTCGAAAATTCTTCCTCAGTAATTCTAGGAAATTTCTGCTACATGAATACTGGGACACTGATTTTCCACACATTCTTAGTTCTGCCATGTCCAGAAATTCTTGGGAATTCTTTATTCTGGAGTTCTGAGGACTTACTCCTGTAGGAATTATTGGGAATGCTTGCACCAAAAATTCTAAAGAATCCCTCTCAACCCAGGTATTTATTTTTCTTATGTCTTGCTGGAATTATTTCTTCAACTCGTCTTTGTTGCCATTACATCTATATTTAAGAAATTTTGTATATAACGGGTTAGTGTTCTTTAGACACACCCACAGCAATGATTTCTAAGCCGATTCACTATTTTCGCATTCCTACGCCATAAAACTATGATGCTAATAGAGTACCAACAATACTTACACCATTGCATGAATTGAATCCAGTCACTTTCAGCATGGCCTTGCTTTAGAATCACCAGGCTGAGGAAGGCAGAATACAGGATTTTTCTTAGTATTTTCATTAGGAATTGCACTCCCTCCTGTATGGACCATTGAAAAAAATCATTAATAAGCTTCAAGAAGAATTCCTGGAGAAATTACTAGCGAATTATTGGAGGATCGTAAAGAAATTGTTGAATAATTCTTAGCTGAATCTTCTCATGGTATTCCGGGAGGAATTAGAAATAAGAAATCAATAAGGATTTTTGGAGAAGTTCCTTGAGGAATTCTTGGAGGAATTCCTGATAAGATGAGCCAGCCGCGGGCTGTAAATCTCGTTAATGACGAATAAATAAACAAGCATTGCATAATTTCTGGAAATTCTCTAGGAAGCTCTCCAGAATTTAGGAAAAAACTTCTTTAGATTTTCCGAAGGAAGCCTTTAAAAATTCTAGAGTTTTCAAGATTTTTTTAGAAGTTTCAACGGATTTTTCTAAATCCATGTAGAATCTTTGTAGATGTTTTTTTTTTATTTCCCGAAGAGCCTCATACCGAACAAAGTCACCTCAAAAAGGATAATAATTAAACCAAACAACAAAAGTTTTCGCACACTTTCTCGCCACATTACAATGTAAATATTAACAGCCTACTTAATTATATAAATAATGCTTACCCCTGTGAATGCATGAGAAATGCAAGCATTTGAAAAAGAGTATTGTTTGAAAAATAATTTTGGACCTCACCGATCCTAGCCGCCACCTTTGAGAGTAACCGCGGTGTGGCGCCGACTAAGGCGCCGCCGGCGTTAGAAAATTACATTCACGCTGCCGCCGGTTCAAAGTAGATCGGCGCACAGGTCTAGTAAATACACAATCAAATATTATGAAAATTAGTCAAGACGAAATTCATCATTGAATGAAAAAATCGGTTACAGAATGTGCCTCAGATCAAAATTTGATGTTTCTGTGATGAAACAAATAAAAATGAAATGAATGATAAAAATCATTGATATTTCGATTCAGTATTAAGTATCAGTATTGAATGTAAAATAAGGCAAATGTCGTTTACGGAAAGAATCCATTTTTGGTGAAATGTCAATTTTGGGAAAACGGAAATTGGCAACAACAGAGGTCAAAACACAGAGTTGTGTTTATGTTACACAGAATCCGCTTCTCCTTAACACTCAAATATGTAATGCTATCACAGTCGCAAAAATTGATCTTCGGATGATTTAATTTATGAAAGGTATGTAGTATGGTAACATAATTTACCAGACATTTTCTAGTTGCTGAAAACTTGCCACCACATAGACAGTGTTACTGTTTACTATTTGTTTTAGAACTCCGCCTCTACCTCAAAATCAACTGAAGTGCCTACTATACTACGAAAAAGTGAATAAGTCTTATTCCCATTTTTGTGGTAGATTCGGCGTCAAATTCAAGCACCACTTAACCGATGGATGTGCAGAATTTTTCTACCATACCGGCTCGGCTACAAAATAAGTACCAGATGGAACCAAACAACTAGCAGGTATATCTATGTATCACGCGACTATTTCTACAGGATACGAGGACCAACTGTACGACGAAATTTCCACCGGAGGAAAGCATAAGAGATGCCTTATGTTTACAATATAAAACAGAATTTGAAAAGCAAGAGTATGCACTTGACGGGAAATTTATATCACTTCACCATTCGTCGTCGTCGACGACGGCATCGTTGTCGCCATCATCTATACGATGTTCTCAATGTTGGCGTTGCTGCTGACTTCTTCCTGAGCAACTGACGGAACGTGGTCGTGGAAAGTAAAATAAAAAGTACACTACACCAAGGCGAAGCACCGAGAGGGCGCAGTCAGCGATGTTCCAATATGTCTCGCAGCATCCCCATCCGTTGTCGTTGTCGTCCCCCGCGATGGTATAAATAATTGAATCAAATTTCACGTTTTTGCCATTGAAAGGGGCCATAAGGTTTTCGGGGAGAATATCTGCCGAGTAAGCAAAATTTGTTTTGCTTCGCCCCCGCTAGCGGTGGAGTCAGCCAGGTCATAACAGTTACAGTGTTGGCAATTGAGTGAAAGAAAAATGTGAGGCAGTGGAAGAGTAACTGTTTGGTAAATACATATTACTCATAGTCAGCGAATAAGTACTACAGCTAGAGCAAAATTATGTAATAGCAGACACGAGATCTTCCTTTTTTGTGTACTGTCTGCTATTTTGAGATTGGGCCCTATAAGACTGGTAATTTAATTTTCTAACTTTCGCTTACTATCTAATTCAATTTTTTTTTTTTAAATAGGGTTGTTTCTGATAGATCTCCTCCTATCCGTTATTTGTCATCGATAGTAAATTCCAATGATAGTGTACAACTTCAGATCATTTGGCATTACATAATCCTGACTTAGTATACCCATTATATAAAGTGTCACGTGCATCTACGCCAGGACGATATTTCTTCTTCTGGCGACAAATAGCGTGGAAGTTATCTTCACCTGTCTGATTTCCAGAGTAACTTGTTTACGTAAACATGCCTTCTACTTTTTGGTAGCTCTACTTATTGTATTGGGAATACACAACTTTACAAAAAAGTGCAGTTCGTTTTTTTCTCTGCCTCAATCAAAATAAAGTTGATGATATTCCAGTTTTCTTGTACGCGGGTGATGGCTCTGTAGACCAAGAATACTTTTACATCTCACACAGCACCCACTGGAGAAAAGTTATCATTTTTGTTAGCGACGAGGGAAACAATTGTATAGATCTGGATTCACATCAAAAAACGATGTATGTACTTTATACATATAACGATGAAAATCGAAAATAAAATATGGACGAGTTAAGAACAAGCCTCGTGGAATCCAAAACTTAATGCACTCGCATTTTCAAAGGCAATCCATTCAAAAAGTCACGTACAACTGTCATTTTTATTATTCCAGCTAATGTTGCGTTAAAGGACCACTCGATTGCCAAGGTGATCGATGTATAAACCACAGTGTCATACCCAGAATGTCGGGCAATAATCCGGTGAAAATGGTTCTCGATAGCGATCCGACAGGATCAAAAAGGCGAAGTGCAAAGCGAGACGATTTGCAGGGATTAAAGGATACCAATTGTATGTACTGCAGAGGTCACTCTGGCCTTAGTTTAATGAATGAAATGAAATAATTTTCATTCTCAGAATATCACAGCAAATGGTGCTTTGCGAAGAAATTTATTAACTTGGCATTTTACGGGTATTCCGGATCTTCCATAGAGCCACGGTAAGCATACATAAGGCACAACATCAAATCCTTGAACAGAATATAACAACATATGCCATAAAAAAAAATCTGATGCTTTACGATAAAATGTTTAAATTTGTCTTTTTTTGAATCAACCAGTTCTTCCGGAGGACCATACGGTAGCTAGAGAAGGGCGCCGCAGTTGCTTATATTTTCGCATAGATGCGCCAACGTTAAAAATCTACCACGGCCACTGATTTACAATTTTCTACGTTGATTGAAATTTTGCAGAAGTCCGTTACCAAGAAAATTCAAGACCAATTGAAAATTGAAATTTTCTTATAATTTCCAGAATTATACTTCCAAAACATCCCAGAGGATTTATTTTGAAAATAGTTGTTTTTCTTAAACATATTATACAATTTCCGATCAAATTTCGAAAAAGCTTAACGAGTTTACTCATTGTCCAACGTTTCGGCACGGGGATTGTGTCTTCCTCAATCCCGTGTCGAAACGTTGGGCCATGAATAAACGTAGCCGTAAAATTTAATATAATAGTTTCAGTCGATTCTGCATCAATACTAAGAAAATCTTTCAATGGAAATTCTGAAGAATTTCCCGTCAAAATCTGAAGTTGTTTCTTCAAAATCCCGATTTGAACTTCATTTCAAATTCTGAGCAAATTTACAATGAAGAACTAGTTCTTGTAGAATTTAATACAAAATGTTGTGCCGAAAACCGCGAGAAGATTAGAGCTTATTAGGCAAAGATATTAGCATTTTACTGGAGTGTTGTATGGATGAATTTATTTCTTTTCAAAGGTTAAAGAAACGAAAGTTGCTCAAACCCCGCTTTAGAGAAATGCTAATAACTTTACCGGGCAAACACCAATCTTTTCGCGGTTTTCAGCATAACATTCTGTATTAAATTCTTCAAAATATGAATAAGTATCATAGTTCTTCATCGTTAATTGTGCCGTCTAACTGCAAATAACTGTATATCGATGTTTCTGCATACATTTTTTTTGCATATAAACTTCCAACGAGCTTAGCACCGCCCAAACGTTGATCGATTTGGCTGAAATTTTGTCCAGAGCATCAAGGCAACAAACAGAACCGAATAAGAAAGCGGCCCATCAAAAAAAATTAAGAAATTTTTTTCCGTACTAATTTGAGCCACCCGATAATATCGTTCGGCCAAACAGGTCATTTGGCCGAAAAAATCGTCTGGTCGAATAGGTCATTTAGCCGAAAATGCCGAAATGGTCATTTGGAAGAAAGGGCCTTTAGGCCGAAATGGTTATACGGGCGAAAGTGTCGTTTGGCTTATCTTCTCATATTTTCGAAAAATTCGTTTGGCCAAAATAGTTTATTTGGTGAAAAACGTTACTTGACCGAAATGATCGTCTGGCAAGAAAAGCCATTTAGCTGAATGAGGTGACATTTTTGGCCAAACGCCAAATTCGGACAAACTATGGCCAAACGCCACTGGTCATTTGGACGAGGGGGTCGACAATTTTGACCGTTCAGCAAATGATCCTGCAAAATTACCATTTCGGCGAAGAGGAATTTTCGACTACGACCTATTCGGCCGAACGTCCATTTCGGTCAAAAACTTGTTATGGTATACTGCTTTTTTCGGCAAAAATACTAGTTCGGTCGTACCGCAACTCATTTTCCGGCCAAATAGCGTTCCGCCGAATGGCTTTCGGCCAAACGACACGACAAATCGAATGGTGCTACTTTCATTCGCCGGAAATTTTGGGAACTGGTCGTTTTGTCCCATTTACCCCTAAACATCATATTTTTTCAATGACAATTACTACAATTAGCTACAATTTAAAATTTATTTCGTCCAACGATTTCTGTGTCTTCTAATGCTTATTTAGTAGAAATTACAAATGGTATAAGTTGTGTATAATCCGGCCTTGGACTGTCACTAGAAATGGCTGTTTTGTCTCATTTAGCTCTAAGAGCTAATTTATCCTATGATTGCTAAGATTTAAGATCGATTGCGGCTAATTATTTCTATGAATCTTAATGCTAATTCCGTAGGAACCACAAAAGATATATATTCCAGCCTTGGATTTTGGCTATTTTGCCCATTTTTGTATAATAGCTAAGGGTGTGCGATAACACACTTTTTCTTAACGAAACGAAACGAAACATAGATTTACTTTCGATACTTCGAAGCGATACGATATCAAGGTTATTTAATTTGAAATTTTACGAAACGAAACGAAATTTTTTTTTCAGCGGAATTTTTATTGAATTGGTTTTACATAAAGTACGCATTCTGATATCATTTTTTCGAAGTCAAATAACTGAAAGTAAAAGTAAAGTAAAAAGTAAAAGAAGAAGTAGGGTGTGATAAATCACAGCGTTCCCGTTTATATACTACTAGCAGACCCGACGAACTTCGTTTCGCCTAAAATTGATTTATTCTCTGATTAGATCTCGAATTATGAAGAAATTAGTGTTTCATTTGTATGGGAACCCCCTTTCCAAAGCGGGGAAGGGTCTCAAACCATCTTAAGAACCTTCCCCGGCCCCAAAAACCTCTACATACAAATTTTCACGTCGATCGGTTCAGTAGTTTCCGAGTCTATAAGGCACAGACAGACAGAAATTTATTTTTATGTATATAGAAGAAGATTGGCGATAAGCGAATACATTTGTAGCGCTTTCAAATGAGTTCATCGCGAAGCGTGTGCTTCCAAATCTGATCATTTTTTTATATCTGATTAAATATTGAGTCGGATCACTTTTGTTAAACATACGATATCCCAAAAATTGATTTAAGGTCACTCCTCACGGAGTTCAAGTTCCAAAGTGCTCGCGTTTTCAGGGGCACAACACTCGATACAGAAGCAACGCACAACTGTCATTTTTGTTATTTTACGCATGCTGCGACGCAGCAAAGCTAAATCAACACAAATGACAGTTGTACGCCACCTCCTTATCGAGTGGTGTGCCCCCAAAAACTTTGAAACTTGGATTCCGTGAAGAGGTCCCCTAAAGATATTTTTCGTTTTCAGTTTAACATTTGTAATAAAAGTCGTTTATAAAACGAAACAAAATGCGTATTTGTCGACTCAGAAAAAGGCTATGTAGTAGGCGTTAATAGACAAATTTGCATAATATAAAATTTTAAAAATGACGTTGTGATATTGTTTAGCGGCACAGCCAAAATTTTTGATAATATAAAGCATGGTAAAAGTTTAGATTTGCTGCGAAATTCCGTAAAATTTCGTTGAAAGCTAGGTTTTTCTAGCGAAATTTTTGTACTTTTACGAAACGAAACGAAATCAAGAAATCAGATTTCGCTACGCTCAAATTCTGCAGAATTCCGTAGAATTTCGTTTCAAATCACCAATTGCGGCTAGGCATAAGAGAAAATCCAGTTGTTACATATTCCGGTCTTGGATCATGACTGCAAGTGGCTATTTTGCCCCATTTGACTCTGAAAATCATTTTTTCTACGACAGCTACGATTTTAAATCGATTGCGGTAAGCGGAAAAATTTTCCCGAGGTGTGAGGCTACCTTTAGCATAAAAACCCAGATTAATCCACCTAGCGGCGATGATGCCTTTATCGTGCATCGTAAAATGTACTGAAAAAATCACATAGGAAAGGTTAAAAAAGCACTTTAGGGGAATAGATCGCTATCGATTATCTATCATTTTGCATGTTTTTGCATTAATTACTATGCATTCCCATGCATACACACATACACAATGTAACCATCAATCGTTACAAATGAACAAATATATGGGTGAGAAGAAATTTTGACTGCGATTTTCAAATGCTTGCTAAATGCCAAAGTGAAGAGAGTTGGTTCAGAACACTGTTTGCTCTGGTGGGTGCAACTTTGCGTGGTAGCAGCGTGAAGGCTTTCGTTGGTAGCTGGGATTCTAGCGCTACGACATACGGAACGAACGGGAATGTGGACGGGAGCCGAAATTAGGTACCGGGAAGCGAACAATGCGGAGCGGTGCTTTCTTGGTTTTCGGCAGTCAAAATGGATAGTTCGCTAGCGATTTCCCTCCGAAAAATTATTGTGTGTCGTGTAAGGACAACGTCACCCATCAGACCTCCAACCGGCCACACCATTCGTCGGCCGAGCCATTCATCGGCAAATCCACGAGTTCCGCCATCCATTGACCCCTTTTTGGTCATAACTACCGAGTACAACGGAATCCGTTATTCGGCGGCCGAACCATCGGCAATCCAGCAAGTTCCATCACCCGTCGACCCATCTTGGGCATCCGACAACAAATCGAGGATAAGGTCACCCATCCGCCACTCCGACGGCCGGACCAGCAAGCCAAGCCAAGCCAGTTTTATGTCTATCGTTATCCGCCACCCCGTGCTGTCCTGCCATCAGTCGACCGAACCATCAATCCAAGCCACCCGTCGGCTAATCCATCGAGCCGAGACCCATATCGCCATCGATTCGTGCACGCCGTCGAGCATCAAGTTGGCCTTGTCTGACATTGTCACCCCCATACTTACCGTAAGTAAACTGTTTGTAACCTAACCTCCAAGCTTCCGATTTTTGGCAAGTCCGAAAATCTCCCCATCGACCCTGGGACTCGAGAACTAAAAGAGGCCTTGCGTGCCCACCCCGTTGACTACCGTTGGCTATAGACCAGTAGTCTGGGGTTTAGGACGGTTCCTCTTCTAGGACCTGTCGACGATTCCTCGAGGGCAAGAGGCCGTACCAGAAACGGTATCAACACACACACATACATACGCACATACAGACATCACCTCGATTCGTCGAACTGAGTCGATCGGTAAATTACACTATGGGTCTCCGGGCCTTCTATCTAAAGTTGTTTTTTGGAGTAGTCCTATAGCCTTTCGGTACAAATTTGTTGTACGAGAAAGGCAAAAACATAGAATTAGTTATCCGCAATCGATTTTAAGATGCAAATGGGGCAAAACGGCCACTTCCAGTCATTATTCAAGGTCGGAATTTATAACAATTGTATTTTTTTTTCAAATTGGCGTCAGAAAACATAGGGGACCGGTTCGGCACTTCATCTCATAGCTCCTATTTCAATCCCATCAAAAACAAAGCAATGAAAAGGAATTCGGTTTGTTTCTTATTTTTGGGATTTTTTTACCAGTGAGCACGGGGGTTAGCAAAAAGAAGCGACAAGATTGGTGTTATATTTCTTTGTTTTGCGATGAGATCAATATATGTTCAGTGAAATGGAAATCGGAACAGTTCCCCTAGAAATAGTTATTTTAAATGGTAGCTGTTATAGAAAATACTATTTCCGAGGGTAAATTGGAAAGAACGGCCACTTCCAGTCATGATCCAAGGCCATTCGTATATTCTACTGAATTAGCATCAGAAAAGATAGAAATAATTCGTCACAATAGATTTTAAATTGTAACTGTTATAAAAACCGGTTTTCTGGGGTAATTGGGGCCACTTCCAGTCATGATCCACGGCCGATTTATACCATTCGTAGTTCCTACTAGATAAGTATTTTAAAACATAGAAATAGTTAGCCACAATCGGTTTCAAATTGTAGCTGTCGTAGGAAAAATAAGATTTTTTGGGCAAATGGGGTAAAACGGCCAATTCCAGTCATGATATAAGGTTAGAATGGATACCATTCGTATTTTCTACTGAATAAGCGTCAGAAAACCAGAAACGACCAGCCTAGGGCTGAAGGTCTTCTTAACCCTTTCAGGCCCAAATTTGTCTAAGCGGTATTACGCAGTAAATTTGATATGTTCCATTTGGTTTCGTGATTAATAATGGAGAACTGACAAAAGAAGATAAAAAATATGTTTTCGGGATGTACCAGATCATCCGAACTGTCCTTGAGTCCGGAACTTGCGATCTACAGTTACAATGCGAGCTTTTTTTCGTTACTCTAAGCTTGGATATGTATTCAACCATATCCAAAACATATTCCCAAAGACCAAAAGACATGGTTCGGTGGTTTTGATATCCTGATGATATCCTGAGTCACCCAAACTATCCTTGAGTTCAAAACTTGCGATCTACAGCCACGAAACTAGATTTTTTGCCACAAGAAGCTTGGATATGTATTGGGATATCCCGGTTTATCCAAACCGTTCTTGAGTTCAGAGTTTGCGATCTACACTGCCCACACACACTGAACATTTGACGTATCAACCATTCAGAATTTCAGCGAATATGATGTTCTACGCGTTTTCGAACGAAATTCAACCGCTGTAACATCGATACGTTGCATTATTCAAATCTCATTAAAGTGTCTACAGGTTGAAATGTTGTAATTTGTAATGTTTGTCCGTAAATCATCCCAATTACATCGGAAAATGCAATGGGTAATACGTCAACTACAACCACCACTCTAGCTTTTTTCGTCGCTTTAAGTTTGGATATGTATTCATCCATATCCATAATACATTCCTGAAGATCGAGGGACATGTTTAGATGGTTTTGGGATATCCTGTGTTATCAAAACCGTCTTTAAGCTAAGTACGTGCGATCTACAAGCACAGCAGTACATTTTTTTGTGTCTTTATTAAGAAGACTCTCAGCCCTAGGCTGACTCGTCTCCGGCGTAGCAGTACATTTTCCAGCTAACCGTAAGCATTTAAATAATCTGTACGTGCGACTATAACGCTGTCACAGTGCAAACATGATTTATACTGCAGCTGTAGATCTCAAATCCCGATTCCAAAGACAGTTTGGATTGTTCAGAATATCTCAAAACTATTTTACGATATCCGTTGACCTCCCGGGAAGGGTAATGGATATAATGGAATTCATATTGAAGCTTTGAATAATGAAAAGAGCTTCTACGCAGCTGTAGATTTGAAATCCCGAACTCAGGGACAGTTTGGATGCCCAGAATATCTTAAAATCATCTTATGATATCCGTTGACCTCTCGGAAGGTATGATGGACATAATCGAATGGATAATGAAGCTATCAGTACCGGAAAGAGCTTCTAAGCATCTGTAGGTCTCAAGTCTCGAACTCAATGACAGTTTGGATTGCCCAGAATTTCTTAAAACTATCCTACCATATCCGTTGGCCTCCCGAGAGGTGTAATGGATATAATTGAACGGATATTGAAGCATTGAATATCGAATCCAACTTCTAAGCAGCTGTAGATCTCAAGTCCCGAACTCAAGGATAGTTTGGATTGCCCAGAATGTCTCATAACTATCTCACCATATTCATTAATTTCCCGGGATACTGTAGATACAGATTATATTTATAATTGAACGCATATTGAAGCTTTGAGTAACGAAAAGAGCTTCTAAGCAGCTGTAGATGATTTTCTTGCAGCTGTAGATTTCATGTCCTAAGCTCAAAGAATATTTGGATGGCCTAGGACGTCCAAGGAAGTTAAAAAAAAGTTTATTGTACATCACAGTAGCTCTACGGATACGTTTGAATAATATATTTTGAAACAATACAATCCGCTGCCAATACACCTAAAATTTTCTCTTTCGTAACTTCACCATGTTCATGACGTTCCATGTTGTCGTAGGGCCTTGATCGCCCATGCCTGATATTTTTCCCTGATAGGGGAGTTAATTTCAAACAATTTTGTTGAAGAGTGTATTCACGTATCGTACATCCTTTTTTCTGTTGGGGTCATATATAACCCCGTGTGGGTCTGAAAGGGTTAACAAGGATACACAAAAAAATATTGAAGCAAAAAATTACAATTTTGAAGGGAACGACAATAATTTCCGGTGAATGCAAATAGCACCATTCGATTTATCTTGGATTTTGCCTTTGGGAAAGGTATTTTTTCGGCGCAGAAAGTAGCCGCAATGAATTTCCCCACTGTGAACCTTTCGTCTTTTAAAAAATTATTCTTTTAGAAATTCCGAAGAATGTCTTATGCACAGTAAAAAAAACTTGCCGTAGAAATAAAAAAAAATCCTTCAAAATTCCGAAACAAAAATTCTGTTGAAATTCCATTGCAACAGTGGAATTTCCGGAAAATTATTCGTAATTTGATTTAAAAATCTGTTGAATTTCTAAGAATTTCCTGTGAGACTCCCGAAGAATTTTCTGATGGAAATTCTGAACTATTTTCTGTTGAAATCCAAAGAATTTATTGTTGTAATCCACATTTCGAACAATGTTCCGCGGAGACAGAATTCCTGTGAAACTCTCATAGATATTTGAAATTCTAAAGATTTTGTTTTCGTAAAAATTTCAAAGAATTTCCCGTGAATACTCCTTTGTCCGATCACGGATGGTTAGCGGGGAACTGTCGGAATATTGACCTCGACAGCGGTAACCTTCCCACTGAAGTATTGGCTGAACGAACCAGTTGGCTCGGTAGGGGATGTGGACTGTATTCAATGCCTTTCGAGTCCGTACGATAGCGACTAATGAAAATTATTCCTCAACTCTTGAAACCTTGAGAAAGGCTGTTTGGTTTGGCTTGTCCAGAAATAAGAAAGCGGTTTCGAATTAAAACAATGGTGTATTCTACGTGACAGTTCACAAAAAAAAACTGAATGTTATGTGAGCGAATTTACATTTCTTTTATACATGTCATTGAATGCAAACTGCTTGCTGCGACTCGGGCTTAGTTGGGCGGGATGTGGGATTTTGATTGATTAACTTTAGGATTGGTAACATGGGACAAACATATGTAGAGAATAAGGCTTGATCAATAAATACAACATTATTCAAATTGATACATTATTTCCTTCCTCAATAAATAATAAATTAATCCGCCACTCTATGGTATTTTCGGTGTTTGCATCACAATTTCTAGAAATTCGACTAAATGGATCATGGTAGGCGGGGTTAAGTATAACAAACAACACATAACCGTTGCCAACGCCAAACTGTATAAAAGGCGGGTGTCAACGGGGCAAGAGGTCATTCTTACAACGGATGGCATGACGAACGGATCAAATTTGAAGAAAAGGAGAAGATCAAGAAAAGATTATCAAGAATCCATAATTAAAAGAGGAGCAAGACTTATCAAGAGACTCCAAACCTCTTCTGGCATTCTGTGAATCAAGAACCAGAAATCACGACAACATACAATCACGTTCGCTTTGGGCGCGAACACTCTTTTTCTGCGGATATCTCGAAGAATATCTGAACAATTAAATTTAAAACAATTTACCAAAAATTTCCCTTGGAAACCCCCATTTTCATGTGGAGATCCCAAACAACCGGCCTTGGAAAATTCCTGTGGGATTGGATTTTTCCAGCGAAAATAAAATATTTCTCCCGTTAATATCTTAAAAATATCTCGAAAAAATCTTTAGGTTACAAAAGCAATAAACAAACACCACGCTGATTCACGCCGCCGTCGCATGTGACTAAAATAGCTTCTGGCGCGGCG
Organism: Armigeres subalbatus; assembly: GCF_024139115.2. Classification (NCBI taxonomy): domain Eukaryota; kingdom Metazoa; phylum Arthropoda; class Insecta; order Diptera; family Culicidae; genus Armigeres; species Armigeres subalbatus. The sequence continues at coordinate 242,011,777 of NC_085141.1, forward strand.
TGACGCCTAAAAAGCCGTCGATCAAAATTATGACAAACGCCGTCGTCGACGATTTGCAGATCAGCGCACACCTCTAACGATGGTCACAACCGTCCAAACCCATGCACGAACCAACGGAATATTGTCTAAGCTTTTATCTAACTTGAATAAGGATTTTTTGAGCATAAGTTATATTTTAGGCAACAAAAAAACGGCTCGATCCGGAGGGTTCGATTGTTCGGAGTGATTTTCTTTTTCAAATCTCCTCCTTTCTAAAATCTCGAATCGAGTCCACCTTGTATTTAGATCTGAAAATAATACAGTTTAAACAGCATGAAATGCTATTCTAAATAAAACTACACTTTTAATTCAGCAATTATCTGATATTTTAAAATAATTGTATATCAAACTGTCTTCCCGTATTCGCATTGCATACGAAAATCGCCCGAAGAAAATTGTTGAAAGTCATCAATGCCAAATGCCTTCCATCAACCCCCGCCATCAATTTATCTCCTTCAGTAAATACATTTATTTCCCTCGACCGACTCAACCGAATTGATTCACTTGGTTTGATTAGATAATTAATACCGATAGCTCTGCAGTTGCCAACACTACTGTGTGCTGATTAGCTCGTTACTCCGACTAGCCAATGCCACACAAGTAATCCCACCGCAGACTGCCGCCCTTCCGCGTGGCAGGACTCTCCCCGGCGTGCCGACAAACGGGAATAATTTATGAGCGGAAAACGTGGAAAAAGATGCTGTCGAATAAATTACCGAGCTGCTCCTTGCTCAAGTGATGCTCCACCTCTCCAAATGGATCCACAAGTCGTCATTAATTATGGCCAACTTTCAGCTGACTGTTCTTACGGCGGCAGTACGGTCCATTAGGCAGCAATCGTTTGATGTCGATGTCGGGTAGCTTGGAAACATGGGGACAGGTGAAATTGGGGCAGTTCAATGCAAATTAATGTTACCATCGCTCTGTTTGACTGCGACAAGACGAGATGCAGTGTCCGAAATCGAATGTCGCTTCAGCAGTTCTTCAGTTTGGACCTTCTTCAAAATCTAGTGTCGGTATTTTTGGGGTGCACCGTGTCTTAGACAAGACAGTGAGCGAGGTTGTATAACAAGGAAGCAGCTGTCAGGCTGACACGTTTTACCCCTGCTGAATTTTGCGAGCCCCACAAAAATGCGACAGTCAGTCCACCATCCGAACACTGAACGGGATATCAAATCAGGGGACGTGAAAAGCCAATATCACTAAACACGGGTGTGACATCTGAGGATATTGGATGTGGAAGAGTGCAAACATTGACATTTTCGTTTCGTTTCGATGAAATGCCAAGCAACGTAAAGCTGAGATTGAAACACACGATAGCGAGCGCTACATTGTTAGCAACTGGGCACGTGTCTGTAACGAGAAACGTATTTGTCAAACGGATTCTGCCCAAAGTTGAACTGAAGCCAACGATTTCGCGGTATATTGTTTCGATCAGAACCGCTTGTCTTCTTTTACGCTACTCTATCAATCAAGAAACTATTAGAGTGGGGTTGTCAGGACAATCTATGACTTCTTTATGAACTGCCAGCGTTCTGTATTCTGACAACATATGGACTGGAATTGATCGGAGTTAAAATACAGCAGTTTTATATTGAACTTCTTCGCTATATCAAAAACTGAATATGTCGAATACAATGTAAAGGCCCATTTTTCCTCTTTTCAATATTGAATATTTATCTACGGGATTTCACCTATGAGCTTCCATCAACCTATAAGCTGCATTTCTGCCATGGTTACACTGAGGCGAAATTCCCCAACTTCATCCATGAAACATCAGAAGCCAATGTAGCCACTCACTTGATTCCACTCGCTTTGAAATTAAGCGGATTTCTTTTAAATCCCTCCCAATGTTAATAGAGTAACGAAGTGCAATCCTTTTGATTTTTCAAGTGAGCTTGCAAATTGAAGACCCTTAGAGGTGGAGTGACTGAAGTGAGATGTACTGCTTTTCTCGCAGAACGGAGAATGACTGCAGGAGAGAATCCGTTGCATTTAACTTGCTTTTCCGTTCCCAGCAGCACACCAGATAAAAGTAGCACACAAGCTGGGCCACACGGACACACACACATACACATACATTCGGATATTGATTGCCAGGTGAAATGGAAGCTTTGGCTTTCAGTTGACTTAATCTTGTTTTGGTTCGGCTGGTCGGTCGGGTGCTGGCACCGGAAGTGGTGGATTCCGAAGGGAAATAAGAAAAACATTCCCTCTAAATTGGCATTTCCGAGTGATCATTTATCGTATCGAAATCCCTCCCAAATTGGGGAGCCATACCGGAATGAGGTCGTGACTTCAAGGTGAGAAGGGTGCCCGAGAGCGACTTTCACTTTTCTCGTTTTACTTTGTTTGCTACTTGGGCACACGGCTTCGGGATTGGGAATAAAGTCGATTTCAGGATATCCCGAATGAAGAGGCTTATGTGGAACTGTGTAATACAGCACAGCGGCAGGTGAAACAAATCGGAAAGCTGGAGGATTCATTTAATCAAATCAAATGAATGTCTGGTCCAAGTGGATGGGTCTCTAGAAAGGAAAAAAACGTTTTTACGTCATGGATGGTTTCATTCCGCATTACGTTACAACGAAAATTGATTTTTCAAATACGAATTCACGCGTTCAACATGTTTTAGTTTTCAATTTCGAGTACTCAATAATCGAAAGTTTTTGTCATTATTGTATATATGTCCTTCATGCACGAAAAATGACAGTTTCACACAAATAGTGTATATTTTTCTTTCATTTCTAATAATTTTCAAATTCAATTGCTTGTTCTTTATAAACACATTCTTCTTTTTCCAGTATACCGGTCATGTTACTTATTCTCAATGGAATGTAAAACACTTGCATCGAAGTTTAAAGAAGAATTAAAATCTTATCCATTTCTAAACCTATTTAATTTTCTTTTGGATCTTTATTAGAAAGACTTTTAGTCCGACGCTAACAAGCCTCTATTTGATTATCAACCCATTCCCCAATAATTGATGCTCTAAGCCAGGGGTTCTCAACCTTTTTCTTGAGAGGTACCCCTTGGAACTTTTGCATTAATTGAGGTACCCCCTCTCAAAATTAGGCTTCCAATCCTTTTGAAAGAATAATACCGAGCCCTTTGAAGGGAATCTCCTTTAAGCTTTTGAATCCCTTTGAAGTGGACTTCCGCGCCTTTTCATTGGAGGCTTCTGAGCCTCTTGTAGAGAGTCTTCTGAGCCTCTTGAAGGCGGTTTTTGAGCCACTGAAAACGGAGGCTTCCTTTGCAGCTTGAAACGACGCTTCCAAGCCTCTTGAAAGAAGGCTTCCGAACCACTTGAAAGTAGACTTCTGAGCCTCTTGAAAGAAGGCTTCCGAGCCTCTCGAAAGGAAACTTCCGAGCCTCTTGAAAGGAGGAGGCTTCTAAGCCTCTTGAATAAACGCTTCCGAGCCTCTTAGAAAGAGGCTTTTGAGCCTCTTGAAAGGATGCTTTTAAGTCTCTTGAAATGTGGCTTCCTAACCTCTTGGAAGGAGGCTTTTGAGCCTATTGAAAGGAGGCTTCTGAGCCTGGAAGGAGGTTTTTGAGCCTCTTGAAAGGAGACTTCCAAACCTCTTGAACAGAGGCTTCCAAGCCTTTAGGAGGAAGGCTTCTGAGCCTTTTGGAAGAAGGCTACACAGCATTTTTAAATGATGTTTAAAGGAGTTTTCCGAGCCTCTTGATAGGAGCCTCTTGAAAAGAGGATGTTGAGCCTCTAGAAAAGGAGGATTTTGAGCCTCTTGAAAGAACATTTCAGAGCCTCTTAAAGGAAGGCTTTTGAGCCTTATAAAAGGATGCTTTTGAGTCTCTCAAAAGGGATTTTTCAGCCTCTTGAAAAAAGGCTTCCGAGCCTCTAGAAAAGAAGGATTTTGAGCCTCTAGAAAAGGAGGATTTTGAGCCTCTTGAAAGGAGATTTCCGGGCATCTTGTAAGGCTTCCGTGCTTTTTGAAAGGAGGCTTCCGAGCCTCTTGAAAGGAGGCTTCCGAGCCTCTTGAAATGACGTTTTCGAGCCTCTTAGAGGGAGGCTTTTGAGCCTCTTGAAAGGATGCTTTTGAGCCTTTTGAATTGAGGCTTACGAGCCGCTTGAAAGGAGACTTCCGAGCTTCTTGGAAGGAGGCTTTTGAGCCTGGACGAAGGTTTTTGAGCCTCTTGAAAGAAGACTTCTGAGCCTATAGAAAGTAGGCTTCTGAGCCTCTTCAATAGAGGCTTCCGAGCCTCTTGAAAAGATATTGAGAGGATGCTTCCGAGCCTCTTGAAAAGATGTTGAAAGGAGGCTTCCGAGCCTCTTGAAAAGATATTGAAAGGAGGCTTTTGAGCCTCTAGAAAAGAAGTCTTTTGAGCTTCTTGAAAGAGAGACTTCCGAGCCTCTTGAAAGGAGGCTTTTAGGCCTCTTAAAAGGCATTTTTGAGCCTCTTGGAAGGAGGATTCCGATCCTCTTGAAAATAGACTTCCGAGCTTCTTGGAAAGAGACTTTTCAGCCACTTGAAAGGAGGCTTCTGAGCCTCTTGGAAAAGGCTTCCGAGCCTCCTAAAAGAAGGCTACCGCATCTCTTGAAAGGAGGTTTCCATGCCTCTTAAAAGGATGCTTCCGAGCTTCTTAAAAGAAGGCTTACAAGCCTCTTGAAAGGAGGCAACCTAATTACTTGAAAAGAGGCTTCTGAAGTGCCTAGGAGGCTTCCGAGCCTCTTGTAAGAAGGCCTTCAAGCCGCTTGGAAGAAGGCTTCCAAGATGCGTAGAAGAATGCTTGTGATCCTCTTGCAACGAAGCAACCGAGCATTAGTGAAAAAAAATCATTTTGTTCATTCGACGTTTTGCTCGTTTGATCTTTTGTTCCGCAGCCCTTTATACATTGTGCTGGTTGTGGAAGGCAGAATTCAATTGGGATTTATTGATCGCATTGCATATTATGTACAATATAAATTTTTGATATAAAAATACACAATTATCAACACTATATCAATGAGTTTTGATTGGAATTGTAATACATCCGCCATTACGCATTTTTGTCCGAGGTACCCTCTAGGGCCAGCGAAGGTACCCCCAGGGGTACATGTACCCCAGGTTGAGAACCGCTGCTCTACGCAATTCCAACATTTAATACTTTCCAAAACCACATACAGAATCAAATTTCGAATGCAATTTAGAATCTGATCTAAAACCCTTTTCAAGATCTAATTTTCATTCCAAATATAATCCACTTATGGATCCGGATAAAATTACAAAAACATAATTTGAAATAATTGCACATTATTCGGCAACTCGCCATCCGTACGAAAATCATTTTTTTGTTAAATATCTTGGCTGTGCATATGCACAGAGCATGTATCGAAATGGACAAATTGATATGAAATTTGCGAAAAAGAATCCACGTGTCTTGGAGAGACTCGAACCCTCAATCTCCTACTGCCCTACTGTAGGATCTTGAGGGTTCGATTCCCTCAAAGACACGTGGATTCTTTTTCACAAATTTCATATCAATTTGTCCATTTCGAGGCATGCGCTGTGCATATGCACAGCCAAGATATTTAACAAAAAATAATAATTTGAATTCCAATATATCTAAGTCCAATAAATATATCCGAGTCCAATGCCGAAAACACTTCAAATCTCCATTTAGCAAATTATACCGAATTTATTGTTAAAATCAAATCAAAATTAAATTTCAAATCCAAACCCAAATCCAATTCCTTACAAATTCCCCAATCCATTGCATAATCAAATAACATAATTTTACTTAAAGAATTTCAATACCGAATCAAATCACTTGGAATCGAAACTTGATGTAATAATGAGTCAAAGTCCAATTCCAAATGCGAATCCACTTCCGAATCGAATTTTAAATAAAAGTCTGAATTTGAATACGATACAAAGTTCAATCCCGAATTCAAATTCACATCAGCATCTAATCCCTTATAGTACTTCGAGTTATATTTCATAACCATAACCAATTCCAAGTCCTGTTCCAAATATAATTCGAAAAACCTAATCCAAATACAATCCAATTCTAAATCCATATTCAAATTCAAATACAAAACATAGTCCAAATTCAATACTATATCTAATCCAATTCTTGTCTTGTCTTGTCTACTACATCTAATCCAATTCTAAATAAAACTCCAATTCCATTTTCATTTCCAATTTGAAACTCTCTTCCAAAGCCATTTGGAATGCATTTCAAACCCTTTTTAAAAATATTTTTTCAAACCATATTCGCAAACCAAATATTTTAGGAATCTATTTTCAAATCTATACAACTTTCACAAATTCAATTCTAACCCAATTCCGGAACCAATTTCAATCAACTCAACTCCAAATCTATTTCCAATATGAAATTCAATTAAAAACATTTTTCCAGATCCTATTATAAATTCTATCGCAAATCCTATTCCAAATCCAATTCTCGTTTATATAAATATAATATAAATTTCCAAACTTGTTCTAAATCCAGTTACAAATACATTTCCAAATCCTGTTCAAAATTCAACTCCCAATCCCTTTTCAATTCCAAGCCAGAATTCCAAACCAACTTAATTTGAAATCCAATTACCAAACCAAATCTAATTTCAAATTCAATTCCTTGTTCCAATATAAATTCGTTTTAGGAATTGATCCTATTTCAAACCGAGCTTGAAATCTATTTACTAATGCATTACTAAATAAATAAACGAATCCAATTTCATACTCCATTCCAAATCCAAGACAGAACCAATTTTCGAATCCAATTTCAAAAACAGGAAATGGTCGATTAACCAAAAGCCATTCGGTCCAAAGCCATTTGGCTGAAGGTTACTAGGCCGAAAGTTGTTTTGCCGAATATGTCATTCGGTCGATCAAACCACGGATTTAGCCGAAATGAACATACGGCTAAAAATGTCGGTCGACCGAAATGGTCGTTGATCGAAACAGTAGTTTGGCCTAATAGGTCATTTGACGGAAAATGTCGAAATGCTCGTTTGACAGAAAAGGTCATTTGACCGAAAATGCCATTTAGCAAAATAGGTCAATTGGCTGAAAATACCGTTTGGCAGAAAGGGCCATATGGCCGAACGTATCATACGGTCACATTAGCCATTTGATCGAAAAGACCATTTGGTAGAATATGAATCATTTGTCGTATGGCTGAAAATGTCGTTTAGCCGAGTAATAGTGAATGTGGAAAGTGTGAAGTGATTGATGAGAATTTAAAAGTTCGATTTAAAAAATGAGAAGTGCGAAAAGACAATGAACGAATAATGAATGAGAAGTGAGACGTCTGATTTCTGACATCTCACTCCTAATTTGTTACTTCTTACTGTGAAAAATTAGAAGTGCGAAGTTAGTTGTAAGATATGAGGAATAAGAAGTGAGACGTTTCACTTCCCACTTCTCTTTTATTTCTCACTGTGTAAAGCAGAAAGGGTAAATAGGAAGTTTGAATCTAAAAGTAAAAAGTGAGGAGTGAGATGTCAGAAGTTAGACGTGTTAATTCTATCTGCTAGTTCTATCATTTCTAACAACTCATTAAGCACTCTTTACAATGGGATGTGAGGAATGAGGAGTGATAATTAAGACGTCTCACTTCTCACTCCTCGCTTTCTCATTTCTTACTTCACATTTTTTATTTTTCACAGTAAGAAATGAGAAAAGATAAATAAGAAGCATGAATTTGACAGTGAGAAGATGAGAGTCGTTACACTTTTTCCTTCGGGCTCTTCATTTCTCACCTCTCACTATAAAAAGTTCCAAAATGAGACATGAGAAAAATAAGACTTGAGAAGTGAAAAATGAGACATCTCATTTCTCACTTCTGAATCCTCATTTCTCATTTTCAAATTCTTGCGTCGCATTTCTTCTCACTTCTCAATAATCTCTTCACACTCCTTACATTCACTATTGCCTATAGACCTAAAGGGCGTGAGGAATCAAATTGCACAACTTTCAAAGGTTGATAACATTTCGCCTCCTGGGCTGATTATAATGAAATTTTATGTACGATGGCTTCAGCATGTGTTATTTACACTGCGTGAGTTTCATTGAGAAATGTTGACTGCGACAATGTCGACTGCGACAAGAAAATTAGTTCATTTGTTTGTTGAGAAAGATTTAGAGCAGGAAAATGTTGGTAAACGACTTGTAAAAAATCCTATGTGTTCAGTTAAGAAGAAAGCTCCATCATTTGGATATATTAAGTTATGCATACACCCGTTTTTTTTTACACGGGGGATGCGTTCCGTGTAAAAAAAGGTTTTCAGTTCAAAATTTGAAAATCCGTGTAAAAAAAGTTTTATGATTACTCGACTGGAGCAACTTTGCTAAATTTTGTATGGGATTTTTTTTACACGGCCGTATGAAAACAGAATCGGGTGTATATGAAACTTACATATTGTATTTCAGTCACTGAATATTTCAAGACAATTTGTTAATAGACTTAATTTTGACGAGTAGTTCTAAGAGTAGCAATTTGATTCCGTACACCCTTTATTCAGCCATATGACCTTTTCGACCAAAAAACGTTTTCTATTCTATTTCCAAATCAATTTTAAAACTAAACTCAACTCCTCTTTCAAATCTCACTCAAAATTCCAAAAATCCATTTCCGAATCAAACTTAAAATCCAATTCCATATTCAATTCCAAAACTCCGATTTCAAACCCAATACCAAACTCGCTTCCATTTTTTTAAAACATGTTGCAAAGACTTTGGTGGCAAATTGAAGTCACACAATCAAAAAGACGAGCAAAAAAATCGTGTGTATATCAAATCTCACTCAAAATCTAATTCCAAAACCAATTCCAAATCTAATGCCAAAATAAAATCCAAAACCAATTTCAAAAAAAATTCTAAAACCAATCCCAAATCCATTTTCAAATCTAATTAAAAAAAATATTTCAAACGCAAGTCCAAATCAAATGTCTTATTCAATTTATATTTCAAATCCCGTTTAAAATCTATTCCGGAAACCATTTCCGGATTTAGTTTCAAACCAAACTACAATTCCAATTCGAATAACAAATTCAATTACATTCTCTATTTCAAATCCAATAATAAATTGTTTATTTTATTTCAAATCTTACTCAAAATCTAAATCGAAATCCATTTCCGGATCGAGTTTCAAATCCAATTCCAAATCCCATTCCGAACTCCATCCCAAATTCAATTCCAAATCCAAAAATTCAATTTCCTTTCCCATTTCTAATCCAATATACAGTTTTCATTTTATTTCAAATCTCACTCTGAATGTAATTCCATAACTAATTCCTAAACCAATTCCAAATCCAATTCCAAAACTAATCCCGAATCCATTTTCAAATATAATTCCAAAAATTTACTACGAATCCAAGTCTGAAACCAATTCCTAATTTAATTTTTATTTAAAATCTCGTTCAAAATTAACCCAAATCCAATTCGAAATGGAATCACATTCAACTCCAATCTCAAATCAAATAACAAATTCATTATTTGCATTCCAGAAATCTAATAAAATATACAAATTTTATTTCAAATCTCACTCAAAATAAAATTCCAAAACCAATTCCAAACACATTTCCGAATTGAGTTTCAATTCTATTTCCTGTTATTCGATTTAGATTTCACTTTAAAGTCATATTCCAAAATCTCTTCGATTTTCAAATCTATTTCCAAATCTATTCATTCATTTATTTAGTTTGCATCTAAACAGATAACACTGAATCAACAATTTGACGCCACAATACACGGTTCGGGAATAAAAATAATCAGTTCAGTGCGTGATCTCTCTTGTTTCGAGGCGGGCTTGGTAGTCATATGGCTACTGCTTCTGCCTCATACGCAGGATGTCATGGTTTCAATCCCAGGTCCGTACCATTCTCCTACTTTTTATCTTTCTCTTTATTTCTTATGTTCTAGCAATCGCTAGAACTGGAAATGGACTTCCATACCTGTTGGGTAGCCGGCTTACCTCCTTCGACTTTTTGGCAGTGGAACCTTCGCCGACTCCAACACTGCCTTGGGGACCTTGTTTCCCGTCCTACTCCCGTACCAGTGGGTAGATGATTTGGGACCGTTTTTCCCTTCTTTCCAGGGAGCAGTCTAGTGGCTGGGAGTTTCCGTTCAATAACACCAGTAACACTCGCGGGTTAATTATACAAAACACGAAATTTATTAAAACCAACACTAATCAATTTAACATTTATTAAAGAACTACATTAACTTAACTACGGACAAATTTTAACCGGGTGATATATTCCGTCGGCGATCGGAGCGTACTGACTCTCATCTGCTACAACGGTCATCCTCTAGCCTATGGACAGACATGTGTAGAAACTCTCCTACGAACGTTCGGGTGGTCATCAAGGAAAAGAATAGTTTGCTCTTCCCTTCTATCTGCTGCTCTCGATATCAGCCAGCCATCGGTTTGTGTTGCTGCCTTGTGATCCATGCAGATGGAAGATTTACCGCGAAACGATGGCGAAATCCAGACAACAGAACTGCAATTGCCTTTGCCCATCAGCTTGACTGGTCAGCTGTAGTAGCGACGGTGATTTTGATCCAGGGCTGTTCAGTCTCGCACATCCTCACCCACCCAGAATATTGCCAAATTTCTGAAAATAAATAGAAAACCTCTTCGACGGGATGGGAATTGGAAAGGTATAGGAGTAGGTGATTACAGCAATGGTTCATCTTCTTCTTCGCGGCTAATTGGTAATGGAAGCAAACAAATTTTTTCAACCGGACGTTTTAGTTCCCCCGAAGAAGTTTTCAGTGTCACGACTCTCACGATATTATCTTCGCCGGGATGTAATGCGATGATTCTTGCCAACTTCCATCTCATCGGGGGTAAATTATCGTCCTTCACAACTACAAGCTTGCCTACATCAACTCGAACTGCTGGTTTCCACCTCTTCGCTCTTCCTTGCAGTTGACTCAAATATTCTCTACGCCATCTCATCCAGAATAGTTGTAGTTTTTTGCTGCATCAAATTATAATAGTTCAGCCGATTCGCTGGGATGGACGTGAGCTCAGGATTGGGGAGAGCATGCAACGATGATCCAACTAAGAAGTGAGCCGGAGTCAAAGGTTCCAAATCGTTTGGATCATCGGACATCGGTGTCAAAGGGCGGGAGTTTAGACATGCCTCGACCTGTGTCAAAAGCGTGGAGAAATCTTCGGCTGAGACCGGTGTTTCGCCAATCACCTTAATGAGATGGTTCTTGGTCGACCGGACTGCAGCCTCCCAAAGTCCACCGAAATGTGGCGCGCTGGGCGGATTAAAATGCCATTGGATGCCATCTTTAGCCAATTCACTCGTAACCTTTTCACGATGGGTATGATCCCTCAGCAATCTGTAGAGTTCTCCTAGCTTGTTCCGTGCACCGACAAAGTTCGTACCATTGTCCGAATAGATATCCGAACACCTGCCTCTCCTTGAAATGAACCGTTGCAAGGCCTGTAAGAATCGGTCCGTGGAGAGATCAGAAACCAGCTCCAGGTGAACGGCCTTGGTGCAGAAGCACACGAAGACCAAAACATAGGCCTTCACGGCTGCTCGTCTAGGTGCTGGTCGAATGTAGACTGGGCCAAAGTAGTCTACTCCAGTTTTCAAAAAGGGACGCGAAACAGAGACGCGAGGTGACGGTAATTCTCCCATAAACTGCTGCATGGTAGTTGGTTTCGTGCGGAAACATTTTATACATTGATGAACTACCTCTCTTGCTACATTTCTTCCACCAAGTGGCCAGAATCGCAATCTGACTGTTCCTAACAGTAGTTGTGGGCCTGCATGCAATAGGCGTTCGTGAAAATGGCGCAGAATCAACCGAGTCAACTGGTGCCGTGCCGGTAGAGCAACAGGATGTTTGGTATATTCTGATTCTTCCGAATTTTGCAGTCGCCCTCCAACTCTGATGAGTCCATCCTTGCAAATGAACGGATGAAACCATCTTAGCGGTGATTTTCTTGACACAAACTCTCCTCGCAACAATACCCTTCTTTCTTCGGCGAAAACTTCCAGCTGTACGTTCCGGAGTATTACATTCTCGGCATTCTGCAGCTCAATAGTAGTTAGGAACCCGGTAGCAGATCGATCTGCTGCGGGAACTCGTAAAAGCTTCATGAGACGAAGCCAGTAAGCTGTACGACGTACTAAATCTGAATACGATCCAAATTTCCCTATATACATTTCGTTGAAGTCTGCCGTTGGTGAAACAGCACATGCCACAACTGTGCGGCGCCTCTCTTCTTCTCCTGCTTCCCTATCTGACTCGATGCCTCCAGGCCACAATTCGGGTGCCTCCTTCAGCCAACTTGGACCTTCCCACCAAAGTGCATTGTGAACGATGTCTTCGGGCAGCACTCCACGTGATATCAGGTCTGCTGGGTTGTCCGTACCAGGAACGTGTCGCCAATTCCAACCCTCCGTAAGCGTTTGGATTTTTGCCACTCTGTTGGCAACGAACGTGGTCCATGTTGTTGGTGGTGATTCTATCCAACGCAACACGCAAGTTGAATCCGTCCAGAAAAAGGTTTGGACCGTCAATCTAGTTGATTCTTTCACTTTTTCGTATAGCTGCGACAACAGAACGGCACCACAGAGCTCTAAGCGAGGAATAGATTGGCAGCGTAGTGGAGCCACTTTAGATCGAGATGACAATAGCCGTACCATAGTCGTTCCACTTGAATCTTGACTACGTAAGTAAACGCAGCCGCCATACGCCTTGCATGAAGCATCCGAGAAACAGTGTAACTCCACCAAAACTGCTCTGGGCAAGATTACACACCGATCGACACGAATTTCATTCAAGAAAGGGAGTCCTGCATGAAACTGTTTCCAATTCTCACCCACCATTGAAGGTACGGGCTGATCCCAATCTAACCGATTACCTTCTCCGTCTACCAACGTCCAGAGCTGCTGCATGAAAATCTTGGCTGATGAAGTCGTGGCCCCAATCAAGCCAAGTGGATCGAATAATGTTGCGATTCTGAGAGTATTTGACGTTTCGTCAAGGGAACTCCTGGTTCGATCGGTGAGACAGCAAACTGGAAACGAAGAGTATCGGTATGGGGTATCCAAGTTAGTCCTAAAGTGTTGACGGATTGCTCAGGATCCAGATTGATCCCCTTGGGATCTCGTATTGCTAGGTTTTCCTCGGTACACCATCAAAAACTTCTGGGACATTACAAGCCCACTTCCGGAGCTTAAACCCACCGCATTGCATCATCTCCGTCAGTTGATTCCTAGTACTAACGGCTAGTTCCACTTCATCTGTACCGGTGATGACGTCGTCCATGTAAACATCCTCTCGAATTGCTCTTGCTGCGAGCGGGAAACGATCGGCTTCGTCAGCAGCCAACTGTTGAAGGGTTCGGGTGGCTAGATAGGGTGCGGGTTTTGTTCCGTACGTAACGGTGTTGAGTTCGTACACTGCAACTTCCTCCTCCGGGGCAAACCAGAATAGTATGGGTTGGAGTGGCCGAGCGAGGATCTGCTGAAACATCTTCTCCACGTCCGACACTAGTAGCACCTGCTTTGATCGGCTGCGTAGAATTATTGACCTCAAATCATCATGTACAACTCCCCTAGCCCTACCAGAAGTACATTATTCGACTCGGACGCTCCAGAAGACGTTTTCCAGGAAGCATCGAAAACCACCCTGACCTTGGTGATGGTACTGACCTACTTGGCCACCGAATGATGCGGTAGAAAACATCTTTTAACGGTGTTCTTCGTAGCTTCCTCAACTTTGCGCATACGTCCCAATTTTAGGCAATCGTCCACGAATGCAATGTATTGCTCCTGCAAATGAACGTCCCTTGCCAGTCTTCTTTCTGTACCAAGAAGACGTCGGAATGCGATATCCTTAGACTCGCCCAGGGTTGGAAGAACGTCCTCGTTTTTAGGTAGTGGAACAATGTAACGACCCTCTGGACTTCTCTGAACTCCCCGCTGGAAAATTTCTTCACACTTCTTCTCCTCTAGCGAACAGGTATCCGAAAATTCCACCTCCTCGCAGGACCAGAATCGCGCCATCAACTTTTCCAGATCCTTGGATGTTGAGAAGTGGCAGTTGATTTGGAGGGGTTCGCTAGGAACTGAGCACCCACCACAAACTACCCAGCCAAACACTGAGTCCGTAAGGCTTGGTAAGTTTTTACCGATTGTGATCCTTCGTCCTGACTCGAAGAATTCAAAAAAGGCCTCGATACCTAACACAATGTCGACTTCCTTCGACGTGAAGAATGCTGGATCCGCAAGCTCAATCCCTTTTGGTAGAACCCACCGCTCCGTATTGATTGAGGTTGTGGGTAGATTTGCGGTCACCTTGGGTAATACCAGAAACCTCATGTCTCGCGAGAAGTCCGAGACTCGCGAGCGAATGACTGCTTGAACCATGTGTTTGACCTTGGTAGCCCCTTGCCCTATGCCCAGGACTGAAACGTCGATCTTCTTTCTGTTCACCTTCATCCTTTGTACCAAGCGTTCCGAAACGAAGTTGCTCTCTGAGCCCGAATCAAGAAGAGCACGAGCATGGTACTTCACGCCAACGTCATCCTCAACAACGACCACCGCTGTTGCCAGCAAAACCTGCGACGTAACTTGATTTGCCGCACCGCTCACCGAAACGTCTGTTGCTGCCATATTCACCACTTGAATAGAAGTGGAACCTGATGAACCCTGAGAATCCTTGGAGTTTGAAGGATGGCTACTCCCGGCAGCCTCTGCGCCTGATGCAGTATTGCCCTTCTCCGATTTAAAACAAACCAGGGTGTGGTGACGTTTTCTACAGATCCGGCAGCGAAATTTGGATAAGCAATCTCTTGCCTGATGCCCCGACCGGAAACAATTCCGGCAAAGCCCATGGGATTTCAACATAGCATCCTTGTCCGCCACAGAAAGTTTTTGGAATGCGGAACATTGAAATAGATGGTGGCTCCTTCTCCACTTCCGGCAAATTGGTTCTCCAGTGGATGAGCGACGTGAACAAGTCTCTGAAGCTCAACCTTTCATCGATGTCACCACTGAACGTTTGAAGATGAATTTGAGGTAACCTGACATGATCAATAACACCTGCCGCTGGTTGTTCCAGAAGTGACTGTTCCAATGCCGGAGGGGCATGAAGGGCTTTGCTTTTGTCCAACAAAAACGTTTTAGCTTCGTAATAACGATCACTCATCTGCTTGCGCAACTTCTCATATTGATTCTCTTCGTCTTCAAACTCTTCATGAGATCGTAGCTCGACCAAGTTCTCGCTAAATCTCTCCCACAAATCGTCGATTCGTGCTAATCGAACGTCTACCTGTGTAGCAGTGGTTGCATCAGAGAACTTCTGAATGAAGCCACAGATGTCGTCAAACGAGGATTGCAATTCTTCCAGCTGAACCTTCAGCTGCTTCAGAGACGATAATGCTTTCCGAGTGATGGGCATGATGATGTGACGTCGAACAATCGGTAAAGAGAACGGTGGTGTAGTATTCCACGAGTATCCTTGCTTCGGCGAACATATACTGCTCGCTTTAACTAACCTGGAAGAACAGGTAGCTGTTCTTGTCTAATTCCGAAGCGAATCAATGAAGTCGGTGACGTCACATCAATCTTTCCTCAATAAGATGCACTCAGATTCGGGTTGCAATTAATGAAGAGGAGAAAACAGGGTGTAGTATTCAAAAAGGTATGCCTCGGCAAGGCATATACTGTGGCAGCCTACCTGGAGGTACCATCAGCAGTACCGATGCAACTATGCCGAAACAAATCCAAACCACGTCAATGAAATTGCTCGAAGTGCGCGCAGGTTGTAGGGCGAAGAGAAATAACCAGTATGTAGTAATCGTATTGCCTTGCTTCGGTAGGACATATACCGTGCAACTAACCTGGAGGACTAACAGCTGCACCAATCAATAAATCAACCAGTCGAGAATGCAATTTGGGATTGCAGCAGACTTGCTCTAACGAGCAGTTCCAATGCAGGGATTGCGTTGTACAAGAAGAGGTTATACAGGTAATTCCATTAAAATTGTGTATTTCTGTAATGCCTAGCTCGGCAGTGACATATACGTAAAATATTCACTCACCGGAAAGGGAGTAAAGGGCCGCCTCCTCTTCTATCACGCGTACAATCGTCCTTCAATGGAATGTGGGTCCACAATGGTTTGCTAAATGAGCCTCCAGATTTATTAGACCGTCCGTCAGAATGCTGGCCTCAATCCTCCACAGAAGCTCCGTTCCATGCAACAAACATAGGGCATGCGTCGAAATGTTGGCGTTAGTATAATATAAGCCTAGGCTTCGGCTGGACATACACCGAACTTGTAAAAGTTACCTGAACAAGCAGATATTTCTGCTGATTCGGTGCTCCAGCGATGATAAAGTTGATTTTATCCGATCAACATTCTCAGCATGCACGAAATCCTCATCGACCATGCAATGATCCCGAATGGCTTCGTTTTATCCACTCTCCCCAGAGACGATGGCGCTAATTATCCTGAATAGTCCTCAATATGATGATTGCACTATTATGCACCGGTTGCGATGGCGATCTTGAAGGTGTTGTAAAGCCTCCGCGATGGCGATACACCAATTGTGTCTTCCTCCGATGGCGATTTGGAATGGCGATAATAAATTCCTCCTCACAATGGTGATCACTTGATGTTGGTTTCCTCTTACTGGTCCCCAGATATCCGGTTCGAAGGACCAAATGTTGGGTAGCCGGCTTACCTCCTTCGATTTTTTGGCAGTGGAACCTTCGCCGACTCCAACACTGCCTTGGGGACCTTGTCTCTCGTCCTACTCCCGTACCAGTGGGTAGATGATTTGGGACCGTTTTTCCCTTCTTTCCAGGGAGCAGTCTAGTGGCTGGGAGTTTCCGTTCAATAACACCAGTAACACTCGCGGGTTAATTATACAAAACACGACATTTATTAAAACCAACACTAATCAATTAAACATTTATTAAAGAACTACATTAACTTAACTACGAACAAATTTTAACTGGGTGATATATTCCGTCGGCGATCGGAGCGTACTGACTCTCATCTGCTACAACGGTCATCCTCTAGCCTATGGTCAGCCATGTGTAGAAACTCTCCTACGAACGTTCGGGTGGTCATCAGGAAAAGAATAGTTTGCTCTTCCCTTCTATCTGCTGCTCTCGATATCAGCCAGCCATCGGTTTGTGTTGCTGCCTTGTGATCCATGCAGATGGAAGATTTACCGCGAAACGATGGCGAAATCCAGACAACAGAACTGCAATTGCCTTTGCCCATCAGCTTGACTGGTCAGCTGTAGTAGCGACGGTGATTTTGATCCAGGGCTGTTCAGTCTCGCACAATACCGTTTCCATTACTATTCCTATACCTTCAACTTGAGTATTCTAACAGTAATCTGCTAGAATTGGAAATGAACTATAGAGCTCGTTTCCTACATCCAATTAGAAATTCCATCAGTTACCTTCTCCTATCTATCACATTGGCAGCTCGTTAACCAAGACGGACCCTGCCTCTCCAACCTAACCCAGAAATTTCAACAAATTCCACATGAACTCGTGGCAAGTGCAGAGGTATATTCGGCTTGCAGTGGGCGAGTGATTGCATCATCATTTCCTCCCCCTTCCCTACATTGACTTGCATTCTGAAGTGGCAGGCGCCAGTATGACCTAACAAATGAGATCACCAGTACCTGTACATTGAAGATGTGTGCTAGTCCCAAGCAAACATCTGTTGGTTCCCTGTGCAAGAACAGCTGATCTGGTCATAATGGAGTAGCAACTACGAGCAGTCAATCAAGCTCAAGCTCAGCTCAGCTCAATTGAGCTGTTCGACCAAATGACAATTTCGGCAAAATTATTTTAGACAAGATGGGCTTTAGTATTATTATTATTTATTCAGACTAAGACCGAAGTGGCCTGTGCGGTATATAAGAGTCTTCTCCATTCGGCTCGGTCCATGGCTACACGTCGCCAACCACGCAGTCTACGGAGGGTCCGCAAGTCATCTTCCACCTGATCGATCCACCTTGCCCGCTGCGTACCTCGCCTTCTTGTTCCCGTCGGATCGTTGTCGAGAACCATTTTCACCGGGTTACTGTCTAACATTCTGGCTACGTGCCCGGCCCACCGCAGTCGTCCGATTTTCGCGGTGTGAACGCCATCCATCTTCTCCCAACAGCTGATGCAACTCGTGGTTCATTCGCCTCCTCCACGTACCGTCAGCCATCTGCACCCCACCATAGATGGTACGCAGCACTTTCCTTTCGAAAACTCCAAGTGCGCGTTGGTCCTCCACGAGCATCGTCCAGGTCTCGTGTCCGTAGAGAACTACCGGTCTAATGAGCGTTTTGTAGATTGCCAGTTTGGTACGGCGGCGAACTCTATTTGATTGGAGCGTCTTGCGGAGTCCAAAGTATGTACGATTTCCAGCCACCATGCGTCTCCGAATTTCTCTGCTGGTATCATTTTCGGCAGTCATTAGTGAGCCCAAGTACACAAATTCTTCTACCACCTCGATTTCGTCACCACCGATGCAAACTCACGGTGGGTGGCTCACATTGTCTTCTCTTGAACCTTTTCCTATCATGTACTTCGTCCTCGACGTGTTGATGACTAGTCCGATCCGCTTGGCTTCCCTCTTCAGTCTGATGTAGGCTTCCTCCATCTTCTCAAAGTTACGTGCCATAATATCTATGTCGTCGGCGAAGCCAAATAGCTGGACGGACTTATTGAAAATTGTACCACTCGTGTTAATCCCTGCTCTTCGTATTACCCCTTCCAAAGCGATGTTGAATAGCAGACACGAAGGACCATCACCTTGCCGTAACCCTCTGCGGGTTTCGAAGGGACTCGAGAATGGTCCTGAAACTCGAACTACGCACATCACCCGATCCATCGTCGCTTTGATCAACCGTGTCAGTTTATCCGGAAAACCATGTTCGTGCATTAGCTCCCATAGCTGGTCCCGATCGATTGTAGCATATGCGGCTTTGAAGTCGATGAATAGATGATGTGTGGGCACGTTGTATTCGCGGCATTTCTGCAGTACTTGGCGAATGGCGAACACCTGGTCCGTGGTGGAGCGTTCGCCCATAAAACCCGCCTGCCCAGCAAACACAAGATCGCATATCATAGCGAATAAGTGTACAAAGTGGAGGCCATATACGTACACTTTACATGCAGTCAAATGGAGGAATGCGCCTATATCGCCTCCACCTTGTACACTTATTCGCTCGCATATGCGACTTTGTGTTGGCTGGGTGGTACTGCCCCACGAACTCCCTTGCAATTGGTGCTAGTCGACGGCATAAAATTTGGGAGAGTACCTTGTAGGCGGCGTTCAGCAATGTGATTGCGCGGTAGTTGCTACAATCCAGCTTATCGCCCTTTTTGTAGATGGGACACACGACACCTTCCATCCACTCCTGCGGCAAAATTTCCTGCTCCCAAACCTTTGTAATGACCCAGTGCAGCGCTCTAGCCGGTGCCTCACCACCGTGTTTAAATAGCTCTCCTGGTAGTTGGTCAACCCCAGGGGCTTTGTTGTTCTTCAGCCGGCCAATCTCCTCCTGGATTTCCTGGAGATCCGGAGCCGGTAGAATTATGTCCTGCGCTCGTTCCCCCAGGTCCATCACCATACCGCCACCGTCGTCTGCCACATCGCCATTCAGGTGCTCTTCGTAGTGCTGCCGCCACCTTTGGATCACCTCACGCTCGTTCGTAAGAAGGTTCCTGTTTATGTCCTCACACATATCGGGCTGTGGTACGTGGCCCTTACGTGAACGGTTCAACTTGTCATAGAACTTTCGTGTGTTATTAGCGCGGTACAGTTGCTCCGTCTCTTCACGGTTTCGATCTTCCTGCTGACGCTTTTTCCTCCGGAAAATCGAGTTTTGTCTGTTCCGCGCCCGTTTATATCGTGCCTCGTTCGCCCTCGTGCGGTGTTGCAGCAATCTCGCCCATGCTGCATTCTTCTCCTCACCAAATTCGCCGTCATACCAGTCGTGCCAAGTGCAGCGGTTGCGGTGCTACCAATGGCGGATCGAATATCTCTCCAGCCATCTTCAAGAGACGCTGCGCCTAGCTGCTCTTCCGTTGGGAGTGCCACTTCCAGCTGCTGCGCATATTCTTGGGCTAGTCTACCGTCTTGTAGGCTCGCAATGTTGAGCCGCGGCGTCCGACTTCGACGCGTGTTGTACACCGTCGAGAGTTTTGAGCGCAGGCATACTGCAACGAGGTAATGTGGGATTCAATATTCGCACTGCGGTAAGTGCGGATGTTCGTGATGTCGGAGAAGAATTTACCGTCGATTAGAACGTGGTCGATTTGGTATTCCGTTTCTTGGTTAGGTGATCTCCATGTGGATATTCTTGCGGGGAAAGAAGGTGCTTCGGACTACCATTCCGCGGGAGGCTGCGAAGTTTATGCATCGTTGGCCGTTGTCATTCGATACGGTGTGCAGACTATCCGGTCCGATGACCGGTCTATACATTTCCTCCATTCCTACCTGAGCGTTCATGTCACCGATGACGATTTTGACGTCCCGCAGTGGGCATCCATCGTATGTCTGCTCCAGCTGTGCGTAGAACGCTTCTTTCTCGTCGTCGGGTCTGCCTTCGTGTGGGCAGTGCACGTTGATGATGCTATAGTTGAAGAAACGGCCTTTAATCCTCAGCTTGCACATCCTTGCGTTGATTGGCTGCCACCCAATCACGCGTTGGCGCATTTTACCCAGTACTATGAAGCCGGTTCCCAGCTCGTTGGTGGTGCCACAGCTTTGGTAGAAGGTAGCCGCTCGATGCCTGCTTTTCCACACTTTCTGTCCTGTCCAGCAAATCTCCTGCAGCGCCACGACGTCGAAGTGGCGGGGATGTAATTCATCGTAGATCATCCTGTCGCAACCTGCGAAACCTAGCGACTTGCAGTTCCATATTACAAGCTTCCAATCGTGATCCTGTATTCGTCGCCTAGGTCCTTGCCGATTATATCGAGTCGCATTATCTCTTATATTGTTCGTAATGATTGTTTTTAAAGGCGGCTTATTGGGCCTGAGCAAACCTCTTGTCTCGTCGGAGGGCCGTCGTGTCAGGGCTGTTTAGCGTCCCACCTAACACCAGGACTTGGGTTTGTGCGCTTTGAGCGGCACACGGTCGCTTTGGTGGGGCCTACTTGCGGATACATGCAGCTTTTTATAGAGGCTTAACAGGGCCCACTGTCAAACCCCACCACATCCTAGGCAAGCCCCACAACTCGCAGATGGCCTGGGGAGGGATCGTCAAGCCCTTGGACATAGTCCCTGCTGCCCGCCATGGGCTTTAGTCAAATTTTTTTTTAGGTCAAACGTCATATTAGCGTAGAGAACAGAAATGGAGGCTCATACAAAATTTGATTGAAAACGTGTCTAAAGCTCATTAGCGTTGTCAACGCAGACTGCCCGACATACAAACTCAATTTCACCAAGCGATGGCGTTGACGTACACTACGTAAACAATGTGGGGCTATCATCAAGTGACAAATCGGAATGAACACTACCGCTAAAAAGTAAAATACGGCAAATTTCCATCACACAACCACCACGAAACGTATAATTAAAATACATACATTAAAATGACCAGTATAAGATTTTATACAGCTACACAAATCAAGGTGAACGTCTGTTCTCTGTGACATTAAGAGAAACAACTTTCAGCCTAAGAGACAAACTATTTTAGCTATACATATAAGCTATAGAGGACTATTTTTGGTCATTTAAGCACTTACTTTATTCACCTCCAATGCTTGTTGGGTTATGGCCTTCGGTTAAATGGCTTTCTGCCAAACGACTCTTCTTCGTTCAAACATTCTAGTACAAAGCGATGTTTATGGATTTCAACGGAAAATCCTTCGACATTTACACTCGAAGTTTTTTTAGTTTTTACGGAGAGTTTACCAAAATGGGAAATTGTATGGAATTTTCAAGGAAATCATTTGTATTTCCACGATGAATTCTCTGGAATTCTAGCGTGATGCTTTAGGGATCGATTGTAAGAATCTACGGAAATTCCACTGAATTTCAAAATTTTTTTTCTTCAAATTTGAATCGGCGTAGAAAATTATAGACTACCGGCGTAACACATTTGAAACATCGGCGCGCCGATTCAAAAATGTCGTCGGCGGCGGCGTGCCATAAACTGGCGGCGGCGGCGCACACCTCTAGCCGAAATGGTCGTTTGGTCGTAAAGGTTATTTGATCAAAAATGCCGTTTGGTAGAAATCGTCGTTTGGCAGAAAGATCCATTTGTCCCGAAAATGTTCTTTATGCAAAACAATCATTTTCAGCCAAATGATCTATTCGGCTAAAAAGCGTCATTTGAAAAATGACCATCTTGGACAAATGACCGTTCCTACCACACGACCATTTCATCGAATTGAGCTATTCGACCAACTGTTTTTTTACATGGAATTTTCAGAATTCTCACGGAAAATTATGCGGACCTCTTTAAATTTGATAAAAATGGTAAAATTAAGGGTAATAAAATTGAGGGCAAACTAAATCGGGTCAATATTGTATTTTAATGCAGTGTCTATGTAAAAAGCTTTCATTTTTCTCGTATTAAGTCCTAGCCTAGCATTGGTATATACCAAGATTTGGTACTATAATTTTAAGATTTGTTTTTCGGGTGCAGGTGTCAGTCTAATCTTGTTAAAACAACGGTAAACGATCAGAATTCAAAATTTTTAAACAATTCAAAATACTTGCGATGTCTTGTAGTACGCCTCTTCTTCTTCTTCTTCTTTTTGGCATTATATCCCCACATTGGAACAGAGCCGCCTCGCAGCTTAGTGTTCACTAAGCACTTCCACAGTTATTAACTGCGAGGTTTCTAAGCCAGGTTACCATTTTTGCATTCGTATATCATGAGGCTAACACGATGATACCTTTTATGCCCAGGGAAGTCGAGACAATTTCCAAACCGAAAATTGTCTAGACCGACACCGGGAATCGAACCCAGCCACCCTCAGCATGGTCTTGCTTTGTAGCCGCGCGTCTTACCGCACGGCTAAGGAGAGCCCCCTTCAGAGCATTAGTGATTAATCATAGATTAAATCATGATTAATGAATAATGGGTTATTTAATCATTATTCATTAATCATAATCATACAAAAAATACGAATTAATCATTAATCACTAATCGTTAATCATAGAATTTTACAGTTAATCATTAATCACTAATCATGTTCATAATTATTTTGCTTTTCTTCATTAATCATCAATTTTAATCATTAGCTACATCGCTTTTATTCATTAATCTTTAATCATAATCATATAATTTTTATACCCATTTTGGAAGAAATGTTACTTTCGTTTTGATCACTATGCAAATCATTCAATTTGATTATTCATAATCATTAATCATTAATCATATCGATCGTTAATCATAAATCATACACATATTGTGTCAACATTTAATCATGATTGGTAATCGTTAATCACACTCCAAACATTTTATTCTTTAATCATAATCGTTAATCATTGTCAAAAATTAATTTAGTCGTTAATCATAATCATTAATCATTGTCAAAAACGAATAAATCATTATTCATAAACTTTAATCATAGAGTTGAATGATTCAGTCATAACAAATTTAATCATTCATTGGAAGCTTTATTCATTAACGCTCTGACCCCCTTATAGTACGCAAATTCTGTATTTCATAACTCATGAAACCATCCAACGTACCTAGCAATAATAACATACCAGCTCGGAAAACCAAAATAAAATGACACAGAGAAGAAACATCACTTTACTGCCCTTCCACACCTATTTTCCCAATCTCATTTATAACTCTGGCACATACTTCTCTGCTTAATCGAGTGGATGTTTTCCGTCAACCACAAACTGCCACAATACGACTGTTTTCGGTCGGTTGAGATGTGGCTTTTCCGTTTGCGTCTTTTTTTTTCTTCCCAAACCCCAACCACCCCGTTTATCAGCTGCCAACAATCGTTTCCGAGAGCGCTGACCGGATGCCAATCCAACTTCTTTCCCAGCCGATCAAATATGTGGAGCATTTAGTGGGGGCTCATGTGCTGACTGCCGAATGGCCGTAAGCCCCCTCAGAATTAGCGTAAATCCAGCACGGAAACTGGGGCGAAAGCTGAACCATTAACGTTGATTACGGGATTTTGCTTCAATAAATTCTTCGGGCCATTTTTCTCCGTTCGCTTCCGAAGAAGTTCGGAGACTTTGGCAACGTGTTCTTTCATCTCAGTGGGCAAATCGATGGCAATAGTATTTCGGAGATGCCAAATGGAAAAGAAACATAAAACATATCGCACTTTTCCGACTGTGTGAATACGCCGTCGTCGTTACGAGGAATGTGACCTACTATTTGATGTTCCACGTGAGCTACGACGAGATCTTCGGTTTGCCAATCGGCGGCAAGATGTAACGATACGAGCGTGGTGTGTGGATGTTTGGATGGATTGGGGAATGACTAACATTGTTTGTAACGACTTTTCGATAGGCATTTGACCCTGAGTGGCACGTACTGCGAACGTGTGATGATGTCGATTTCGCACTTTTGGTTGGAAATGGTCCCGATATAAGTGAAATGATGCGAGATTTTTTATTAACAACGTGTAATGGCACCTGTGGGTTCCTAATAAATGATTGTAGTCGGTCAGTTTCGATTTCTTTTGGAAGGCTCATGCGTTTGGAATGTGTTCGATCTCAAATTATTGGCTCTTATGTAGGCTCTTTTGATGGACTGTAATGGAGTTACTTATTTTTTCCAGGTTGATGTAACGAATACTGTAAGTTTTTTTATACGATATGGAAAGTAGTTATGAAATACATTTTTATGAATAATTTCAATGTAATGAACATTGATCTTTCCATTCTACAATCCAACTACATCGGAAAATGAAATCTTTGACAGTGAGTTTTCATTTTCCATTGATACAATTTGATTAGTTCACAGAACGATTCCGAAAAACAAAGTACGAAGATTCCAATTGAAGGCAATGCCATTGCTATTGCCTTCCAGTCAGAAAAGTACCATTGAGGGATTGAATGAAAGAGCTTTCAGCATTCTTTGTGATGACGATAACAAGCCGTGAAGGCGCACCATGGTACCTGTACATATATACTTTTCGAACAACGTCTACCTTCCGAATTGGAAGCGCTGAGCTCTGTTGTTCGATGGAAAAATGACACCGGCTCAGATTGGAGAAATTTATCAAACAATAGAAATGTTTCTCCATCGATTCAGCCACACTCGTCCCCTCAGGCACTTCCACCTTCTTGACATTTCCGACAGCTCATTAAAAGAACCGCCCCGTCTCAGCCACGGAATCCCAACCATCCATTACCAAAACGTTGTATATCGATTGGAACCGAAATGTTCGAGTCGGAAGACGGTAGGAGTCGCCCATATTGGCAAACGATTCCTCCGAGAATGTGGAGGATTCGGTTTTTATCTTAATACACACAGTGTAACCTGGTTTTTCCGCCTCCACCCGCGCGTTCCCACAGGATCGGGAGGGGTTCACTCCTGGAAGGTATGGCGGCAAATTTCCTTTCCAATTTATCATATGGCTTCCCCTCGCCGGAAAACGGAGCAAATTTTTCACTGTCTTTGAAGTGATTTTTCACCATACATGCTGGAGCATTTTTCTTATCTTGTATCGCGCATTGTGTTTGCTGCAAAGTGGCAGCTTGTGTATTAGATATTTGACGACAATCGTAGAAGGGGGAGCATTCCCTGCAATAAGTAGAGGGTTTTGAGGGATGATGTAAACGTCGTTTCGCCCCGTAAAGGCTCACCGCAAAATACTAGCATTTTGTGGTAATTTTTAAAGCCCGAAATACCATCGGATGTGAAGAAATTATATACAACAAGCAATGCACTTGGCATTTCGACGGCTTCATGCAATACTGACACAACTCGAAATCTGTTATTTTCAGGAACAGTGTTGTTCAGATTTTTTCCAAAAAAAAAAAATAATGACGAATTTCAAATTTTTCTTATTTTGAAAATTCACCACTCAAAAATTTAAAATGTTTTTAATATTAATAACTTTCAATTCTCAGTAATCTGCTTTTAGTTGAATGATAGATAGAATCACAGAAGATCTAAGAAATATTTATATTTATAATTCGGTAAAACAAAAAGAAATCTTCGAAAGAAATGATCGACGATTCTTAAATTCAATTTCGGATTCTCAAACGAAGAAATTTAGAAAATAGTGATTCTGCCCACTTGTCAGCTGATTCCTCATATCAAGATTCATGAAAATGAATCAAAAGTATCCATGTTTACTAGTTGTGGAACAACTTAGTAATGGTATTCAACATTTGTGCTAATCGATCGCTTAATTCGTTTAAACCTCCTGTCCAATTTAACACCATCTTTCAACACCCTGACTCGTATCGTCTGTTGGAATCGAAACACGCAAAGGCATAGCATTCCATCATTTGCTAAACTATGCTCAGACCTCCCCACCCCGGAACACCCAACAAGCAATCACATCTATCCGGACGCCTGCCTGTCGTAAGGCTGGAACAACCCGTGAAATATGTCGATAATGAAATTTATGCCTCTCACGATTTATTGTACTGCTTCAATCCGCTTTTCGAAAGCTTCGTCACATCCCACAGTTCCTCCCTTTCCCAACCAGCCAGCGTAATTCAGTTCATTCAGTCACATCGCACTTTCCGTGTTTGGTCCTTTTTCCGCCGACAATCCTCACACTGCCAACGACTGAGTGTCTAATCAAACATCAAAAAGCCGAAAATATGCAACACCAGCCGCATTGCGTCCACCCTTCGCGTCACCGACTTCTGTTTGCATTTTGTCTATCATGAATCTGCGCACCCAACCGAACCCATGGACTATGGCTGCCAGGGGCTCATGCAGTCCACCTACCACCACGCTTCTTCCGGCGGCCTGTTCTACATATCGATAGACTGATTTTCGCACGCCATGAAAGCAATCAACAATAAACATTTTCCATTATTATTCGGTCACTAGCAATTAATATCAAAAACAAACCTGCGGAGACCGGTAAAAACGGCAAGTGTTCAGCAACAGCCACAACATGCCGCGGCAGTTAGGGAAGTTTCAATGGGAAACAAAAATTGCTAACAAATAGGTAGTGTGAACAAAAACAAGAATATTATAATGCAGCACAACCAGCGTTTGACACGACACCCACCCAATACATGGCATTTGGGGGAGGGGCGTCGTCATTGATGATCGGGGAAGCTCTATAGCTTTTTGTGTCGACAATAGGGCGGAAATGTATTACATACTCTACTTTAGGTAATCTCGTACCTAGATCACTAATCGGTGAGGAAGAGTTGGTCTAACTCAATATTTAAGGCTCTCTGCTTCCACTCATCATTTAGAGGAGTGAAACCACGGTCTACATGCGCCCCCAAAGCAAATCTTTGAATTTAATAAATATCGAAAATATGTTCTTCCAATAATTTAACTTTTTATCTAAAATACGGAATGAAAATTTTTATAAAAGAAATATAAGTGGACAATCCACGATGATCACCTGTACAAGCAACCCATCACTTTTAAAAATGTAGGTACTCAAAAATGAAATTTATAAGACTGGCTACATCAATCAATATAATATTGATCTTCTCCTCAAAACAACCAGCCCTGTGTGACTTTGAAATAGCAAACTTTTGAATGAGCAGACATTTGTTGATTTTAAGAGTCTTCTTCCATCATCTCACCGAGCTTGAAGAACGGACTATCAATTAATGATAGTAAGAATTAAGACCTGTTTCAGTCTTCTCGCTAGTTTTTCGACAATAATTCAAATATTTACTAAAAATGTAGTAAAACCGATTTTATGCAAGCAGGTTAATGACCATTCTCCCCTAACCTTTCAACAAAACAATCAGTCTTAGATAAATTGTCAACACCATGAAAATCCGCTCAACATATTAACCCCAAAAATCCATAATTTTTCCGTGACGGTCTCATTTTTGCAATGCTTTTGTACCCCCATATCCATTTGTGAATCAAAGACGTAGTCCTACACCAAAACCGATTATAGAACATATGGCTCAAGCCTAAGCCTTATAAACCGTAGTTGAGCACATTTATCGTTATAAATCTTCATATATTGAAGCTCTGACCAAATCTATTGATACGAGTGAGTCCGTTGGGGGTCAGTAGCAATCCCAAGCAGTCCCAGTTAGTTCATTGAATTCGCACCAAATAAACTGAAAACCAAATAACTAAATTTTCATGACAAAACTTATTTTTTAAACGCCATTTTGAGCCTTCTGCATCGTGCGAACGGTACGGTACGCGCTCGCAACTCTTAGACACATGAGCCTATACGTACTAACTTCGTTCTGTAGCAGTTAATACGCAGGGCCGTGCCGCAAGCTGGCCCCCATACCTCAGTATGGGCAGAGCGACAATAGCCAGAAACTTGCGTTTGCTGGCATAAACCGCAGAGCTATTGGACATCATCCGGGACAATGCCACTATAGCTGTGGAGGCACGCTGAAGCGATGATGAAGCGTTCAGAGGTGACCGCGCAGTTGCCTGCCCTTATCACCGCTTGTTGCTCCGACTTTCGGTTGTTAACAACAACCACCTCAGTCTTGTGAGGAGCTAGTTATAACTTCCTGGAACTTATCCACTCCTCCACAATTGCGATCGAGTGGGCTGCTGTCAACTCCACCTCTTCGATCGATTCGCCGTAGACCTCCAGCGTAATATCGTCAGCGAAGCCGACGATTACCACGCCCACCGGAAACTTCAACCTCAAGACACCGTCGTACATGACGTTCCATAGCATCGGAGCCAGTATGGAACCTTGCGAACCCCTGTGGTTATGCAATCGCACTTCTGACCCGCCTCCGTGTCGTATACCAGTACTCGATTCTGGAAGTAGCTTCCGAGAATCTTGTACAGGTACTCGGGAGTTCCAAGACGCAGGAGCACATCTGCAATAGCTGCAATAGCTGGCACTATTGAATGCATTCCTCACATCGAGAGTCACTATTGCACAATAGCGAACTCCCTTCCTCTTACGCTGGATAGCTATCTCCGCGGATTTGGTAACCGACAAGATAGCGTCTACGGTCGACATACCCTTTCGGAAGTCAAACTGGTTACTCGATAAACCATCCGCACCCTCCGTGCGTATCAACAACCTGTTGAGGATGATCTTCTCGAGCGCCTTCCCCGCCGTATCAAGCAGGCATATTGGTCTATATGCCGACGGATCCCCCGGTGGTTTTCCCGCCTTTGACAATAGGACCAAGCTCTGCCTTTTCAATGCTTCAGGGAAGACTCCATCATCCAGGCACCTCTGCATGACAGATCTGAACATCTCGGGAGCCTCAGCAATGGCCGCTTTGATGGCCAGGTTCGGAATACCATCCAGTCCTGGCGCCTTACCTACACTAAGGGAGTGTGCAATCCCCGCAAGTTCCGCCACAGTCTCTCTTCCCTCGTCGACCACCCTGGCCCCTGGCAGCTCCACAAAGTGATTGATTCTGATTCAAATTCTGTTAAAAACCTTATTTCACTTAAAATTATGTGATTAAGCTCAAGTATACTTCATATTGACTTATCAGCGTCAATACCATAGAGCTAACTCAAAACCAGAAAATGAATGCATTGATATTTTCTTTTATAAATATTTTTCCTGTCTCCTACAAAAACTTGTAACAAAAAATATCATTTCCTTCCACATTCATCCTTTTCATAGGACGCCCGGAGACCCATAGTCTTCTATATCTTCTATATATATATAAACCAATCTATGTATGTATGTTCACTAACTACTTCTGAACTATTTGGTCGATTTCAACCAAATTTGGTACACACATTCTCTATCCTCAGGGGAAGTTAACAAAGGGAGTGGTAGGTTATTTGCAAAAGGGAGAGGAGTGGGGAGGGGTTTTGTCTAGAAAACGAACAATTATTTGTAACTTTCAAGTCCCAGGACCTTCAATCAAATGTTGCATACATGTTCACTTTGAGGAGACGATCATATGAGAGGGTAATTTGGGAAAGGGGGGAGGGGTCTGAAGGAAGAGGTATTGTTCAGAAAACGGGCAATTCAGAGTAAATTCTGAACCCCTGGACCGATTTCAACCAAATTTTGTATACACTTTCTCTAACCCGAAGAAAAAAAATAAAGGGGGTGGGGTGGCCTTTGGAAAAAGTGTGAAGGTAAGGGGGAGGCGTTCTCTTTGGAAAACGAGTAATTCAGTGTTACTTCCAACCCCCAGTACCGATTTTAACCAAATTTTGTACACATATTCACTAAGAGGAGTCGATCATATGGAACGGTAGGTTGGGAAAGGGATAGGGGTCTGGAGGGAGGGGTATTGCTCAGAAAACGAGCAATTCAGTGTAACTCCTAACCCCCAGGACCGATTTCAACCAAATTCAGTGCACACATTTTCTATCCTAAGGAGAAGATAACAAAGGAGGTAGGAGGGTCATTGGGGAAAGGGGGAGTTATGGGGGAAGGCGTTGTCTTCAAAACCCGAGCAATTCAGTGTAACTCCCAACCCCCAGAATAAATTCCAACCAGATTTGGTACACATATTCTCTAATAAAAATATATTTATGCAGGGGTACAATTCGATGAGCATTAGATTTACCTCTGTGGGTTTCGTGCTACAGCATTGGACTGTAGACTGGACTCTTTGAGAAAGAGGGAGGGTGTGGGGAGAGGAGTATTGTTTAATTCGATCGATGTTTAATTTAATCGATCAATTCAACCCTTTATTGAAATCATGGTTTGGCCAGTGAAAAGCAATGATTAGTGTGTTTCCCTCTGGATGGTGAATGTGATCCCTTCTTTAAAAAGAGACGTTTGCCCAGAATAAGACATGGGTGGATGTTTTTCATTCTTTAGAAATATATATTTGCCCGGAATAAGGTGATTATGGCTTTGCTCCCTTCTTCAAAATCAGTCAATTTTTTCATTTGCCTTCTTTTAATCAAATGATGAAGTATCAATAATAAAACACAATTATCCTGTTGACCAATTGGTTTATTCATTTTCCGATTGTGAAAAAACTGCGAATCAAACTGGAAAGCCCGAGCAAGGCCGGGTAGATACAACTAGTATTTTATACAATTAACTCGACGAACCAAGCAATTGTCTGTTTGTCCATGTTTATGTGTTTGTGCATATGAGGCATGCAAACAATTTTGTCGAATTTTCTTCCTCAACCGACTTTAATTGAGTGTAAGAAACAGCTGCTATGGAGAATATGAACCAGTCACACCCTTACAGTCAATTTAGGATTAGGAGAGGAAAATGAGTTTGACACTCATCATTATAAGAGTCATAAGTCTCTGCATCTCCGTGAGCGCCACGGGAAAGGAATCGTTGGTTTGTTGAAAAAGTAATTCACACCTTGGTAAGCAACTTAATATTTATTGTAAACGAAGTTATTTTGAAAACTCGAAGACGAAAACCGTGTTTCAAATCAATCCAACGCAAAATCAATGCGCTTCGTTTAACAATAATGTTTTTCTTAGCGGTGGCTCTTAAGGCCTAGTTATGCGCCTAAATCTGGTTTGAGGCCTAAGAGGTGAAGAAGTCAGCCTTCATTAAGAAAGGGGCCTTCTAAAATACGTCACAAGGGCCCTAGGAATCCACGTTACGGTTTTGCCTCTTTGGCAAAGTTGTATGTACCTACTGATCAGACTCATACAGTAGACGTTCGATAACTGCAAGTTATTCAACTGCAATGAATTTTAACTGCGATTCGATAGTTGCAACAGATTTGCCGTCCGGACCGCCAAACTACAAAACTATTTCAAAATCAATGACAGCTGCATTGAGCTGCATAATCAGATACACTTTTATTTCATCTGACGTCGATTGACAACCGTTTGATGTCTAAAATACGTCGAATGGCATTCGCTAACTGAAAAGTTAACATGTTGTAGCTATCGAACGGCTACTGTAATATGATTGACTAAAATAAAAACTCCCCTTAATAAATTAGAAATTTTCCATAGAAAATTAGGAAATTGCCAATAAAGAAATCAGGGTATGAGCAATAAATAGATATAAAATTTTCAAAAATTATGCAAAATTTCCACAAATAATTATATTTTCTACACAAAAAAAATAACAGATTAGCACTTTTAAAAGTGAAAATGGCAATTATGAAAGAAGAATTTTCCATGAAGATATCAAAATGTTCCACAAAAAAATACAAATTTCCATAAATAAATCAATATAAGTAATATACAATTACAAAATTTTCCATGAAATAAATATTTTTTCCATAAATATTTAAAAAAAAATCCACAAAATAGTCAAGAAAAGGCAATAAAAAATAAAAAATAAAGAAATATAAAAAATCAATTAAACTGAACCTGAGATTTTTTATGGAAAATTTCTTTTTCTTCAACTTTGATATTTTATTTTGCTGTCGCATATGATTACATTTACGCTCTGAGCCTGACGTCTTGAATATTGAGTCGGATCACTTTGAAAAAATAGGATAGAATAGTTAAAGATATTTATCTTTTTCTGTTGGACATTTCTAGCAAAATACTGCAGTGATGAACTTTAACAAGGTTAAAAAAAACAAAACACTGAAGACGTTTTATAGAAGAAAACTAAATACGTATTTGTCGACTCAGAATGGGCTTATGTAGAAAGCGTTAATAGAAAAATTGCATAACATTAAGATTTAAAAACACCTTTATGATTTTGTTCAGCGGCGCAGCCAAAATTTTTGATAAATCACGACCGTACGCGGCAGTATGGTTTAAGTCTAAATTTGTTTCAAAATTTCGCGGAATTCCGTTGAATTTCGTTAAAAGCTAGTTTTTTTCTAGCGAAATATTTGTAATTTTACGAAACGAAACGAAATCAAGAAATCAGGGGTGGCATTGCGTACCTCGACTCGAAACGAGCAAACCATGCAAGTTGTCATACGAAAGAGCTGTCGAAAGGAGATGCGCAATGAGGCCCCAGATTTCGCCATGCTCAAATTCCGTGAAATTCCGCGGAATTTCGTTTCGAACCACCTGAAACGAAATTTTTCGAAATACCGCATATGCTTAGCGATTAGCAATAATTGATTGAAACCATTGATGATTTATACAAATTTCTGTGATTCGTGACTTCTGCTGAAAGCTTGTAAAGATATTAGATAATCGTAAGAATTCCTGTATGTCAGCTTCTTAGAAGGCCT